>NC_058123.1:20342500-20655625 GCF_914725855.1 Thunnus albacares | reverse complement strand
GAGGATGCTTTCAACAACAATGCCATGAATACATTTGTTTATCAATTAGCTTCATACAAAGTGCAGTAAACAGAAAAAATCTATATTTTATGTGACCACAATTTCCTTTACAACAGCACCAGTTGCAGTACACCTGCAGACAGTTTTTCAGGGTACTTGGCAGGTAGGTTGTTCCAAGTCCAAGAACGACAGTTCTTCTGTGGATTTAGGCTTCTCAGTTGTTTCTCTCTCTTCATGTAATCCAAGACTGACTCCATGATGTTGAGATCAGGGCTCTGTGGGGGCCATACCATCTTTTGCAGGACTCCTTGTTCTTCTTGTCAGAGAAGACACTTCTTTATGACTCTGGCTGTATGTTTGGGCTCGTTGTCATGCTGCAGAATACATTTGGGACTGATCAGATGCCTCCTGGGTGGTACTGCATTATGGATAAGAATCTAAACATCTAACGTGTACTGTATATATATGTATATATATATATATATATGTAGAAGCTATGCGGCATAGTGCTGTTACAGTCAGGGTGTGTCACGTTGATGAAAACATTGTGGGCTTGGTTTCATGTGAAATTAATATGCATATGAATGCATTTGCTGAATAATAATAATTAACATTAAATTTGGTAGTCAACAAATGAAAGATTATTTATAATGTCCACAGAATTTGAGTTTGAATTTGAGAGCACAGACTTGATTGTGGAATCTGTGAATTCACACAATTTACATATATTACATTTTTTAACAGGGCTGGCACAGTTGGAGCAAATGATTTTGAACATGTCCATCCCAAAAGGACAGAACCACTATATGACCAACCTCTGCCCCTATATCATTTATTATGCCCAAAGACTAATTCTCATGGTTACTCGATTAACTGTGTTCCTTTGATCTTAAATCTTTTATGAATCTGGAAGTGTGCAGCTGTATAACCTTTTAGCTGGGGCAACAATGTGTGATCTTACCTCTGTCAGCTCAGACAGAGCTGAGAGGTCCAGATTTGACAATACCACTTAAGGCTCCTTGAGCTAGATATAGAGTATTTTGTTAGGACACCTGAACACATGCTATTTGAACTTATTTGTAGAAATAAAAAGAGTCCCATCATGCCCATAGCTACATGATGGCCTAGATTGCTGACGGCTGGCACTGTTCAAAGACATCACCTGACAAATCAACATGAAGATAACTAGTCAGAGCGGTCCCAGTCCCTAAAACATCTGCAAAACCTCAGGCAGTAGTGCAATGCAAACTCCACAGTCAATATCACAGAAACTGATGCTCTATTTTAGGACTGTTTAAGGACTGTTATTTATATATGACCAAGATAGATATTTTATTGCAATTGATCTCTGCTTGTTGTCGCTGTAGCTCTACAGACATTTTTAATGGTACATTTTGAAGATGATAGACAGTCAAAGATAACCATGTTATATAATAAACTGCCACTTCAGAAGTCACCCTTCAATTCTTTTACATTCAGTTTTCTTCTCTTTTTTTTGAGTTTCCTGTACTCCCGATCATTTTTTAAGTCATTTCCACTTTAACTTCTCTGTAATATTTTCATCCCTCTCAGTCTGGCCTGCTCTCTTAAAAAAACATAACCTGTTCTGTCCTTGATGTATTCTATGTTTCTTTGCTTTGGTACAATAAAATAGTATTTTAGTATCATTTTAACATCTCCAATTACATTTGGACACACCTTCCCATTCTATTGAATGAGCGAGTGTGTCCAAACCTTTGACTAGTACTGTATATCTTCAAAAATGCATTTGTGTTGTCCACAATGTTGTTGTCCACAATGGCTAATCTAATTATAGATAATTAACTTTTTACTTACATTTTAAATAGAGCTTTATCATTTACTGTTGCTTCAGTATCATTATTGCACTTAATCATATTTTATATTATCTCTGTTCCTTACTTTAATTAACTCTCTTCCTCTCCATGTATCTGCTTCACAGTTGATAGCTAAACAGCATGACTCATGGATTAAAGCATAATGTTTTTAAAAGGATAATTATGTTTTGTAGCCTTTTTGGGGGTACATTTCTAATTACTGCCAAATTTATGGTTTCCTGGGGAGGACTCAAAACATATGAATCTGCAGACCAGCCTACAGATAGTATTTCAGTTTTTTTCTTGAAGGAATTTTGCCTAAATATCGAACAATATCCGATACTGGCCTTTTCATTGTCAAGTGTCCATGGAAACATGAAATGTAAACAGGATTTCCTGGTCATGTGATATGATCAATTATTTGTCCTATCAAAGTAGAATACCCCTTTTCACAACTAAACAGTAAAACATGGATTTTATATTACTGCCTTTTAGTAAAATTGAGATTCAGTAATTGTTGCTAGACAGATTGAAGGGCCTATTGAAGGGGAGAGTTATTAGTTTGAGGAGGAGATCAGAAAAGAGATGATGTCCATGTAGCTGTGTGCATGTGATCATACCTGAGATTGTTGAGTTTTCCTGAGTTAAATAAGATTAAGATACATTTGATGTTTGTATTTATTTATATTTTGGAGACACTTATTTTTTTGATTGCACAGGTCTGAATAAATCACTTTTTTTTAGTCATTCAACAAGTCTGAGTCTGCCTCCTATCACCTTCCCTGATGCTCTGGCTAAGTTTCCTCACACATGTGATGAGTGTTTTGTACTCATGCTATTGAAATTAGACATTACATATTATAAGTATAACTTTTCTTCATTTTCTCCTTTGGCAGTTGAAAGATGACAGCAAATGAGGGAAGTGAGAGAAATGGGGAATGACATGCAACAGAGGTCCCCAGCCAGACACAAATCGGGGACGTTGTGGTTCATGGCCGGCACATTAGGCCTCTAGAGCATGCCTAATTTCTCTTTTTAAATGTGAGATCCCATTGTCATGTTGGGTCCCTGGGTGCACATCAAGGACACCCTGATGCTAGAACAGGCCTAGCTAATACCTGATATATAAAGTATTTATCCAGTGAGTTCGATTTCATGGTGTCCATGGTTAACAGACTTAATGAAATCAGTGCAATATTGAAAAATTATCACTTATAAACAACCTTAATCGGTTAATTCTTAGAGGATATTCTAACATAAATGGAGATAAATGCCTTCTGTGTCACAGGAAATAAATGACAATAATCCCATTAAACACACAGAAAGAATTGTACGGATTAGACAATGGACAAGGTCACATTGAAGGCCAGGAAGAGACAGGATTTAATAAACTAAATAAACATTGTGTGTGTATGTGTGTTTGTATGTGTGCTTGTGCGTATGTGTGTGTGTGTGTCTTAGTGCATGCATGTTTAAACACCTTATAGCAGAAAGCAGAATTATTGATTATAATGCTGCTGATGGTGGAATAGTAATGACCAAATTGAAAACATTGATTAGTTGAGAATCGACTGTCCTTGGACAGGAGGGAGGGATCTGCATTATCCGTCCCATCACAGTCACACATGTATGCACACACACACACACCAGACAGATAGTATTTGTACATTATAGCACATGTATGCTTTGAATCCTTCTTCACATTCCCAGATATAAAATTGTAGTGGGGAAATACTGAATTTGTTATTTATTAGTGGCTGACCTAGGGGTGATCGAATTTAAATACATATAGTCTACAAATACTGGAACAAGCCTCTAAAATACCCAACTTGTTTATTAAGTTTCAATTGCAGTGTGTAAACTCCCCCCAGGTTCCAAAAATTAAATAAATAAAAAAGACATTTTATGACAGTTCTGCTTTATTGGTCGACATACTGAGACTGAGAGAGATGGAATGACTTGAGACAGACATTGCAAAGATTTCACTGTCTGGCATTTGCCTCAGTGCTACAAAGCAACTTGGAGAAAGTTAATACCAGCTCAGCTCCCTATGAGAAGTCCAAAAAATACATTTGCACATGTAAATAATAAAATATGCACAAGGACGCAGGTCCATAGCCTCAATTCTCAAAACTCTAAATCACCAACTGTCAAACAAACCACTAGAGTGCCCAGTTTTGTTTTGTTTTGTTTTGTTTCATTTTTTACCTTTTCTTTGTTTGACCCAAATACAAATCCAGATTTTCTAGAATCTTTAAAATTTTAAGATGTACCAGGTGTCATAACCAGTTCAAAAGTCACTGGCAAATAAAGGGAGAGACCAAAATGCATTTCAATTAACTGGTTTATTAACAAAAATATAAATTAAATTGCAAAAGAAATGAAAAGTAAGGTTAGTGGTATAAGTGGGTGGATGTGTGAAAATGTCATATATGTTAGGATCCTTTTTAATCTTTCAACAACTCAATTTGAGGTCTTAACTCACTGTTTGAACAGCATTATTCTATACAGTGTACTGTGCTAATGGTGCAAGTTGTAAAACTGTTCAGAATGGCAATACTCTCTTGAGAGAAGAGACTGAAGACACAGGGGAGGGCATACAATTAAAATAGATTATTTAGCTAATTTATTGGCAACTATAGTCATGTCATTTTAAGTTACCATACTGCAAAAGTAAAAATAGCACAGTGTGTGGGTGTATGATATCAATTTAGGCTTCAGTAAAATGCTGTAGTAAATTTGCAGGTTGCCTCAATTCTGCATTTAACGGCTGTGGTCAAGTGTGATATGTGATAAATTAAGAGAAGGATTTTGTAGAGGGATGAGTTAGCATTTCCATTAAGGGAGATTTAGAGAAAATCAGTTCAGTGAGTGGTTGTACAATCATTAAAATTCAAGACAATCACCATTGCCTGTGGGCTGATTTTTTTTCCTTAGTATATTATAGGCTATAAATGAATAAGATTACGATGGGACTAGAGATCAACGAACTTGCCTCACTGTTGTTGGCAGAGCAAGAAACACGAGGCCCATATCAACACAGTTTAAGGGACTACAAAATTACTAGTACTATATAATTGACATGTGATCTGACCTTGTGGATATTTAAAGGGACAATTTGAAGGCTGAAGTTAGTTTTAGTGGTTGTCTCCAGTTTTTTGAAGTCAGAAAATCCAAATTTGGGCAACATCATGGAGAATTGGTAGAACTGTGCTCAAGCCAGCAGGGACCCAACACAGCTGAGTGTATTAGCCTGTCAATCAAGACAAACAAAACCCAGAAAATATTTGACATTATTTTTAAATATAAAGTTAGGATTCTTTACACAGTTTGATACAATGAAGCCACTACATTGTCTTCAAAATGAAATTTAAAAAAATCAGCCATGGTGTTAGCTGCTTCATTGGAAAGTAAATAACCCATTGCACTATTCACCTGGCCCCAAGCTGCCCACTGTTAAAACATAATTATAAAATGTTGCCTGTGTTATTAATGAAGGCTGTTTGATGCACTCTATAATTCAGAGCATCTACTGATAAGTAGTTTGCTGATAATTTTCTTTCCCACCCCTAAACAAATCCAACCTCCCACCCCTCCATCAATTAATGATAACTCATTAATTGTTATCTCTGTTGTCGTCCTGTTTTCCCATCAGGACTTGTGTAGGGGTTAATTAAGGGCAATTACACAACGCTGCACTGAAGCTATTACATTAGTCTTCTAAAAAGAAATACCCATGTTTAAGAATTTAATTTCCAGTAATGCACTACTTTTTAATTAGGGATGTTTATCCCCATGGAAACAAACATTACACGACAATGTCAGTGAAAGTGAATCAAGACAAACTCAGTGGAATCCCAGAAGATCACAAGCTAGCAGTTAAACAGCACAGGAGAGATTGAAAGCAAATATGAGGAGTGAAGGGGAATTACATGACACAAAAGTTGTGGGCTGAATTCAAACCATGGATACAACATTTATGTGTTAGCTTTCAGGCAGGTCTAGCAGCACCAATATTATGTAAAAAAAAATGCAATGGTCTGCAGTGGTGACGGTGCATTGCAACATGTGATAAAATACGATCCTGTAAGGCCCTGAGTTAGGCATATCAGACTCCAAAACACTGCACCGTGGTCATTTTGTCCTCTGTGTCGCAAGGAAAATGATAGAATGAGGCCCCTCATACAAAGGGATTGGCCAGTGCGGTGCATACCTGGATGACATCACACTGCGTTGCAACAAAAGTCGAGCCAGGTTCAACCTTTCTTCTGGACAACTCGACCTATTTGTTATAGTCCTCTGCATCAACACCCCTACTACTTCAATGCAGGTGTCAATGAAATCTTATGAGAGGACTGCGTTGTTTCTCAAAGTGTCAGTTTTAACATGACTTTAAACAGTCCCTTAAACCTACACCTTTCCTAAAAGGTTGAAAATTCCTAAAATTGTGAAAGAACTGGTCAGAGTAAAAAATTCCAACTTGAATTCTGCAAACAAAAGTTCATCGGTCATGTTTTCTTTGTCTTGTTCTGTGGAAATTTGGCTCATGACTGATAAAATGATGATCTATCAAAACTGCAGTCTCTCAACTTCAAAAGAATAATTGTGATTACAAACTAACAATTTTCTAGTGAGGCTGGTTGAATATTAAATTTATTTGTGATCCAGATGGGGCAATGATACTATGTTAATGTCCTACTCTTTGGGCAATTAAGCATCCAGCTCTCTCTCTCTCTCTCTTTGCCAGCTTTTTAAGCCATTATGTGATTAAGCTAGAATTGAGCTGATGACTGTCTGACAGATATAAATAAATACTATAGTATCTAATGACCCTTCATTCGGCTCACATATCCACAGTCAGACAGGAACAAGACCGCAAGGAAACATCCACATGTACTCAAATGAAAATGCACACACATACACAGTCTAATGACACTCCTCTCATCTGGTTTTCTTCAGCTTTCTGTCAATACAGCCCTTTTTACAGCCACAGCTATGCTAATTAGATACAAAGGCTATAACAATATTAGCCTGCTCTTGCATAGAGAGGCCACTAACACCATTAACATTAAGCAGCTAAGAGTTATTAGAACAAAGGACCTAACAGAATTAGTGTGGGAAGGAGTACAGCAGTTTGTTTGATATGGTGCTGTGTTGACAATGCTCATCTGAGTAAATGCTGATTTATGTATAAGGGCACACAATGAGAACACCCACATTCTCAGTGCTCTATGATGACCTAAAAAATCCTGAATCACCAATCAAGTCAAACCTTTATGAGAAAATCTGCTTGATTGTCTCTTAATAACCCAATTTGTAATATAGTCTCTCTGGCTGCTTAGCTCATGACCATGGGTGATATGTATATCACAAAAACACAGCACACTGGCAAAATGAAATACAGTTTATATGTTCATCCACCACCATATCTACCACCATATGTCATTAGTTTTCAATACCTTGGTTATAAAATTGTGGTATCAGACCACTGGAAGTTTTGGACAAACACAAATTTTAACCTGATGATGACTCTCAGAAATGCGAGGTGATCACCAAAGTTATTATTACAATTTATCCTGTAGGGGACATGAATGTTAGCTCTATCAAATTTCATGGCAATAGATCTTATAGCTGTTGAGACATTTGGCTCAAAATCATAAATGGGAACCTCATGGTGGTGTTAGAGGAAAACTCAGGGTATCACCAAAGTCATTAAGGTTCATCCTCTGGGCACCATGAATATCTGAACCAAATTTCATGGCAATCCACCGAATAGTTTTTGAGATACTTTCGTCTTGATAAAAGTGGTGACCAACCAACAACTCAGCCTATTGACGTTTCCACCTTTAGAGCCATGCCATGCATAAAAATCAGATACTATATCGTCAACATTGCTAAAAGTGTGAACCACACTGGATGTTTTTGCTAAAAATAAATGTTTGAATATGTTATTCCTTTTTTGGTCCAAAAATTCAAGATCTCAGCACTATTGATGTAGCGCTGTACACACGCACACACACACACACCTGTCAGCTTTTCCTTGCATCCTAGTCTGCTGGAGGTGAGGGCAGTCAGAGTGACGGTTAGAGAGGTCTCATGTTGACAAGGATGTCAGTTGTAAACCTCTACATTTTTATGTCAGTTGAAAGACGAGAGACAAGGAGTGAAGGGGCAAATGTTCTGACATGAGGGTAGACACATTTTGAAGCGAGCAGGAGATAAAAGGAGGAGGAAGAAGGAGAAAAGATTAAGTGAGGGGGAGAACATCTGGAACAGGGGGAGGGAGGCGAGGGAGAGTACTGACATGAGTGGAGAAACAGGATAAGAAAGGAACAAGCAAGATGTGTAAAAGAAAGAGGAAACAAGAAATGGGAAGAGAGGAGATAGAAGGACAGAGGGATTTTTTTTATTCCATTAGTACCACTTCACTATCACATACTAAGAATTTATTTGTTTAAATTAGCATCGCATTTCATCCAGACAAATAACTAGTTTAGCTAATTGTGGGGTGTTGCTCAAAGGCCCTAAAAGTGTTGTGCATAATGGTTTACTTTACTTATCCACATACTCAAAAGACTGCTGCTGAAGGCTGCCTAATGTAGATGTGTTTATCACATCCTGGAGCTTTGCATAATTCAGATACTGACTTTAAGGTGGTGATTCTCCTTAAACCAACAGCTGAAGTGAGCTGCTGAATTTTACTGTCATTAAAACTCTTTAATTTTCATAATACCCACTTTTTTATACTTTGGACAACTTAAAGGATGGGTGCACAGTTTTTCAAGTCTGTCTTAAAACAGTAGTCAGGTTCCCAAATGAACATTGGAATAGGTTTTTCTTGCCAAAATCATTCCTGTTGTTCATACAGGCCATTGGAAAATCCCTTTATAATGCACTGTAATCTAAATGATGGGGGCCAGTATTCCACAAGCCTCTTTCTGTGCAAAAATGTATTTAAAATCTATCTGAAGCTAATATGAAGTTTCCAAATGAGTCAAGTCAAGTAGATATCTTTCAATGTTAGTCTTTTTAGTGCCAAAGTCCCTCTTTTTGTTACTGTACTTCTACCACAACTCAACAGGGAAACACTGTCCGAGGAAACACAAAGAGGGAATTGGATGCTAAAAAGACTGTAAATGTGGCAGATATCCACTTGATAAGACTAACTCAGACTGCTGAAGCCCTGTATAAGCTTCAGATAAACTTTTAAATACATTTTTGCAGAAAATGACTGTGTGGACACACTGTGGATTTTGGTCCCCATCACTTACATTGAATGCGCATTTGAAGGGGATCTTTTAACAGCCAGTATGAACAGGAGGAATGATTACAGCGAGGAAAACCTCTTTCAGTGTTCATATAGGCACCTGACTGTTGTTTGAAGACAAACTTGAAAAATTGTGAACCCGTGCTTTAAGGGTTTTTTATGACATACAGTAATGGTTGATTTGTAGATAACTAAGGCTGAAGTACCATGTTGCAGTCCAACAAGAATCATTTGGCTTCCCCTAACAGGGGAGTGAACAGGAGAGCAGGAGGTGAGCGCTGATTGGAACTAAAGTAAAGAGGGCTGAACAGGGCAAAAGGAGGAGCGGACAAAGTAGCTTTAACAAGGAGTGCTGATCTAGGTTCGTCTTGACACTTGAAATATCAGTGCAATTTATATAGTAAGACGACCCGACTGGCAATCCTAGTCCAGTTCACTGCAAAGCATGAAGTAATGAAGCCAATGATCAGAAAATCAATGAAAATCAATCTCAGTGAAATACTTGATTTCTGTGCCTGTCTTTTAAAACACAAAACACACCACATTAAATGATTTATCTGTGCTGTAGTGTGAATTTGTGAAAAGCTACAGATTTAAAGAGCCTTAAATACGACTTCACAAAAATATCCTGTACACAGTGATTAAATGATTAAGAAAAACAAATTGCTGTCCCATACCTTAGGAGCAGAGAGGCATGTTTCCAGAAGTGACTGTGTCAGACGGCCTGTAATGAGCTTTGCTTGCATCACTGCTGTGGAACCAATTAGTTTAAAAGGGGTCTGCTAGACTGAGTGTATAGGATGGATCACTGCTGTGTGTGTGTGTGTGTGTGTGTGTGTGTGTGTGTGTGTGTGTGTGTGTGTGTGTGTGTGTGCATGTGTCTGGGGGGTGGGGTCACATATGTAGGTGCACGCATATGTGTGTGTGTGTGTGTGTTCCATCATATGCTTGTGGGCAAGGGCTGTATAGTGTTGTGTCAGCACAGATACCGTATATAACCCAGATTTATGCTCACTTGTCAGACACATACACCTGCACTGACACACACACCGCCTCTCTCTCTCTGTCATTCTTTCTCTATGTCTCTCTCCCTCCAACAACCTCACACTCACATTTGCAACAGTTGTGAAAGCAAAGACTTACATAAACTTCCTGAGAAGAACTCAGCAGGATTCCCGTGTTGTAATATGAAAACTCAGTGCTGCTACTCTATACTACAAAAATAAATAAGCAAGAGAGGAGATGAAGAATATACAGAGAGGAAGCATTTAGGCTATGTGTCAGGTTTCTATTACAGTTTAACAAGTCACATCATGAGCACTGTGTAATTACCAATTTAATCCAATTATATAACTTTTATTAGCACTACTGGTGGGATGTAAACACCAAAGCAAAAAGAACAAGCAAAATTCACATTTAGATAAAACTGATGTGTGATGTCACTGAATATTGTTTCTACAAAGAGACAAAAAAGGAGGCAAAACTAAACCTCTTTTCCTCGCTCTCACTTACTCAGACATTGATGATTACATGATGAAACTCTCATAACAGGATGAGTGTGGAAGCCTTACACTGTAAAGTGAGGAATTAAAAAAAGAGTCAGTATCTTTGATTAACAGCCCCAGAAGGCAGAGAGCAGCGCTAACTGCTCCTCATATATCAGCCCCCTCCAACACTCAGCTAAGATACTTATAATCACTGTACATGGGCAACCAGTCAGCCAGAGCACCCAAAAAATAAGACGACCAGCCACTAGAAGGTAGGCAGGCAGGAGAGCAGGCAAGATAGCTGAAAGGAAGATAGACAGGCAGGTAGAAAGACAGGCTTATGGGCTATAAATTGGTAACAAGGCTGTCAGAATTGCAGACAGATGGGTGAGTCAGGTTGCAAAGCAATCAGACAGGAAATGAGTTTGACAACGAGTTTAGCAGATTAAAGGATATTCATTTTGATCTCACACGCTAGCCAAGGAAAGGTCAAAAGGTAAATTACATATGATATACATATACTGCTATGCCTCATTATGATGCTAATCATTTTTACTTATAGATATGATGCCAACTTTATTGTACTAGCCAAGGCCGCAATCATTGAGTTATTATTGTGGTTCTAGTCATACAGGCTATGCTTGTTATTTTGTATTTGCTCTGAGAGGTTTATTAATCAAATCACTTTAAACAGATTGTTTTTAGGATTACTGTTTATTTCAAGATATGATTTAAAAACATGTACTTCGCAGCAGGCTGTGTAACTCCTCAGACTGCTCATTTCTATTTATGTTTCTACACCAGCCATGGTTATCTCCTAACTGAATTGAGACACTTCACTGGCTGTATTTCATTTCCCATTATCATATTTCATTTTCAATCATTCTTAATCACTCTTCCAAGTCTTCTTTTCTTTCAGAATAACTACATTCCTCAGATAGGATTTACAAATATTAGGAGTTTCATTTTACTAAATGATGAATGGCTTTTTTGATAGCATTGTCATGGAAATGAGTATTAATTAATGTGTGCACAGTGCAGAAGAACTCTGAAAAGATCAACACATTGTAATTATTAGAGCTATGACTAGCAAACAAACACATCAGCCATCTATGTCTAATTGTATAAATGTACTCAGGCTAGACCTACAGCATCATGGAGGCTAAATTAAACAGTATTGTGTTCAGTTTTTGTTTTAGTATTATAAGAAAGCAAAGCGAAGTAAGAGGAGCCAAAGAATTTAGTCCCAGTATACTGTGATACGAGTTTAAATATACTTGTACAGACTTCCAGCACACTTCAGATATGATATGTATGGAATATCCAGTATGGAAGATACACTAATATGTTATACTTTTATAACATTTATACAAACGATATGGATAGATTAACAACTTGGGTTTAAAAGGCTTCTGTGCAAATCTACAGTGCACTGCCACTTTAGTGTACACCAAATAACCATGCTCTGATCCAGTTAAGTGTTGTTACCATGCACTGAATCACTCATATGTGTTCAAATTGACCAACTGAATTGTACATTTTATGAAACCACTTGCTCAGAACAGTGTCTGAGAAAAATAAAAATCTTTCTTCCTCTCTCACACAGTTACATTATCACTCGTTCCATCTATCTCGGCACAGGAGGGGTAGGTCAAGGCATTAACCAAGACCCCAGGAACAGTGCCGTGCTGTGAAGCCAATTTGACATAGTTGCCGAATCGTGTAATTATAACTCAGTGCGCATGCTCCATGGGCCCCAAAACACGGAAGCGCTAGAAGCCTCGTGGAAAAATGGTGGAGACATGGCTGACTTTTTTTGGCCTCATGCACCACTGTGCAACTTTCATAGGAATGAATGGGTGCCATCTTTGAACACAGTATTCAGTTCTCCTTAATAAATCCATGGCATTAACCCAACAATTGACTTTGCCACAAGAGACCACTGTGTGATTGTCACATTTCCAACCATGAGTCGGGACAATTTTTTTTTGTTGTTGTTTTTTTAACACAACTACAATGCCTGTGTCTTCCCCAGCCTATCAGCTCCTTTCCTGTTCTCCTGTTCCATCTGCACCTCATCCCCTCGCAGTTTAGTTTGTATTTAAGTCCTGGTTTTCGGTTTGTTCAGTGTTGATGGATTCTTTGCTCTGTTCTGTGTTGTTCAGTATTGTTCAGGTCAGTTTTGATTTGCCGGCATTCCTGAGTTCTGTTCCTGAGTTGAGTAAATAAACACTGATTCTTCAGTTCCTGCTGCCTGCTGTCTCCTTCATTTGGTTCCACCTGCTCTGCTACTCCTAACAAACTTTAAGGAGGTAGAAACTTTAATCCACACCGCATGTTTCTCTAACTTTAAGAAAGTGATTGTTTTAACTCAAACCATGATCTTTCCCTAAAGTGGTTTAAGTGGTTATTGGTTTTTGTGCCTAAACCTAATCACAGTTTAAGCACAGCGTTGTCACATCATAAAACATAATTATTTTTTAACAGTTATTTTTAACGGTTTTGGAAAGCAAAGACAAATGATGTTGTCCTGCCGATCACTTGCAATAGGGGCGCCAGATTAGAAAACGCTCCTATATTTCGTTCTGGATCTTTAAATTTGGAGTTGTTGCAGCTTTTAGATGCCAGCAAACACACTCCATCTCTTCCCTATGCTTACGTTTTCTCTTAAAGTAGAGCTGTGTTTGAATGTCTTTATATGTCTGTTTATATATTTATGCTGCTGGGCTCTTGCTCACTGAGCTCCACGATGACACTGACATGATGCAGATACTCGCTTTAAACGTCTTTAAATACTCCACCACCTCCTTTACACACATTTTTCTGTGTCATACAGCTAACTGTAACATTCAGGATATCAGGACAAGTCGTGGATGCACCAGACTTGAACTTTCCTCAAAATTCCTCATTTCAAAAGACAAGGTATTAAAAATACAAAGTCTACTGTGCTGTGGTGCCACCTGCTGTTTCACAGATTGAAATCTCAGGGAGAAGCGAGAGAAGAAAAAGAAAGCCATATTAAAAGCAGACAGGGAAAAATAAAGAAAATGTTTGCCATGTTTGAAGCAGTTTTGAGACTGTCTAGAGTTCAGACTTGTTTTTCTCCTCCTTTAATCCACTGCCATGGAACAGTTTGGAGGGAGGCAGGAGGGAGTTGTCAATTGATCCACTGGGAATTTGACCAAAAGCCAAGAACAACCAGTGGGAGCATTAGTTGGCTGATAGCTGCTGTGCCTTACCAAATCAATTTTGTAAGCAGTAACATTGTTAATTTGAATAGTAAGTGGAATATTTATTTTCAAAAATGAAATTGAATAAGCTTTGCCTTTTTTGTACTTTTAAAGGTGAACTCAGGAAACAATTTTTACCTTTACTTTTCTTCCAGTAATATTTAAATATCTCAGCATGTACTGAGCTCGACACGTCCCTGCAGTGCTCTTCTTGGCTCCATCCATCCATGTTCTTTGGTTTCTACAGATTAACTGTTGTTGTAGCCTCAGGTTCCCTTAAAGCTATGTACTTTAATAGAAATCAAGAGGTTTTCCTTGTAAAACTTCTTTCTGTGTAAACTCTGGTCTGATCAGCCTAAACTGTTACAGAACAGAACAACACAACACAAGGAAGATTCTTGATCTGACAGTCCTACAGCAGTTATCAACTTCATGGTTTCAGTAATAACCACATGATTAAAGAAACAAGAAACAATCAGCAATCTCCCATGTTAAAGTCTGGTGTTTTTCAGTAGTTACATAATAATAATAATAATAATAATAATAATAATAATAATAATAATAATAATAATAATAATAATAATAATAATAATAATAATAATAATAATAATAATGTGTCTTTCTGTAATAATGTCACTTTATAATAAGGTCACCTGATTTCCTCCTTTGCTTCCAACTTCAACTAACTTCTACCCAATGGCTTTGTTACATAAACATATGATGTTTTGAGGAACTTACTGAAAGAACTGATTCTGCTGTTTTTCTTGTCTCACTGTTTCACAGATTTAAATCTTGGAGGCTACAAAAAGGCTACATTAAAAATAGACAAATACCTGTCAATGCATGCATTCATAGCAGAAAACAAACATCCAGGTGTAACTAAGGCCCTAGCTGGGTTATAAAATACATCATTAAAAAGCAAAAGTGAGTTTATTCTGTGACAACACTGGAACATTGGAATTTGAGTTTGAGATCTGTGAAGTCCATGTGATTTAACCTTTTGTCACTAGTATGGACATATTATGTGCTTCACTGGGACTTCTGTGTGTACTGTATAGCAAATAGATCAAAAGAAACAAATGGAAACGGCACAAGATTTTTCACAATAAGCAAACAAAGCAGAATAAACAAGATGTGACAAGGATATAAATCAGCTTTTTGGAAGTGCAGTTGACAGTAGAAAAAGATTATACCACAGTCTGAAGAAGGGAAGGAGAAGCTCCGTTTTGTACTTGTCATTGTTCTCCACATTTCTTCATATATAATACCTGTCCGACAAGCTTAGATCTTCTACAGAAAGCCAGGTTTGTGAGACAGTTGTGCTGATGAGCAGGGGAAAGTTGCTTGCGTTCTCAGAACTGCAGAGTCAGATGTATTCATGAATTCCAATGGAAAAGTATCCATCTGGTTATCTAATAAAAGCAAATTTTGTGTATAGTTCAGGCTTCCAAATAGCCATATTATAGAGGTTGAAGACAATTCTGGAGCAACTGCTAGCATAGTAGTTAGCCTTAGCTGCCGATCAAAGTTGAGTTCTCAGACTGTTGACTGTTATAAAGCCACAAAGTCTGCAGAGGAAGGAGGTTGTGGTGGTTGGATCGGTCACCAAAATGTTGGAATTTGACATGGGAGAAAGTTCTGTTTCCTACCAACAGTCATTGGTTACTTTTACTCATAACAGCAAATTTTCCCTCACACTAACCAAGTTGTTTGTGTGCTTAGTATGAACAGAACCAAACTTTTACGATGGAGGTGTCAGATCAGAAAGTTTTAATTTGCGATGGTGATTTATAAAAAGGAGAAATGAAAATCAGAAAATGTTTCCATTGTGCTTCTTATTGTGCCAACAAATACAGTCACTTTCATAAGTTATAGCCCTGGAATACAAGTTAATATATCATTATACGCCTATATAAGCCTAATATCTTGATTCCAAAGAGGCCAGGAACTTATAGAATCATCTTTGGTGTGGTTAATGAGTGCACATTATGCAGTAGGTTCCTTTAATCCAAAACGTAAATCATATTAGCAAACTCTGTCATTAGGAGCTAATTAAAAGTGATGTGTGTGTGTGTGTGTGTGTGTGTGTGTGTGTGTGTGTGTGTGTGTGTGTGTGTGTGTGTGTGTGTGCTTGTAATGGAGGAGACACCATGAAGGGTGTGAAGTAAGCCCAATTCATGTTATCAGGTATTAGCACTAATGAGATTTCACTCATCAAAGACTCTTCGTGATTACAGTTATCACCAATAGTGACCCCTTCCAACCTCCCCCTGCTCCCAAATACACACATAAACACAGACAAACACAAGTCCATCAAGCTCTTTGCTCTTCAAATCTCAGTCTACTAAACTGTAATTTTAAGGTTCAGACTTTTTTTGAAAGGAAGATGTCAATTGCAATTCCTGGACAATGTTATAGACAGTGTTGTGGACAGGTAGACAGACAGGTAAAAATTTACATAGACAGACAATAAAATCAGGAGAACAAATAAACAAATATACAGCAGATCCACTAATCAGACAGATACACCAGCACACATTTAGTTGAGCTAGTAGAAAACATTAGAGGCAAAGCTGCTTTTGAGGCATTAATTATAACTGGTGTGTTGGTTGCCCCACAGCAACACACCTTTAAATCTAACATTACTATACACCAAGGATAAACACACCTTTGATGACTTGGTAACTCTATATTTAGCAATCTTCAGAGCCGTTGGTAACTTCATGTTCACTGTTTTATTCCACATATAGGGGCATTGTTAAGATGATGACTCTTGAACATCTTTCCAGCATTCAATTTAGGTCCAGACCCCTGACACTGTGCATGCCTGTTTACTGGTTTTGCTTACTGGCAAGTTAACAAGAAAGATTGTCAGCCTGAAATGTTTCCATAGCTGACCTTTCTGTTCTATTCCAGTTGAAGCTGACCAATAACTCTTTTTCATTGGTGTTGGGAATAACATTAACCCTGGCTCTGTTCTTTTCAAGTGCCCCAGTAATCAATGACAGTATGACAGTGAGCCAGCAGGCCTATTCATAATAAGTTGAGAAGTATGGCATATTTTACTATTACTGTATCGCTGGTAGGGTAATTACCATGGATAACAACAACCACTCTACTTGAACAGATCAAAAAGGAGCCCCACTTACAAGAAACCTAAATGGAGAATCTGATATCAAACACATGCCACATTACTGTCCCCACTCTTGATTATGACCACTGTTAAGGGCTGAGTGAAAACATTAAAGCAGCATTAAAGGCTTTCAGATCATTTAAAGACCCTCATGAGTTATAGCTTCTTGTAGTTGTAGTTTAGTTAAGAACACTTACTAACCAATTATTCCAACATTTGCAAGATGAATGTAATTAGAAAACTCATATTCAAAACCACAAACTCTGACCTCTCAAACAAAGTTTCAACAGGAAAAAAAAGAAAAAAAAGTTACTACTTAAAAGATAAAGTCTTGGCCCATCAAGTCAGCGCCCTGTTAAACATAACTGACAGTGCTGAAGAGCGGGAAACTGGTGAGGGATCATATCCTTGTCACTGCACTAGAGACTCCAACTGTTTGGTCTGGGCACAGGGGGAATGTGTTAGGATCTGGGGGATAGCATGAGCTCCTGTGTTTGTCACATCCTTCCACTTTTGTCAGGTGAAAAGAAGTAGCTGTCAAATCCATGAGTATCAGAGAAGACACATCGCTGTCCAAACCCTCCATGGAGCAAGAGTGGGAGTTAGAAGTGACAAGAACTGCAGGGACCAGGGCACTAGTCATTCCAAAATGGGAAAAAAGGAGGAACATTAATTAGTAGTCCAAGGAGGGGTTGATCGAGGGCAACTGGACTTCTTGGTTGTAGATACTTGAAGACGTTTCGCCACTCATCCAAGGAGCTTCTTCAGTTCTAACTGACTGGTGGGGAGTCCCAGGTATTTAAGAACTGTCATTGGTCGTTACAACAGCCAGGAACACTAACAAACCAAGTGGTATCAATGACAGTGATAACAACCCCACAGGGGTTAAATACCTGGGACTCCCTGCCAGTCAGTTAGAACTGAAGTAGCCTAATTGATGAGAGGCGAAACATCTTCAAGTATCTACAACTAAGAAGTCCATTTGCCCTTGATTCAACCCTCCTTGGATAACCATGACCTGGATGCCTGAGAATCTTCAGACATCTTAATTTGGTAGACATTAAGAATTTACAGGCATTGTGAAGGAATTGTAGGAATTTCATTGGATTTGGCAGAAGTCTATTACATAAAACACTAAGAAGTACCAGAAAATACAACAGGTCTGGTCACGTCATGAATCTGCTGACTCAGCTGTTCAGCTGAGTATTTCTCACTCCTCTTTGGACACCTTATGAACCTGTGTTAAGCCCTAATATGATGGGCTCAGCTGGGGATGCAAACTGCTGTCTGTGGGAGTTTTAATGCCAGAGGGCAAGGGCCTGGTTGTGGACGAACTATTGCAAGAGTCTGCCAAAACAGATAATGACAGCCATCATCCAGGTGTCTGTCTAATATTTAGGAAAACAGGATTGATTATTACACTGTGTATGTGTGCATGGGCAGGTAATTTTGATTAAAGGTTCACTCACTATCATGCAGGCCCCATACTTACAATAAGTGAGTGCAAATAGGTTTCAACCTTAGCGGTCTAAATGACATACCCTTAAAAACCTACCTAGCTGTTTTTGATCAAGACAAAATAACAGCAAAACAGCCTATAACCATGCCAGTCCTTACAGATGTATATCTCACAGGATAAATCTCTTCTGACCCCCATTTTGTGTTGTCACAGTGTGCCAGTGATCTTAGACATTTGCATTAAAGAAAGACTCATCCTTCTGAGTTCAAGTTCCATTTATTTAGTTTCTTCTGTTCAAGAAAAACCTCCCGACATTAATGAATTGATTGGTTGCATGCTGAAGAATGCACAAAGGAGATATTCCCCTGCTGATCCTAAACAATAAATTCAATGCAATCAGACGTAGAGCTGCCCTTTAAGGCTGCACACAATCTAAATGTTAAATGTTTTCTTAGAGCAATTATCCTGCATGCCCTAGCAAATGTTTCAAGTAACATTGTCATAATGGTCACATCCTGGTCCAGAACAGACTGCTTCCCCAAACAATTAGAAAAAAAGGTTTATTCTGCAACAATTAGAGCATTTTATTTTTTTAAAATACATATTACAGTAAAACTACTATAAACCTAAGGGTTGTACATGCTGACAAACCAGAATAACTCTAATAACAATGTGAGACCACAGGCTTTCAAATTTGTCCAACTGTAATTCTTAGGGATGGTAAACACTGGGTGTACATAAGTGAGGATATTACTTTTCAGCCTGGTCGCCAGAATAAAACGTTGGCATTGTACGTTTCTGCAAACCACAGAAACCTTGAATGTCTACGTTTCAACACATGAAATACTTAGCATATTAACATTTCAACAAAACATATCATATCAACATTTCCACAAAACGTGGCATATTAACATTTTAACAATACGTATCGAATGAAAATGTCAACAAAACGCATTATGTAAACATTTCAACAAAACGCATTATATCAACATTTCCAAAATACGTATCATCTCAACATTTCTAAAGTGACGTACTTCACATGTGATCTATATGAGTTGATCTTTCCTATATAGGAGGAGCGGGTGGATGGTTAGTAAATTTGTTGGCAGCAAGTTGGAAATCAGCAGAGAACATGGTTCGAGACCACCTCGAAACCGAAACCAATTTCCGCCATTTTTCTGGCGAGAAAACCGGCTTTTTTTAGTGAGACATCGGCCGTTTTTATTTTATTTTTTATTTTTATTTTAACCCAAACCATAATCTTTCCCTAACCCTAACCAAGTGGTCTTTGTGCCTAAACCTAACCAGACCTTAACTACAGCGTTGTCACACCATAAAACATCATTATTCAGAAATGTTAATATGTTTCTACGTTTGTAGAAATGTTGATATGATACGTAATTCACGTGTTGAAACGTATATATTCAACGTTTCTGTGGTTTGCAGAAACGTTCAATGCCAACGTTTTCCTCTGGTGACTGGGTTGTACTTTTAACAGATTTCTGTGAAACAAGCCACATGCAGAGAGGCAGAGAAATCAAGGTTTTATCCTCTTCAATTCTCCTTAGTGAAAACCTAATGGATGTTGTCAGGGTGTGTGCATTTTTAAAACTTGCTTGACATCTGTAGAGACATCTGTGTACGTCTTTAATGAGTAATGATCACAGACCTGTCCATTGATTCAGCAGGACGCGGTAGTCAATTTGTCTAAACATGAGTTAAATGAGTCTGAAACTAAAGTGTTGTCTAAAGGCTTTTCATTTGTTCCAGTGTATTCTTGTAATGAGATACAGGCTGAATTAATTTGATTCTTTAGGAACTTAAGATTGAAACACTTTTTCATTGACAAGCGGGATGAGTTATATAAATCTGATGCCTTCAGAGTTAAAAGTACTTTCTCTCCACACAGTGGATTAAATGCTTCTCTTGACACTTTTTGCAGACTAGTTGAGCAGGATGTAGAACCCCTGAAAAACATAAACCTTATCTATCTCAGCCGGAATTGAAGGCTCTAAAAGATTTAACGAGTGATGAGACGATTATCATTAAGTCAGCGGATAAGGGTGGTGCAATAGGATAGGATTACAAAATGGATATGAAACGCCAGTTAGGAGATTTACTGTACTATCGCCCACTTTGTTATGATCCAACATCTACACATCGATAATGACATAGAGTGTTTTGTCTGTGGGCCTGGAAAAGTGGAAAGATCAAAGTACTTTTAATTTTTTGACTGTTGAACATGCACACATTCCTGTTTTATATGGACTCCCAAAAATATTTAAGTCATTGGTAAATCCACCTTACAGGCCCATTGTGTCCAGTAATGGTTCCCTAATAGAAAATCTATCGTACAATCTTGGTGAATTCACACATTAAGAACCTTGTGAAAGCCTTGCCCTCCTACATACAAGACACCACTGACATGTTGCAAAAGTGTAGTGGAATTAATGTTGATAGGAATGATTTATCAGTAACCACTGATGTGAATTCCCTAAAGACGAACAAACAAGTCTGTGTGCAGTCCTCCTCCTACAAGCAGTTAAGAGTTCTGAGGGTACAAGCACCAGCATAAATTTGATGGGGTTGAGGTGCTTCTCTATTTGATACATCTTTAATGAAAGAAAAAAATAACCTAAGAGGTCCTAAAGCTTAAATTCAAACAACATAATCGCTTAGGGTTAGGGTAGATTTGGTTGTGACAGACGTGGTTGATCTGTTCTCGTTCAGACGTGGCCTATTTCATATGTGTGTTGAGGATTTTGGGGCTGGCTTTGCTTGCACATGGGTTTATTCAAAATATTGGCTGGAAAAAGCTCTGGGCAGTTCAGTTCATCTCATGCATGGGCACTCTGTTCTATTATGTTACTGAATCAGTGTTAATGTAAGGCAGTAATGTAAGAAGAGGAGTCATAATACAGCGCTCTACTGCAGCAAAATACACATTTAGACTTGGCATAAAGAATTGGAGCTGGAATATTCCACTTGATTCCATGGCCAATGAAAATTCTCTTCTTCTTTTTTTATTTTGACGAAGGTGTCTGTTTGCCATTCTAAATTAATGCACCAATAGTACTGTGGGTAAGGACAGCAAACAGTCAGGCTTTCATTAAGAACCACACAGATTTAATTTCAAACATGTTTTATATTTGCATGAATCCAGTAGTCCAAATACACTGTGGGAGAAGAAAAGAGACTTTTAAAGTAGTTTCTGTGAAGCTGTAGCTTGAGGGTCTGAGGGACTGCTGTAGGGGAGAGTAGAAAGGTAACTAAAACTGAACAGATAATATAAGAAAAATCACAGGTAAGAGAGTGAGAAGGAAAGATAGACAGATGCTAATGTGTGTGGCTGTGACAGATAGCCAGAGGGCAGCAGATAGAGGCAGTCTGTGTTTGTGCAGCAGAATGCCGTGCTATTCTCTACCTCTTAACAGGAAAAAAACAGCCTTGTGAACCCCTTCCTATTTCAACAAGTCTTCCCAATTAAACAATATAATTTGTCTTTGGTCCATGCACTCTAGAATGACACATACAAGTGTTTTCTAATCTGACGCCCCTATCAGAAGGATATTTGTCTGTGCCTTCCAAAAGTGTTACAAATCACTATAGAAAAATGTGACAACACTGGGATTAAGGTCTTGTTAGGCTTAGGGAACGAAGAAGCCTGATGGTTTGTTGACTCGTCCATCCACCGCAACCTCCTCCCTACACTGACTTTGTCACTAATATAACAATGTTGTAGGTTTAGGCACAAAATTTACTTGTTTTACTAATGACTTGTATTACTAAGTTTAGGGAAAGATCAAGGTTCGTGGTCATGGTTTTTTGTTTTTTGTTTTTTTTAAATTTTCATTCACAGTTGGAAAGTGTAAAGAAACAATGATATCCAGTGTTAAAGCCCAATGTTTTGTTGACTCATCCATCCACTCCAACCTCCTCCCTGCGCAAACTTTTTCATTAATATAACAATGTGGTAGGCACCAGGTGCCTGACCTTTTTAGTCATTTGAACAAATGACAAATGCTGTTGTTTTTCTTGTATGACTTTAAAATTGCACATTCCATGAATGAACCTGCCAGTTGCCCAATTTGTGGCAAGCATAACAAAATGTTGCATCCTGTTTAATAGAATATTCTAGCCACTCTCTGTTTTCGAACCACCACCTGCAAAATAAACTGTTATTGCCATTGAATGAGTGAACAAGCTCTTTGTTGTGGCACACTCACACAAGTTCTGTGTTGCCTGTCATCTAATGACAATTGTTGTTTTGGGTCCAGAGGATGGGACGACAAATGCAGCTGGATAATTATGGCCAGATGCATTGTATCACCACATGATAGTGATGTGTTTACTTTATTCAGTTTGTTATTGTGTTTGTTCATGTGTGATTGAAATAATGCTATCACATTGTATAAGCATTGCTGGTTCAAGTTAAAAGCAAACCTTGTCATGAGGAACTGAAGACCAAAAGGTGTGAAAATGAATGTGTCAGGCTGGAAAAGCTTTGGGAAAACATTGTGCGCTCCATCAACGGAAATGCTAAAATTCGAAATGGCAAAACTGACTTTTTGATTCCCTCTTGAGCGTTGCTCACCTCTCTTGAACCATGTGAGATGTCAGTTTGATGACTACATACGTAGGCAGGGTATGAAGTTTGCGGTATCAGAGGACTCTCTCCTGGAAATAGTATTTCAACACTTTTTTACTGGTGAGAATTCCTTTATAACTTACATTTAATCACTATGACAAGGGAGACAATTATGTGTGTGTGCACGCGCATATATTTTTTTGTGTATTCTTTTAAATCTGCATGCATTTGAGCATAGCTGTGTGCTTATTTATGATTGCTTACGATCTGAGATTTTATGATAGAACAAGAGGGATGTGAGCGCTCAAAAGACTTTTACAGATAGCAGAAAGAAAGAGTAAAGAAGAGAGGAAGAGGAGAGGAGGTGAAAAATGGCAAGATGCCTTCAGAGATTGAATTTCTGACATGACAGAAAGAAAATAAAAAGTAAGGAGGTGAAAGGGGGGAACGACAAAGACATCTTACTGGAGAGGACTCATGGGTCAGCGTCCTGACATGAAGGGTCTCCTGGGAATCTGAGAAGGGAAAGGAGGAAAGCAGGCTATAGGGGGCTATAGGAAGAGATAGCAGTCCAGAATGGAGCTTAAATAAGAAGTGAGAGGAGACTTCAGGTGTGGTACCACCCAGAATAAGTGTTTAGTGAAGAGGAAAGGGAGAGATGAGGTAACAGGGTGCAAGGAGGAAGGGCGACAAGGTCAAAGAAAGAGTAGCACATGAGGAAAACATCTAAATGACCCTTTGCTGAATTTACTCACACTAACTTTTCCTGACAATATCAAAATAACCTGTCTCTTGTCTCTCCGTGGTGCTGAAATATTCAAAATCCCTAACTGTGCATGTGTCTTAAATGGTCGACGCCAGTTGGTGAAATTGTTCTAAAATTTACTATCTTGCTACATACATCATATATAAGTGTGCTGTTTTCAAGTAAGAAATGGTGAGGGAGTGATTTCAGGCATAGCTCCAGACATTTGCTGAAACATTTAAAGCTTCTGTCTTAAGTCATGGCTCTGAAATTCACTTTAGGTTAAGGGCAGTTCAGCTTGATGCTTTTAATACTTCACCACACAGGGGAGTAAAGGAAGAAAAATGTCTTTCATCCAAACTTTGGTGCAGCTCATATGCAATAGTATCACCGGATGAAGGAAGGGCAAATACATTTCTGCCAGATAAGACTGTGAGAAGGTAATACATAGCTCACAGATGTTATCAAACAAACGCCTGATTTAAAAACAAGAAAAAGTATCTTGTTGTCCTTATTGGCTGTATTCACCAGCTTTGTTTGGAAGTCCATCCAACAAGAAATTCTTGTGAGACCTCCCCAAACCCCCTCTTGGTAGTATCATCAAAATAAACATGAAAACAAATGTATTTCTGCTAACCACCAGACCCCCTACTATACTGTCTAGTATCGGATAAAGTTATTACAATCAAACAGCATCAGAAATGTAGTCTGAGACCTCATCTAGCCTGAAAAATGGTGACATTGAGAACTAAACATCAGTCCACTCACATCAACACTTGGTTACATCCACTCCACAACAATAAAAGCTGAATATCCACAATCACAGTCATCTGAAACATATTCAGTCTAAAACAAAATTATAGGTCGCAAAGCTATCTATCTGAAAACACATAGAAAAACATGAATAATGCATTATATATGTCTTTAATATATTATTTAGGTCATTTTTGTTCAAATATAAAACATGTATAGTGGACATAACATTAAATATGCAAACATTTCACAGGAGGTTCAGGTTATCTCTTTGTTTAAGCTCCACTCAACTTGTGCTGCTACTGAAAGTAGCCTCTTCTTGGCCTCTAGAAAAACCCCCACAGCTCATCAAGAATGCAGCGCAGCACTAAGTGAATCATAGCTACAGTATATACAGGACACCAGCTGAGTCCAACCCAAGCCTAAAGCACAATGTAAATAGTACAATTAATTTTGCAGGTTTTTTTTTCTGCCAGGGGTTTCATATTTTGTTTTATCATGTAAAATGAATCTGCTTGATGATGACAATGACTTTAAAATTTCTTGACCTGAATGTTACACTCCTGGTTTTTTGTGACTCTTTGACTTCCAGATAACAGTGTGATGACAAGTTTGTACGACATGTCACCGTGTGAACTTTTTAGATGATTACCTGCAGAATACACACTACTTGTTTAGCCTCATGTTGTCTGTAACATCATTGTGAGCTGTTTTAAGATATCATTGCTTGCTGAATCAAGGAGTGAAAATTAATATTTATTTACCAACGGCAGCCTTTATGCTGTAGATTCACGAGCGATGTTCAATAAAAAGTTAGAATGGAGCCAAATATTAAAATAAATTATATTTAACTGACAACATGGTTATTAAAATGGTGTGAATATGATGTTGAAGATGATTTTACTGATTAAGAGCACACCTTCAGTCAAAGATGGGGTAATGAATCATGGGAAATCAACTGCTGTAGTGATTGCCACAGAAACAGCTGCAACTGGGCCATGGATGAGAACCACTTCTATAGACGGGTGAAGTTATGAGTCCACAGGGAGCCACTTTTTACGATACTTGTTTTTCTCATTATTTTCACGATAAAGGGCAAGCTGTTAGATTTCTTCCAACTGTGCTGAGAGTTTTTTAGCTGTATGTTAAAAAAAAATGTTGATGTGTTTCTATTTTATTTCCGCAAAGGAGCACTTCGTCTTAACATCTGTCAAGTGCTGTTAGCTGAACAAACAGGCTGCTTAGTAGAATGAGACAGATGCCTCAGCTGATGAGGTGAGTTCTGCACAACAAAACAGGATTAGATTTTACCGTAAATAACTTCACCTCTCTCTCTCTCTTCTTTTCCTACTCTCTTCCCCTCTCTCTCTCCTTCCTCTCTCTCTATACAAGTCGGCATACGTCTGCTTTTTCTGTATGTCTCTCTCTCTGCCTTACACACACACACACACACACACACACACACACACAGTCACACAAACACACACATATATACAACAGCTGCTAGTGCTAAGACTGCAGTAGTAAATTACCACATCATAAATCTTTTGTTTCTACTACTAGTGGGCCAGACGCCATGCTCTGCAGCTCACATGCAGCACCACTGCAATCAGCAAAAAGCTGATCAAACACATATAGACGCAATACACACAAACATGAATGTACAAGCAAACAAACCACGTAGCATAACAATGAAAAAATGTCTGACGTCACACAGTGCATACAGTACAGTCCAGAAAAGTGAGATTTCCTGCACCTTGATTATATGACTGTATACCATCCTGCCACATACTGCAATACACCAAATGACAATCAAGTGTCATTAGCTTTATACATGATAATGCAGATATTCATAAATTTAAGGAGAGATTGGGTCATAATTTCCACTAAGGGAATATTTAATCTGATCAAAGAGAAGCTTAAAAGATCCGTTAATGTACTTTTAAATATATATATATTAACCAAATAGTGGCAGGTGGCTAAAAGGAGAACTTTGTGTGTTTTAATATTCAAGTAGGTCGGTGTTTGTTAACAGTTTTTAAGGTCTTAAGAACTTAAAGCATACCAAGCCAGGGTTTCTGTTTGTCTGCCCCCTATTGGTCAAAAATAATTGATTGCAGCTTTAAGTCAATGATATTGATTATGTTCCACTTGACACTCAGTTATGGTTCAGCAAACAAATGCAAAAAACATATATTTCATTTGTAACGCTCATTCTTTTTCCCATAACACCCCTTTTCCTTCTGTCGTACAATTTGGAAGCAGCAAAGTGAAACAAAAAAGTAATAAAGGAAGAATAAGAACACAGTAGTCAGTGGAAACAAAATATAGACCATGCAGATGAAACAATGCTCAGGCAGTCTGTGTGTGTGTGTGTGTGTGTGTGTGTGTGTGTGTGTGTGTGTGTGAGTGTGTGTGTGTGTGTCCTATGTTTGGCTCATTGCCCTATTGATTAGTTTACAAAAGCTGCATGCTCAGGGCTTGTGGTGTATTTGTGTATGAGTCTTTCCTCCCATTCAATCTCTCTCATTTCAAATATGCATCTGGAGGAGCAAAAAATATAGAATGAAATAAAATAAATGGAGGAGACACTGTTGGGATAGAAAAGATAGAAATCGAAGGAGAAAGAAAAGGAAAAAAGGAAAGAAAGAATCATGGTTTCTGAACAAGGGCCAGATGTAGAATTAAAATTCCCAGTTTTAGTGTTTAATATGCTGAACACATCGTGGATCACTCATCACTATCCAACTGGCTTGGCACTCAGGGTAGCTCTCTCGCTCTCTCTCTCTCTAGCTTGCTCTTCCTTCAGTCTTTGATGCCAGCTGAGCTGGAGAAAGGGATGGGACATGAGGAGGGGGTGGGGGAACCGCACAGTGCAGATGTTAAGTGTGAAGTAGAGTTGACATGCTGTGTGCAAAATATTTCACAAGTTTAACCCTGTGGGCTCATGGACGAGGAGATGTTTTTTTATGAAAAAGCTTGCAAAACAAGAAGTGGTGCATTACTTTGCAGATGAGGAGCGAAACAGAGACTCATCAGTCAAAAGCTTTTGGGGCTTTTGGGGTGATTTAGCCTTTTAGCTTATATCAAGTTGAAAGCAGACAGGGAGGTGCGCATGAATATTGGAGAAGGGCAGGCTGGCACAACGCAGGTCACTGGATGCTTTATTTCTTATTTGCATTAAAGTGTGGCATTTATGTAAATTTTATTTAAAATGCTGTACTTGATTTGCAAAATATTTTCTAAAAATATTACTTTCAGAGCTACACGTTTAGTACAGGTATGTTACAATCAACTATTATTATCTGAATTTCTGCATGAACAGTCAGTAAGGGCTGTTATACTTCATGGTTTACAGCACTTGATTTTCCACAAATCATTCGGTTGCATCTAATTAATACTCAGTGGTGCTCAAATTCCCCAGTGTCCAACCATAATCAACATGATATACTGTAGTCGCCGTGACTAATTAGGCAAGTAATTGATTAAATTAATTCATTACCTAATAAACGTTTAAATTTTAGCAGACTTGTTTCCACATATTCGATGATATTAAACTCTGTATCTCAGGTCTGTACAATCACCTTTCATTGATTGATTTTCTGGATGCAGGTCCAATCCTATGTCATGTTCATTGTGATGGAAAATTCGAAACACTGGGAAAAGTTCTGTCCAGCATGAGCCAGATATTTTGCACAAACACATCATTATAGGAAAGTATTTGACACTGTCTTAGTTATTCACATGCGCTCAAATAATCTCCAACTCCAAACAATCCCCGAGAAAAACCTGAGCACACATGCTTCATGTACATATTCACTCCTGGGATCTGCTTAAAACAACAGTGTCCATCTTCTGCGGGCCACTTAGTAACTTCACTGCTGCATTTGGGAATTTAACGCCTTCTTTAAGGGCACCTGAATGGTAGATGTTGTGGGATGAGAAGGGGAGGCGGCTCTCATTTATTTTCCCCTCCTATGTTTATTACCCACTCTGGGAGTATTGCTTCTTGTGACGCACTTGTGATCCACCACAGCCCCATGTGACCCAGGCCTTTTATTGTCCATATTTGCTAATCAGCTAAAGGAAATAAAAATACTAAAAGTCATTTATGATAAGTTTTACAGAGGGATCGTGTTACAGCTCAGTGAGGCTCAGTGGTACTAATCAGCATCGCAACAGACAAGATAAGATGACATCTCCTCCTCGCCTGACAGCTATTATTATGACCCTGTTCAAAAAAAAGCTACTGTGGTGGTAATCACAGCCCGGCAGAATCCAGAGGATGAAGATATTCTGTGTATGTGTGTAAGTGTGTGTGTGTGTGTGTATGGTTGGATGAGTAAGAAAGAGACAACAACAACATGCAAAAGTGAAAGAGAGAGAGAATAAGAGAGAGAGATTTATCAAAGGACACAGACACCTGTTACTGCTCAGTCTACCAAAGTTGATTTTCTGACAGGCTGGAATACCAATTAGCACACAGGGGAATGCAACTATTGGTAAAACAATCCAATTATTGTTTGGAGCAGATGTTCTTTCTAGCAAAACAATACGCAGCCAGAGACTGTTTAGTCATTAGCAATGTGGCCTCTGGAGCAACAACAATATATAGTTAAAGTGAATGTCTCTAAATCCCTGCACTCTCCCTTTATGTGTGTTTTACTTATTGTCTTTATTTTTCTTGCTTTTTCTCTGTTTTTTTCCCATATGCTGTCTAAGATAAGAAAACAATACAGTAAGATGCAAAAATATGAGTCACCACCACTGCACGTCATGCAAGATGTCCACATCTGCACACCTATATCTCGATACATTCATGGATTTCATTAACATCAGTTCATTCCAATATGTTCTCTCTCACTTTTGATTGGTTAGAGAGTCTTTTGCCCAAACCAATCAATAGTGATGTGCTTTCAACATTATTTTCAGTTGACACAGAGGCTGCAGTAGTGTTTGCTGGAAGGAATTATCTTTAATCTGTACAGCTGCGTCAATCTCATCCATGTTTTTTTAGTTTGGAGTAAATTCTGGTTCTGGCTCAGGAAGGTGACGTCCCCGTTCTAATTTGCTCAGTTGATCTCCAACTGAGGAAACAACCATCATTGAGCACAGCACCAGATCTACGTACCTGAAAAGGAAAAAAAAAAAGAGAGAAGCAAGAACCAAGCTAGCCATGTGAAAGGCAAAAGTATAGGACAGAAACACAAAAACAATTTAACTTAGTCAATAATTGTTCCAAATTCTTGTTTTTTTATGTTTTTGTGCCATTTTCTATGTTTATTTTGAAATGTACACATAAATAAGACATGAAGTTCATAGAAATGAATGATATGTTGAGCCCTAAGGTGAACATCCAAAATCTGGCCACATGCTGAGAGCATGTCAGAAGACATGAGACATGAGGACTAGTAAATATGTGATTTTGTGTGTGTGTGTGTGTGTGTGTGTGTGTGTGCGTGCGTGCGTGCGTGCATATGTGTGTGTGTGTGTGTGTGTGTGTGTGTGTGTGTGTGTGTGTGTGTGCGTGTGCGTGTGCGTGTGTGAGTGTAAAGACAGACAGGATGATGATGACAGATAACTAGTCAGGCAAAGAGAAGGTCAGGAAAAGGGTTTGGTTATTGATCCATGATGCTGTACGGTAATGGCTTTGCTGTCTCTATTTAACCTGTCTGTGTCATGATAGACACACACACACACACACACACAGACAGCAGTGCACACAGAAACACTCTGCCTCACAGACATGGTCACAGGTAGAAACAAACCATTTCTACCTATCTCAGATGGTCTGAAGAAGTGATCAGGATCCCATCTCATTCCACCAGAGTTCCCATCGGGCTTTCTAATTGCTTGATAGGAGTTCTAACAGGATTTCCCTGACAGAGCAACACCTACTCTGATTGGCTACAGGGTCCCACAGGGCAGACTGGAACATGGGAGGTCAGAGGTGTCATTATTATCAGAAACAAAGAGGAAGAGGAGAGAGAAACACACGCGCGCGCACACACACACACACACACACACACACAGACTGGTGTGTGGGAGACAGGCGGTGTGTGTCATCAAGCTGCAGAAGAGACATCCATGAATGATCAGACAAATTATGTTTGTCTGCGTTTGTGTGTGTGTGCATGTGTCGTTATTTTTTTATTTTATTATTTTTTTCTTTGTGTGTGTTCTTGTGTGTCCATCTTTGTGAGGACAATTATTAGTTTTACACCTTGAGAGAGAGTTATTGGAGTGATGGTGTTAAATAGATGATTAATAGATGATTTTAGAGGAGCTGTGAGGACTTTTCTTCAGGGTTAAAGTCAGCGTTGGGTTTAGGTTAAGGTTAGAATAAAAGTTGAGGTAACGCACGTAAATGTGATACTGTGTGATTCTCTCTGTGTATGTGTGTGTCTTCCTATTTATATTAATGAGAGGCCATGTTGTGCATGTGTTCATGTTAATCAACCTGTGCATGTGCGTAGATATCTGCATCTGTCTCTCTTTGCTCGGTTGTACTATATGAATCTATACGTCCATTTTTGTTTTTGTGTTTGTGTGTGCGCTTCTGTGTGTATGTATGTGTGTTAACAGGCCCCCATGTGGCAGGTCTGCTGTCTGTCACACTGATACAAGTTGACAGCAGGGTCTTCTTCAATGAGCTGATTGGAGCTCAGCCAACAACCTGCTCTCTCCCTCAGTTAGTGCTTCTTCCTCTCAGCCCCTTCTCTCCCTCTCTCTCTTCTCCTTCCCCTTTTGCATCCCTCTTTCTCCCTCCCGCAGCTCAATCTCTTCCCTTCTCATTTATATTCTCTTTCTTCCTGCTTTCTCTCTCCCCTTTTAACCTCCCTCTTACCTCTTGAAAGGTATTCTACCTGGTTAATCAGAGTGTAAACACAGGAGGGAGAAAAGCACTTTATTTTTTTCTCCTGCCTCTATCACACAAAGGCAACACATCTAAACCATCAAAATCGGTTTATCAATGAGAGCAACTATACACTGGCACTCCCCATCAGGGACATGGTTTTGAAAACACAGCCAAATGACATAAATTATAGAGATCAAAACTCTCAAATTATGCACAAGAAAATATGAGATGGATAGTTTAGACAGTAAATGAGAATTAGATTCAGTTTGGAGGGACTGTTCTGATCTGCAAATAAAATATTAGAATAAATTACATTTTTGAATAAAAATGAATTTTGATTACTGTGTCATTCATACAATTATGCCCAGGCCGCAGCTTACAAGCCACCGCAAATTCATATAAACCAGATTCAGAATGCTGCATTTTCAAACAATAATCCATATAGCCATGCTGGTGGCTTTAGGAGGCTCTACTTTGAGCTAAATGCTAACATGAGCGTGCTGACATGTTAACAGACAATGTTGGCAAGTTTAGCAGGTAAAATGCTACCATGGTCACCATCTTAGTTTAGCATGTTAGCATGCCAATATCTGCTAATAACAAAAAGTATAGCTGATTGCAGACATTAAGTCAGAAATCAAAGTACTGGACAAATTGAAATATTGATGTGATGATGGCACACGATGAAGCAATCCCCAAAGTGATCACCATTCATCCAGAGGGAGAAAAGTTAAGACGAAAAGTCGGGAAGCATTTGAAACGATTCATGTAAAAATCATGTTTATTTAGAAAACTGTAGGAGGCCCATGCAGCTGAACCCGATAAACATAGTTTTGCGCAATTCTGTAAGAATGATCCATTGAGCCACTATGGTCACATCTGTGGGAAATACACATAGATTGAAATAAACCAGAATTATCCTTTACCAACCCACTCTAGAGAAATGAATGCCATCTGAATTGAGATGATACTCTTTTCAGACATTCAGACAATTGTTTTTCCGCCAGGGTAGGTTAGGTAATTTTGTTTGGTTTTATATTCCCAGAGGATGTGGGTGATAAAATACGGGCCATGTTCCTCGGTAACAAGACTCATCTTGCTGGAGGGTATTAAGCCCCCACTAAATTAGAAGATGTGGTCAGTCATAGACGTTACATTCCCAGGTGACTCGCATCACCAGAGGGCTTGTTAATTATGTGTAGCCTACTACACATGAAATCAGGCATTGACAGAAAACATACCTCTAGCTGACACTGCCACAGCACATACAGCATGATGAGCTTACAGGGTTTTGCTCCCCTTACAGCTTTTTTTCTTTGTTGGGTTTAGGGGTAGGGTTAGTATAAATGGGTTTATATCCATCAAATTAGCAATTTCTAAATTTTCAAATAACAGAAAGGTGACGTGTTTTGGGGCAAATACTCACAATCTTAAAACACATGGTGTCAATCTGGATGGACGTGTAATTAATACTAAGTGGAGTGAGAAAAAAATCACTAAATAATTCATGCAGCTTCCCTAGAGAACTTTATTGATGCATTTTTTGTTTCATTTTTTATAAACTAGGTACGTCTGATGTTCTGGATGAACTGCTGCACATTTATTTTAAAACAATCCACCTGTCTCTAACGATAAAATGCTGCTATAGAAACACTCATTTCAACAGCCTGAAATAATCATTATGTTACAGACCATTTTTTACGAATTATCAACTGCCAATTCTTGCATTCAATCTTTAATCCTCTGCCTGTGTGCTGAACTAGAATGATTCCATCTCACACTGCCTCTTCATTTATTTTTTTTTTCATCTAGAGTTTGTTGAATTTGTGCTGAGACAGTGAGCTTACAGAAGGAATGCAACCCACTGCTTTGTTGCGCAACCCCATTTCCTGATATTGATCAATCCAATCAAAATGATTAAGTAAGAGAGAGAGAGAGAGAGAGAGAGAGAGATGAAAGGTGGGAGGGGTGAGGGGATGATAGGGAGAGCAAACAAAAGCAAATTAAGGATGGGATGATGGGGATGGATGAGGGGAATCAGAGGAAGAGAAAAGGAATAAGTAAGATGTTGACAGAAAGTTAGATGAAAAAGATACATGAGGGAATTGAGGAGGTAGTGAAATGAATAATACATTTAAAAAAAAAAAATTCTTATAATAGTAGATAAACCTCATAAATGTATACCAACTATAGGTACAGATTATGGTGTGTACTATAGAGGTGTTACAGGGGGCACAGTGGGGTGTTGATCAAAAATAGAAACAATTAAGATGACACAAAACAGCTTGTGCAATTGTGCGAGACATCTCACCGCTGCTTTAATACCAAAGATCACCCTGCCAGGCTCTGTTGGATCAAATTGCAGTTAATGACTCTTCCAGCTCTACCTACCAGCTCCTGTATCCACAAAGCCCAACAATCTGTGTTCCTTTTATGTTCTGTTAGAGTGATGTGTTACCAATTTGCTGCACGTAGCAAAGCCTCTCAGCACTTTTAACGTCACAGTAATTCTAGCCTGTTCTCTCTTACCTTTAGATTACATTTAGATTTTTCTCCTCCCTATACATATGAAAATAAAAATGATATTTAGTCCACAACTGAAATTGCATATATTATTTCAATCAATTTCAATATTTAATTTTAGTATTTTTACTTGTAGTTCAGCAAGTTGCAGATGAAAAGGGTTTTGTGTGCATTTCTTGGGCTGATATAAAAATAAACATTACTCACCTGCAGCAGTGAAATTGCATAATCAGAGTTGCAATGCTGCATCACTGATAAGAGGAACAAACTGAAAGGTTCACTTTTTCAAAGCTAAGCTCTTTTCTGTTTCGTCTTAACTGTGCTATGATTAAACTGCAAATCCACGTAGGCTACTCTAAAGTGTTCAGCAAAAAATAAACTTAAGTCCAACGCAGCAGATGTGTAAAGATTTTTTTCCTCTCATCCATCAGATATAGATGGTAAATATGGGAAAACATATTTACATGGATGGAGTCTGTTTTTTTCATTTATAGAGAAGAATCCAAGAAATCCCCAGTTATGCAAGGATCTGTATCTTTTCTTCTGCATATTGGCTCATCCATTATGTATGTGTGTGTGTGTGTGTGTGTGTGTGTGTGTGTGTGTGTGTGTGTGTGTGTGTGTGTGTGTGTGTCCTGCATTTACCTTGGGTCAATAAATCAACCTGTATATGTCTGCTGTTATGACTGTAGTTTATGAGTTGACAGCAGATGCAGGTATAGACCGAATGACATATATACGACTGTGTATATGTAAGTGTGTGTATATACATGTGTTACTAAAACTTCAATTCGCTGACAGACAGCCATGAAAGCCACACATGTATTTCTACAGTAAGAACAAGCCACAGACAAGTTTACACACACAGACACAGAGAAACACTACAAAAACAAATTTTGAGTATACACTGCGTCAGTTCTTAGTGATGCCCCAAAAACTGTAATTCACTGTGTCATTTCTGTGCAATTATATTTTATGAACCATAATTTTGAATTAAAACTTCCTCAGGGTACACCACATGCTTGAATATGTCAGCTAATGTACACTGCATCATCTTTTAAAGTTATTAGGGTAGCTTCAATAACCTCATTATTCTCATTCAAATTCCTCCATGGCTGCATGCACATTAACATCATCACAGAGTAAAACTATTTTCAGTTACAATGATGGGAAGACTTGTGAATTCAGTGCTGGCTCAGCTAAACAGGAACTTGTAAAACAGTATGTAATAGTGATTACATTAATCAAGTGTGCCTAAAAAGAACAAAATTCAGAGTGTAGATGTCAAGTCAACCATTTAATGCAATGCATGACTAAATCGAAGCCGAGTGTATAACCGATACTGCTTGCTGAAATAGCAGAAGGGAGATTAAGTGTAGAAAATTCAAAGCATGCACAATCACATACGTACGAGCTCTGGCACAGTTTCCATCATATACTGATACCTACTTTTTTATTTCCTTTAATTTTTGTATAACCTTTTCTGATAAGCCAAACTGTTCTACATCCAATTTTTGACTAGATACCTCCTCAAGCCTTAAAGTAAGAGATATAAATACAAAGTGAACACTATTCAACACCAGCAGTGTCAAGCTGTGTGAAGATGTGGGTGAGAAGTTGATTATTTATATCGAAACTGATGACTCATACAGTACATACACTGGACTCCTACAGAGGATTATGTAAATAAAGGAAATTGGCACTGTTAAGTTTTAATTAGATTGGTCTTTAAAATATGGCCGCATATGTCAAAAATGCTGATTTACCAGTCATTTATTATATTTAAGGCTTCCGAGATTAAATACAAAGATTAAAAGTGAATCGGTTCACATATTGAACAAGTCACCATCCCAGATAAAGTACTTAATGTAAGAGCATAAATCTGGCTCTTAAAGTGAAAATGTGTTTCTTAAGCAGTCTGCCAATAGGTGCATAGTTTACTTGACAATGTGACAATGAGTGACACCAAAACTGTTTGTGTAGATTTAATGTGTAGAATTGTGGCTGAAGAAACCGTTTGTTCTTAGAGCATTGATAAATTCTACTTTTATCTTTCAGATCATTTCTGACTGTATCAATGGGCCCTATTTTCATATTTTCTGTTATTGCAGCATGTTTCTGTATTTGTTTGTGTTTTCTCACTTCTTTTTCTCACTATTTTATTCTAAATGCTGCACGTTGTCAAATGGATAAATATGTTTTCTTCATTTGCTTGTGTTTTGTCCATAGCAATACTACACTATATGAAAACATTCTCTGTCATTTCATTAAATCCCTACAGCCATCTGAAGGCAGCAGGACAGAATGTCGATAAAGTTTAACCTAAGGTTAAAGTGCCACGACAGAGCGCAATGCCATTACACACGGCCTTGCTGCTACAAATAACCACACACACCTCTACACACTAGTCTCTTATAATGCCGTATTCTGCCTGTTTATGTGGGCGATGTCGAATTACCAGAGCTCATTAATCAGTTGCATCGTACCACTCTGCACAAGTTTTTGCGTTTGAATGATTAAAAGCTGTGTTGGAAAAGTTATTCAGTCAAATGTAAGTAAGTGAGTAATTTAAATCAAACATAGGAAGAGATTAATTGTAACTTTAGATTAAAGTGCCTTCACAACAGAAAGCTCTTCACATCTCATACAAACCTGCAGCCAGCTGGCATAGCTCAGTCTAAAAACTGAAACCAGGGGGAAACAGTTAGGAAAAGTCCACCTACCAGCACCTCTAAAACTCACTAATTAAAACATTATATCTTATTTGTTCAATATTAATAATCAACATTAAGTTTAAAAAATACAGGTTATGGTTTTATGTGTGTATGTGTTTCTTGGGCGGAGGCAGTGACCTCCTGGGGTCCTGTAGTCACTGACAGGTTGCAGGGCAACCACTGGAGACTCCATGTCTTTATACTAAGCTTAGTTAACAGGCTGCTGGCTGTAGTATTATATTTACCATGCAGACATGAGAGTTGTAGTAATCATCTCAACTAACCCCTATAAAGAAAGTGAATAAATGTTGTTGTTTTTTTCCCAAATGTCAAAATATTCCTTTAAGTTCAGAAAACATTTACCTCTCATTGTCATTTAGGAACACCCCCTAAAACCACATCTTGTCATTTTTTACATTTCGGTTTGTGTACAGGAATGTAACATTAGTCAGCTTTGTTCGTAGGCGTTTCCTTTATTACCTTGGACAGAACCAGGCTAGCTGTTTCCTCATGCCTCTAGTCTTTCTAGTAATCTAGGCTAAACACAGAAAAGAGATTGATGTCGATCCTCTCATCTCACTCTTGGAAAAAAAGAGAATAGGCGAATAATATTTTGAAATAAAGTAGCAGCATATGAAAGGATGATGCATGAAAGGTACATCATTAGCACAAGACTTGGCATAGCAAGCACAGAGAACTGAGAAGAAGAACAGTAAAAGTGAAGCATATAAGTCTCATAAATGAAAACTTGTGTGACTCCCTGATGAATCAATTAGTTTAACAAAGCAATGAAGAGATACAGTTTCACAATTTACATATGTAATTGATAAATAAATAAATATTTATTGCACAATCAGAGTATTGTGTGGTTTGTTTAATTAATCTGCAATAAAGCTGTTTCATGTAGCACACCACCAGGTATATTTTATTTTGGCTCTGTAACTATATCTCTCCCTCAGTTTGTGTGCATGTGAACTTCATTACTTTTCTCCTGCTGTGAACCCCATGTGTCCAATGTGTTGTACCTTGCTGCTGCTCCCTTTGCAACAGTCTGATGGTCTGAGACATCACTCGCACACACATGCACGTGCGCACACAGAAAGATGGATAAAACAAACCTATACAGAGAAATAGCCCCACAAATACACACACACACACACACACAGGAAAATAGAAGACAACTGTTCAAAACAGTACGGCGTCTGACAAGGAAATGTGCATGCAAAGCCGTATACACACACACACACACACACACACACACACACACTTACACACTCAGTGGGATATCACAAAGTGGTACCCAGCATGGGATGTAGTTAAGAAAAACAGGTACTCTTTGGGGGACTGAAGTTTGAGTTTCAATTCTTTCTTCTAACAAGACAGCCAGCAGTCCAATAGACATGAACACTCGCATGCAAAGCACCAGAGCATCATTTACCAGGATCTCCAAGCAATGTTGACATGCCAGTCACACTAAAGGAGTATGTCTACCTTTGTGTGTATGTGCAGAAGGGTATGTGTGATCAGACTTTGTGTCTTTATCTTTTCTTGTGTCTTAATCTTTTTTGCAACCACAGACTAAAGGGGATCTTGTCATAAATGTCATATGACCCACCTCACATGAAGATACATCAAATAATATACCACAAAACTGGATGTTGAGAGCAAGAGGGGGGAAAAAGTCAATTACGAAGAAGAGAAGAATGCGAGAAGACAAAAAAAAAAAGCAAAAAGGAGATGGATCTTACTCCAGATACTGCAGTTATGCAGACAGAAACTCTCACAGAATTCAAAAAATGTAGCTTCAGGCAACTCACCGAACACTCTCTTTGCTTCCTCCTCACGGCAATGACAACAGGATTTTTAGAGTGGGTGACAGGAAGATTGGCTGGCTTGTTGGCACAAATGGTCCAGTGCATCCCACCTAATACTGTGATTGCAGGACAAAGAGGTAGCAGCAATTTACAGCTCCACCACCCCACCTTTCCCATCTCAAGCTTATTCACTGCAGCAGTATGTTTGCACCAAAAACCCCTACATTTAATTCTGAGTCCATGCTTGCATATTGTATTCTCATTGTGTAACCAATATCATTGATATTATAAACTGACAGAAACATACTGTATGTAATAAACCAAATCTTTGATTTCTACTCATTTGCAAAACAATTTAACACTAATTTTCTATTTGGTTTTCGCTCTACTGATTCGTCTGGTTGACTGCGATACAAATATTGCCTCAGCCAACATGCCACCATGCCAAGATTATGACAAATGTGTGAGATAAACACCTCAGGGTCTTATTTTGTACCTCAAATCCTTTCAATATGAACAGAACATTCTGCTGTTACATTGATTCCATTACTGTAGATACACATTATCAACCAGCATATACTCTAAGATATAAGACATTCACACAACCATAAGATACACAGTACATTTGTTAATTTTTATCCAAACCAGTTTTGTTTCACCATTTCTCTTATATAGTAGTTGGATATTTTGGACAGGGTGCTAACAGAGCTTTCCCTGATGAGCACTTCTACCAATAAATAAGATATAATGGTTGCATTCCAGAGCAGATTGATATCAGTGCATGCCAGATAGAATGATTTCCTTTATATGCAGGGTATGTTTTTTTATATATATATAAACAGGGAAGTGACACACAAGCAGCCAAGTCAAAAAACTATTTGAAGAATCTTCTGTGAATGCACTCACTTATGGGAAAACATCTTTCACCACACAACACATGCATAAGCACAGCCTCTCATAAGTCTGCGCTCCACCTGCAGCATCTGCAGCTTAAATGTGTTAGTGCATTTTCTGTGTAGAGTGCACGGCATAGCAAGCACACGTCCCATGGGTCGCACAGGAAGGTTAAACAGGCAGAGAAGAGGAGGGAGGTCACTGCAGCTTATCATCTTTTCTGTCATTCTGTCTGCTGCCCCTCAGGCTTAACAAGAGAGCACACATACACATGTACACAAAACCACATCCTGTAGATATACACACACTTCAGGCCATGATGATGACCCATGAGGACAAGGTCAATTGGTATGAGAGACTTATCTGACAAAACTGAGAACAAATACACTACCATGTCCATTAATTGCTGTCAATTCATTCTCTAGATGTATTTTTACTAAAGTTCTATTTACATATTATCTGAATTTTACATGAATATGACATGTGATTAGTTATAATTGTGGAGACTGTCAATGATGTCAATCCCACATGAATGTGTTTTTATTTAAGTAAAACATCCCTTGATAACTACCAGTGATATTTTATATGAAGCATGATTTCTGCCATCAAGGAATATTTTATTTCTATCATGGAAGTGAGGCTGCAATGACAACTACAGCTTTACCCCACATGTCCACCACTATCACATATCCACTGGAAGTGTCTAAAGCAGTCAGTTCTAAAGCAGGTAATAGTTCAGACCTCTGCACAGCTTGATTGATTTTATGCAAGTGCCACATGTCCACATCATAACACCCTGTGATGAGCCAGTGCTGGATTAGCACAAATGTGCCAGATTTGAAGGCTAAACAAAGCAACACATCCTCATAATTACATGACCACATAGGTTGATTGGACCTGCACTCCAGAACGACCCATAAGAGCATAAGATGCTGCTGACAGTGACACTGGTTAAGGTCTGGTTAGGTTTAGGCACAAAAACCACTTGGTTAGAGTTTGGGAAAGATCATGCCATACACCTAACCCACTTTTTGTCATCTAACTATCTAGCCATCCAGCTAGCCTACCTCCTTCTATTAAGGCAAATTGTCACTTTATATTGACATCATCTGAATTGCATCACTTCCCTGGTTCATAATTACTACGGTTACTAGATGGCGTAAATGTAGCTATAGGTTGTTTTTGCCAGCTGAATTTTAGACCTATACTGTTGTTTTTCTTGTGAGAAATAAACTCAATGAGAAAGCACGCCAGTTTGTTTAAACCACACGTATTAGGTGTGACCGCTGCCTCTCTGTTTATGCATCTCTATGTTTGTATCTTTCTCTCTGTCACTGGTTGTTGTCTCTGCTTCTCTTTACTGTGATCAGGCCGTCTCCCCTCTCTCTCTCTCTCTCTCTCTCTCTCTCTCTGTCAATCTCTGTCTCCCTCTCTCTTACTCTCTAACCTGCAGCTTCAGCAGGATTTGCCACAATAGGTCAGGTGTTAATGTGAATTTCCCGACTTACATAATCTCACAGAGGCACAGATACTGACAGACAGACAGGCACACAGCTTCCTCCTTGTTTGCTGTTTATATCGACCGGTAAGTGGAGTGTGGACGGTCATAAATTCAAATAGGATACACTACAGGACAGGCAGGTGGGTCTGAAGCAGTAAGAGGCACTGGTGGCATCCACCTCCTGACAAAAACTGTCAGTGTTGTGGCTGACCTATGTACAGTTCTATTTTTGCAGGTGTTTTTTGTCTAAACGTGTTTATGTATGAGTCATCACAATACAGCCTGCAATGTTGTGGCAAAAATATTAGCATTTTATTTCCCCCCTCCAGTTTAAATTATTTTACACAGAAATTCCAATACAACCTTTTCCTTAGAATTTGTGTACCAGTACGTTAAATGGTAAAAAAAAATCAGTCAAATAGCCACTTACACATAAACCAGCAACCTTTGATCCAGCAAATGGGTAATAGAGGTCGCTGATACTCAGCAGGCTTGTTTAAAAGTCAAAAGGATTACACTACAGGAAAAAAGAGGACGTTGTGACTTTTAGATATTTTAAAGCCAGGTGCTCTGGCTAGCATCAGATTTTATTTCTGTCACTGAACTCTTGTACTCTGTGCTTCTTTCACTCCTCTCACTGATGTTTCACTCAACCAATTAGATAATTTCTGCCTCCAGAGTAGCTCTATGTACAAGCATGTTTATGTAATTGTATCAGAGAGTGATGAGCAAAATCCTGGAAACAACTCCCCCCCACCTCTGCAAGAGCTGTCTTGTCTGTGTGTTTCACAGTAATCCCCCAACACAGACTACAAGAGTTATAAAATCCAACACAGTGTAAAAAACAAAGACTATTTCAGATTAAACAGTGAGTTTGTGCAGAGTTTCCTGTCATGTTGTTGAAGAGGTGTATTCACAAAGCAAAAATGTAAGAACAAATCCAAGAATTTCACTTCCACACAAAGACAATAACATCTTCCATCACAGAGTAAAAGCACTTGTTCAGTCTTTAAGAGAACTCAGGCCTGATGCACAATACATGTGCATATATTTTCAGGACATTGAACAATGCAGTGATTGCTGGTGATCTGGTGCCATAGTTTGTATATCTAAGTTAGAGGGAAAAAATAGATTAAATTCTTCACCTATGAGTTTGGTTTTGTAACATGACTGCTTGTGATTATGTTGGGAGATTTAGGAGACTTTATGATGTTCCAATTACTCACCTGGCTTCTGGTGCAGCTTGACAAGAGAATTCAGGTAAGTCCAGTTTTGCTTTCCTGATCATTTTCAGACATTCATTTCTCAGCAGCCTGAAGCTCTGCCAACAGTCCCGGGAGCCAGCAGCTCTGGCCCTGGCCAACACTTCGCCTGTACACTGAATAACTACCAATAATTTAGGAGAAAACCAAGGATTTGATTTCTCCACAGTTCTGAATTTCTTATAAAGTCTGTCTATAATATGATCATAACTGAGCCTTGCTTTTGCACATTGCACTAGAATGCATGCTTTGAATATATTAGCTTGTGGATTATTGAAGAGAAAGTGGATTCAAGAGTGGATTATATACTCTTATTATCATATTTCATTAATTATTTGTATTTCTTTTTCCCAAAATGTTTTTTCATTGGTGATTCAGAGTCTGTGATGTGAGATTTGTGTGTTTGCCTGCTACAACCTAAACCAGAGATCCAGGTCTGAGATGTGAATTCCAATATGCAATGAAATAATGTGTATGACCCAAGCTCGATTGGAAGCAGAGGGCTGAATATTCAGTATTCCTCAAACTGCAAAATAAGCATGTCTACCAAACATCGGTCCCAACAGTTATTACAGAATCAGCCAAACTGGGGAATTGAAACAGGCTGAATAGAAATATAACGTGATCAGAACATCAGCACAACTCTCCTCAAGTTACTTTATATAGCACAGCATTGACACCAAATTTCTTGTTTCATTGAGTATGACAAAGTTTTATTTTTACCAAAAGGGTTTTAAAGTGAACATATCATGCTTTTTGGAATTTTCTGTTAATTTTTATAATGTCAGATGTCTATGTTAAACAAAAGCCGGGGCTTCAGCCTGCTCTGAATGCTCCATTTGCAATGTTACCTCACTTACTTCTCATGATGATGTCAGGTTGTTGGCTCATGCCCACAAACGGTCGTCTGTTCTGTAGCCTTCGTTGCTAAGGTTGTTGCTAAAGTTGTTCAATGGGTTGTTCACATTGTCCACTCGCATATTTCAGATTGGAATCAGGTTCAAACATGTTCAGATGCATTTGAGAAGTTTCCATTTTGAGTAAAGAACAAGAAAAAGAAGCAAAATCAGTAATGTTTTATTTTACAGGTCCAGTAATTCCCAATAATTTCCTTGGAATGTTCCTGGAAAAAGCAATGTAATTTGGTAATAATAATAGGTAAAATACAGACTGTGTTCAGTTAGTAAACTTCCAGATAATCCATTCCAGTTAAATGATAAGCTTGTGTAACCTCAGCTAAACATGCAAAACTGTGCAATGTGTGTACAGGCAAGTATGCAATCCAACATGAAAAATAAAGTTTGTAATCAACAACTGCTTTTAAACACAAATAACAAAACTTGTCCCCAGACTTTGTTTCTATGTTCCCTAAAATAAATACCAATTTACTTGTTTATTTTCTGAAAAGTTTTTCTCAGAAATGATTAGAAAATTATGAGCCAATTACAGACCTGTAAAGTAAAGCATTAATGTGAAATCCTACTGGTTGTTTACGTTGCCTCCCGAGCCACTGGAAGTTGGGCAAGATGCAGCTTCCAGAAACTAAACAACTGAAAAATGTTGATCAGGTTTAGTAGGTCACTGGTAGGGTGACCATATTTTCAAACTCCCAAACCGGGGCCCTGCACGCACACATGTAAGCGCTTATGCACACACCATAAGGTGTTTTCATCAGGATGGGTTACAATTATTTCAGTGCTCAGCACACTTACCAACCGAACCTTTAAACGAAACAAGGTACAAATCTCTTTGTGGCCCATAAATAACTCTAAAGGCTGTAACATAAAAATAACTTTAACTTACATCCTCACAACACTATGCTACAAGATGGTCAGGAGTTCACAAAGAAAAACATTAAATTGCACTTTGTTAATAACAAAAACCAAGAAAGAGCCTTTAAAGAAAGTTTCCTTTTAGAAGATGGCCAGGTACGTCATGCTTTGCAGTCTTTCTTCTGAGTTAGAATTTCTTTTCTGGAGTTTTCAGCTCTCAAGGAAACCACCGCTTATGTTTGCCAGTCTTAATATGATATTTTCACTGTGCATGACAGAAAATGTACTCATGCGGTGCGTGCAGAACGCAGCATTTTTATTGCCTTTACGAAAGAAGGAGTAAGCCTGGAGCTCTTAAGAAAAGACTGACTGTCTTTGTCATGAGAGCTAACCGTTAGCATACTGACAGGTTCTGTCAGAAAGAGCCGCAAGCGTCATAGGCTAGCAACGGCCTTCACAACGCATTGATTGACACACATACAGTCAATCAGTGTTGAATTCAGACACGTGGTGCATTGTTTATGTTTTTATATTGGGTTAGGTAATAATGAGTGGGACAGAAAATGATAAACAAATATGTAAGAGCTGAAAACAAGTATAATATTATAATTATTATTACAATTGTAGCGAAAACCAGGACAATTTGGAAGTGAATGTTGAAAACTGGGACATTTTAGTGCTTTACAGATATTTGTTGGGACTCAGGACACCCAGCTTGAAACCAGGACATCTGATCACCGTAGTCATGGTTGTCTTGTTGACATTGTGTTCTCTAACATTTTTACTAACAACTGGGTGAAACAAGTTTACAGTAAGTTGCAGTTTGAATTTGACCTCAGGGTCTTGTGGAAACTATCTTTTGACATTTTCTTCTTTTTACTTGTAGCTTGTAGAACCATCATTGTTGAGATTTAATGAAATGTCAACCTGTGGGCAGTAAGTGGGAGTTCCACTTATACTTTAAATTAGAAGAATATCCTTCTGACCAGTGGGCACATGCCTCGTCACTCTTGCGCACACACACACACACATACAACCATAAATATGCAAAAGGTCAAACTCTTACTTACATCCACTTAAAAATTATTTTAAAAACCTGCTTCTAGGTAACTAAAGTAAAGGCATATGTTTCTGGCTTTGAAAAATTTCTTCCACCCTTGCACTCATACATTATTCCCCCCATATATGTATATGTATATATATATATATGTGTGTGTATATATATATATATATGTATATATGTGTGTGTGTGTGTGTGTGTGTGTGTGTGTGTGTATATATGTGTGTGTGTGTGTGTGTGTGTGTGTGTGTGTATACTGGCTATTTCATTATGTACAGCTCTGCCATGAATTCTACTTTTACAAAGCTTATACATTTTCAGTTTTTGTTGACATTGTCAGAAAGGTGATAATTCTACTTTATATTTATTATTGAGGTCGTAGTGGGTGGTGGTGGTGTACGGGAGTGCATTATATTGAATGGTGTTCCTAATATTTTGCCCCACTCATGTATGTTAATAGAGTGGACAGAATATTAGGAACATCATTCAATATAATGCTCTTTTTAAAGGAAAAACCAACATAAAATGTCTTAGGTGTTGGGCCACCACATGCAGCCAGAACAGCTGCAGTTTGCCTTGGCATTGATTCTACAAGTCTCTGAACACCATTCTTCAAAAAGATATTCCCTCATTTGGTGTTTTGATGATGGTGGTGGAGAGCACTGTCTAACACGTCGGTCCAATCGATAGGTGTTCAATTGACTTGAAATCTGGTGACTGCGAAGGCCTAGCATATGATTCACATCATTTTCATACTCATCAAACCATTCAGTGACTCCTCATGCCCTCTGGATGTATATAGTTGTATGGTGACAGTTTGGATGTTTTGTTAAATCACAAAAGCTTATGTGAGATAAGTCTTGAGAGAGCATAAGGAGTTTTGCTTGTGAAAGTCTTTTGAATATCACTGAACCCTGTAACAAGTGGGATGCAGTGGCTTTTCATTATCTGTCTTGCAGTGTGCCTACAGACCATGAGGGTCAGATCTGACTTGGATGAATTATGCTTCATAGTTACATAAGCTTTGCCTTTAGCCAAACTGTGTACAATAACTCTCTGCAAGAAGAATGAATGCCGGTTTTCAAATCTAATTAGGAGTTATTAGATAATTTGATATCAATAATTTAGTGGTAATAATTTATAGATGTTGCAAAATAGAAAATATTTACATGTGACACATGATTTTTATTCAGTTTGGCAAAATAGAATTTGCTTGAAGTTGCTGATTTGTCATCAGTTGTCAGTAATGGCTATTACAGGAATGCACCAGTCACAGCAGGCATCATGTGTGACTGCATGGTTGATGTGATGTTAATCTTTGTGATTATCAGCCTCTAGTATTGCCCATTCTCATACACACACACACACACACACACACACATATATATATACATAGAAAGTCTGCCTTTAGCTTCATCATACAAATTCAAGTTCACTCACACAGAGATGACAAAAGGGCATATGTGACTTGCTCACCACATTTGCTCCAGTCATAAACAGTGACTGACACATACACACACACACACACACACACACACACACACACACACACACACACTCATAATTATACCACATTGCTGTTGCGACTTGACTGTGACAACCTTCGAAAGGGTGACCTGACCTGAAAGGATCAGGGTATTGCCAAGGAAGGTTATTTTTATGTCCACTTTTCCACCCACCAATGCAAGACACTTGACTATGAAGACTCTTCACATTCATCTGCTAGGGGGGGAAGTTTCCCTGACTTCACCTTAAATCTGAGTTTAAGGCGTGTAGCTTCGAGCTTGATTTTGTGACATCACAACTCATTTGAAAGCCAGTCATGGTCAAGAATGCATGTTACACAAGTGTGATGTGGAAACATGAAGCCTTCAGTTCACATACACTGAGAATGGATCTTTCAGTGAAGTAGGAGACATTTTGTTAAATGTTTGAAATGTAAAATATTTGCATATTCATAGATTCTGGATTTTTTCAATTCATTCAAATTCATTCATTTGTTTGTGCACTCATTATCACTTATTGTTGGTATACTGGTGATTTTTCCAACAATAAACATACTCATAAAAAAATATTGTGTATTGTGTTTGCTCAAAACTAACTTGTATGTGTCTCCTTGGAGTGAATCTTTAAGGAAACGGAAAGGAAAGAACACTATATTTTACATCTCACACTGCTTTATCAACATTATCACTATACCCACGTGTGTGTGTGTGTATGTGTGTGTGTGTGTGTGTGTGTGTGTGTGTGTGTGTGTGTGTGTGATAGAGAGAGAGACCTGAAAAACAATACTGAAAATTATCTTTGGCATCCACTACTATGATCAGCTGGAAATGAGCAGTTTATAGCAGTTTATTTTTCAACTCTGATGTTTATGGTGTCACCAAAATGCTTTAGGGCTTAATATTCATTATTGCTTTTTGAACAGACTTCAAAACCTTTGCCTCATTTCAAATCATCTGAGCATCTAATCAGCTCCAAAATACCACTTTAATAATTCATTATATGGGGCATTTTTATAAGCCATCTGCTTTGATAAATAAAATCAAATACCACTCGAATAATTTCCACAACACAGCGTGTTTGAAATAAAAGATTATCCATCCTAATTGCATAAATCTAACATCTCAATCATTCTTAATACTTTGAAAAGCCTGAAAATCAATACTGAGGGCAGACGTGAAATTTAAACAGTTACTCAAATGCATTTAGTTCTAAGGTTCATTGCTGCATGAGGGAAATTTGGCTTGCAGGCAGGATTTATAAAAGATATAACAAATAACCACAATAGATATCATATCGGCACAAATTCAATGATAAGAACACAAAGGGAATTTTCAAAGTCTCACGTTTTAAAACCCAGCCATTGTTATATGCCTACCCACAGAGATCCATTAGCTTCTTAGACATTCTTTGATTTGAAGATTTGCCACTCGCTGCAGGACTACACAACTGACTGGCAGCAACTTGGCAGGGGAATAGCAATGGGATGTTCCACCTCACCCATCCTATTCACAGCCACTTTTGTCATCTTGATTGGCGTGAGGACAATGGCCGGAGGAGAGTACAATGATTGCCACCCCTTTGCTGCTTTATGGATGATGTCACAAGCCTGCTGCAGACTGCTGCATGCAGAGCACGGCTCCTCAAGAGACTTGAAGAACTGCTGTCTTGGGCCAGGATGAAAATAAAGCCTGCTAAGTCCTGCAGACTCTCAATCCACAAGGGTAGCCAAGTGGACACAGTCTCTTTTCAAGTGGCAGGAGAGAGAATCCTGGTGCTCGCAGAACATCCAATTAGAAACCTGGGTAGATAATATACAGCTGATCTCACAGACAAGCACATGGCAGCTGCAGTCACAGACCAACTGAAAGAGGGATTGAAGAAGACTGACCAGAGCTACCTTCCTGGCAAATATAAAGTCTGGTGCTACCAATTAATGCTAAATCAGCATGTGATGTGGTCATTGAAGATGTGTAAAATAACAGGCAAATAAGACTTGGACTTCCAAGGTGCCTCTCTGATGCTGCTCCGTTTGGGAGGAATGTGCTACAGCTGCTACTGGAGAGCATCTCACTTGGGTACAGGCTGGAGAAGACCAGGCCAGTACCTGAACACAGACAGTCAAGTAACCAACAGGTCAGGAAAGCTGGTACCAAGATCCAGACAGGGAGAGCATGGAAGGCAGAGGACTGTCTGGACAATGCCATCTCTAGATTAAAGTACCAAGAACTTGTCGGAAGAACCCAACAAGGAAGATGTGGTTTGGGCTGGGGAGCGCCACAAAAACTTTGATCAAAAGCATCCGCAAAAGAACGAGAGAAGTTGGTGGTCACAAAAGTGACAAGAATGGAGGAACACAAGTTCTTGGTAAAATCTGTTAGCCAACGTCAGTGATGGATAGGATGGAATGACCTGTGGAAGATCCCTCATGCAAGATTGAGCTTTTTAATCAGAGCCACATATGACACCCTTCCTAGCTCAGCCAATCTGTCTGGTTTGGCTCACAAGAGAACTGTGGCCTGTGCAAAATGCCCGGGGAAATCTCCACCACGTCCTGTGTGGCTGCAGGACTTACTTGGCCCTGGGCCATTCCAGGTGGTGGCATGACCAGGTGCTAAGGAAGCTGACAGAACTCACAGAGAGCATTAGAGTCTTGGCAAACAAGAAGCCCCAATGTCACCAGAAGCAGATTGGCAATTTTGGACAATCGGTGCAGAACTGCCCGACACAGGACAGAACATCTGTCTTGGCCCCAGGAAATGACTGGTCAATGAGAGCAGATCTCGACAAGCAGCTAAGGTTCTCCACTGACATCACCATCACCACACTGAGACCTGACACTGTCCTGTGGTCGGCAACTGAGAAGTGTGTCTTATTAGTCGAGCTGACAGTTCCATGGGAAGAGGGCATCCAGGAAGCATATGAAAGAAAAAAAGGTGTGGTATGCTGAACTAGCGGCAGAGTGCCAAGAGAAAGGTTGGAGAGCAACAACCTATCCAGTGGAAGTCAGCTCTGACTACAAAGAAGAGACAAGAGCTAGGGGAACCAAGAGGCCACATAGTGGAACCACCTGACTATCAAAATCCATCGGCAGGGAGACTTCCCTGACCACTGCCCCACCATCCTGAGATGTTCTGGGATTAAAGTGGTGAAACATCAGTGAAAGATGGCTCCCAGCTGACGACCTTGCAGATGGTACTCAAGCACCGGCGGAGGTATAACAGGCAGAAATGCCTCGCAGGTCGCAGGTTGCGAGGCATTTCAGCATCTTTTTCTTTATTCTTTATTGTCATTCACATACATACATCAGTCTCACATACATTGAAACAAAATTTATCCTCTGCATTTGACCCCTCCTATACATTAGGAGCAGTAGGTGCAGTGCTTGGGAACCAACTCCAATTCCTTTTGCCAGTGCCAATGGTCAGGGGCACTGTATTAACCCTGGCAGAGGATGTAAGACTCTTTTATTATTTTTGTTTCAGTGTCAGAATGATCCCCATTATACTGCTCACCTTTTGGCAAAGACTCTATCTCAAGGATGAACTGTCTGTCTGTGTCTGCTTTGAAGGAGACAAACATACTCACAAAAATAAAACAGGAAAAAGGGTGCACACTATCAAAAACATAAATAAATGCCATATCTATGTCATATGTATATATTTTAATATCATATGTAAAATATACATAAAGCACATGAACAAACATCATGTTACTTGGCATGCCCTGCAGGTTTTGCTAAATGGAACAGCTACAAATTCCCCTCTGCAGCAATTAGCCAAACTCAAGGTCTTGCACCAAAGATTGAGCTTTAAGATAAATTGAAGTGAGTGCACTCATGTATAGTACATAATATAGTGGGTGGAATGACCTTGCAGTCTTCGGATTTGATCACTATCATCATGCATAGCTATAACACAAATATCTCTGAGTGCTGTATTACACATACGCACAAATAACACACAATACACATGTACAAATGTGTACGTGTACATGCAAACAACACTACACATGTATATGTGCTCCCAAGCAACGCATGCACATAAATGGGAAATGTCAAGCTACAGTAGTTTTTGTGAATCTCATCATCTCACTTCATAAATTTCTCTCTGCAAAGAAGTTTTAAGAGCTGTCCCAATAAAAGTCTATGATTCATGAGAAGGGTCAAGTAAATCCCACGGATGTGAGCCAGGTAGCTTGTTAAACTTCAATACACATTCTCATATTCTCTTCACGCTACAGACCTCCCCAAACTCAGTCCCACCTCCTCCTCTGCCTCCCACTATCTCACAAAAATACAAATGATGGCACATGCCATTTTATCACAAATTTAACAGCCAATATGCAACCCTGTATCCTAGATATTTGTGTTTATACAGCATTGTTTTCTCTGATACATTGTGGTGGGAACGTAATTGCTGGCAACATTTTTCAAGTATAGAAAGTGCAACATTTTTGCAGTTAGAGAGATGGTCTTGGTGTGCATACAAAGTGCAGGATTTTAACAGTGGAGTCCTGGAGTCCCATGTGTGGTAAGGTTTAGCCAAAGGATTTTGGTTAAGGTTAGGGAAAGATTGTTGTTTCAGGTATATATCAATACAGTAGCATTTTGTGTTTCCTGCCTTGAGTACTGCAGACTTTTTCTGTATTAAACCAAGACTCAGATCTTTCATAACCCTAACCAAGTGCTCTGAGTGCCGAGGCATAATCATAAAAAGTTAAATCGTGCTTTAGTTATGTTTGGTTTTACCACATAGCGTTAAAAAACAATACAATACAGGATTATTGACAATACAGGACAATGATGAGGACAAGTGAGACACTGCATCAACAAACTACATTCATTTAATATGATACATAAATACAGTAGAAAATACAGTACAATTAAACAGTGGGAGAAGGGCTAGGTTTTTGTGAAGTTCAGAGTAGACTATGCATTCAGCATCCTACTTGCATAATTTGTCATTGCACAGTTTATTGTCAAAAAACTTAAAAGATATTCAGTTTATCAAAATGACAACAGTAGAAAATTCTTCAATTTGTCAAAGGTTGACCCAGCAACCACTGAGTATTTTGCTTGATAAATGACATGATTATTCATCCTGTTAAACTGTTGTTGATTCATTTCTTGTCAATCAACTAATCAGTTAATTGACCAATCTGTAACTATCAATGTTAGCAAAAATTCAGTCTCATTATAATATTATAATAGCTCCTTTACTACTTCCTTCCAAAACTGTTACATCGTTCTCACCTATTACATCTCATATTATTTTAACCTTATGCTCACATGCACCACCCTTCCTTGTTTTTTATCAATTTCCCTTTTCCCATTTCCTATAGTTTGACCCTGCTCACCTCCTTCTATCCATCTCTAGTCACAACAGAACAAGGCTGTCTAAAATTATTAATGTGCAACAGCTTTATTTTACCTTCTGGTGTATCTTTTCCTATAATTTTCCTATAATTTTCTCATTCTTCTCTTCCCCCTTCTTGACTCTAATATCTTTTCTAAGGAGCTCACCTAGGGTCAGCTGAGGAAAAAAAAAAAAAAAGATCCATGTGTAAATCTGTGTGCACAGTTTATAAACCGTGCTCTTGGAATCATAATCTGTGCCCATGGATTTGTAAACCGTGCCCAAAGATTTGTAGTTTGTGCCCACGGATTTGTGAACTGTGCCCTCAGATTTGCAATCCATGCACTCAAACAACTTTTTGCTTCAGAGAACAAGGACCTTCATGCATGGAGCATTTTAACAGCAACTGCATCCACCAAGTAAATCCAATTGACCTAGATTTAAGGGTAGATTTAATGTTATATCGCGTTGTGAATTTGATTTTTCACAGCTTTCTTTGTGTAATGTATTTATTGTGATTTTCACTCCCAAATCAACCTTTCATTGTGAGGCTAGCGGGTAAGCAGCTAACATTAGTTTCCCAGGTGTACTTGTTACCCAAACTCCAAGTCACTACAGGCTTACATTTACAGTGTGACTGCTTGTCCAGAAGGTAGATTTTTCCCTATTAGTGGTGCCTCAACTCTCTTGATATATAAACATTTGTATAAATCCAGTACTATAAGTTACAAGCAAGGAATTGATATCATTTTTTCAGCACAACATGGGCTATTTGAATATGTATGGTGCAAGTCTTATTGCACAGAAAAACACAACTATTTAAATTTTTATCACAACTATCCATATTTGTTTATGGGTGATTTTTACAACAACATGTTATGTACAAATGTTTCTTCACATCTGTAGACCAAGGCTTCAGATGAAAAACAAACAAAAAATAAATAAAATCTCTATTCATAAATTCCCTATTACAAAGAAAACCAGAACTATTAACATTTTTTTTAACAAAACTGTCCATATTTGTTTCTTGATGTGTTTTTATGGGTTTTTTAATGATATATTGTGTTGTGCATTGGATGTTTAACAGCTTTCATTGTGTTTTGCACCTCATTTAGATATTTGTTCATATAGGTCTGTGTGAAATGTCTATATTTATGGTAGAAGTGAGTTAACTGGACCCTCTTCAGTCATATATGTGAGGATTAGGGGTGTTTTGACATGCATTTTTGATATATTAAGATCTAGTGTGGTCTTTGTGTTCTCAAATGTGTATATTACAAGCAGTGTGTTTGTGCATGCAGACTACAAAGTAAAGAAATGTTCTCAATAATATAATAAATGTCATGTGTCTCTATTTGACAGGTGTGGGGAAGTCCATTGGTAGGCTGTTGCATAAACTCATCCCATGACTGCACCAGGATAACCTGGAAACAGGGGGAAACTAGCAGCTGGTAAGTAGAGAGTAGAGTCGAGTCCATCCTTTAGACAGTCTCCTCTTCTCATTTCTCAGTTTGTACATCCTCAATGTTTTTCCTCGCCTCCTCTCCTTGCGTCTTAGTCCCTCCCACCTGAGATGCATGTGGAGGAGACAAGGGAAGAGACACGAGGAGAGAGGAGTCCAGGCAACAGGCATTATCAAAATGAGACATCCTTGCTTCGGAACCATCATTTTAAAGTAATGTCAATTAAATATGACGTGTGGCACAGCTGCATCATCTGTCCATTGTTTTGTTTTAACCTACCGCTGTATTTTATGATCTCGGTCAGATGAGCATAACAGTGTTCATGACAACTTGCATATTTACTTTTAAATATATTATATTTAATATTTTAGCCCTCTTTTTTAAGTAGTCTGCCAATTTTAGGATGCTGCAGAGGGGGGACGATCCTAGGCTGTGTGTCCATGTAGTGTTTTTCTCTGGCAGAAAAGCACTGGCGCTTGTGCGGTGACAACCACTGTAGCCAGGTAGCTAACTTGATGCTACCTTAGCAGTGTTGACTACACAGCTAACAGCAAGCTTACAATGGGTAGGGTGATAAAAGCACAGTAGACCAGAACAAGCTTCTCCTCCATTTTCTTGGTTACCAGGGTGACAACCTGCATCGTGTAGTGAAGGCAGCCCAGAGCATTGTTGGGATGGAGCTCCCAAACCTGGACACTATCTATGCCAGTCAACTGAGGAAGAAGGCTAGCAGCATTATCAGGGACACCACACACCCTGGCCACTCAGTGTTTGAACCGCTGCCATCCAGCAAGTGGTTCAGGACAATAAGATCCCGCACCAATAGACTGAGGAACAGCTTCTTTCCCAGAGCTGTGGCCTCCATCACACCCTCCCTGCCCAATCACAGAACAGATTGCAGGAACAGGAGCACACACACACACACACACACACACACACACACACACACATACACATATCAAAGACTATGGCACACACTCGCACACACCCATCTCCACCCTCAGAGACTGCTACCACAGACACAATTTATAAACACAAAGATTTAACACCTATTTATTAATATTTTTTTATTAATAAATAGGTGTAATATTAATTCTTTTTTTTTAAAAGTTGTACTTACACAAGTGTAACATTATGCTGCTATTACTGCTGTTTTCTGGTACTGATTTTATTTGTTTTTTTTATTTTAACTATATCAAGAGAAGCCATGCAAAATTTCATTGTACCAGAGTATAATGACAGTAAAGATCATTCTGATTCTGATTATTCTGAGTCCCGCTCTATCTAATATATGATTGATTGCCAGAAAAGGAGTGACAATGATGACACCAGCTCAGACATTTTCAGACATTTTTCTGTTCAGACATTTTCAACTAAAAGGGCTCAGGGTGGCAAAAAAACAACAAAAAAGTCAGAGCACTCTGAATGGTCGTAACACTTTTTCTCTAGGCGGCCACATGCTGCCACATACGCCCTGTCCTCATTGGGAACAACTGAAAAAAGACACTGGGACTCAGAAAAAAATGCTGTATGGACACAAGCCCTAAATATACAGCAGTTGCAGCCAGGGAGTTCTTTATGACTCAGCAGTGGGATGTTCTCGACTGGCATTATCATCTGACCTTAGTCCAACTGAGCAGGTATGTCTCTTGCTGAAAATCAGACCGAAGGCAAGCGTTCAGTTTGCAGTTCAGGTCTGGCATAGATTCAACAGGGAAGATATAAGTGTCCTTTGGTATCACACAATTCAGACAGTCAATGACTGAAAACAGTTTGATGCTTAAATATTATAAATCATGACTAAAGTTTGTTTTAATTGGTCAAATGATCTTTGGTCCACTAAAATTGGAGGGCTTTAGTTACAGGTAAAAACTAAAGCTTCAGTTCCTACACTGTTCATCTATGGATGTTCATCAAAGTGAAGAGGAAAGATTAACTCCATAGTCATGGTTTCATTTCAAAGCCAATGGCTGAAAGTACAGATAAATTACAACAGAATAGAAAATATGTGTCACTGTCAAAATCAGTTGTTCTTGAACGGTTTTAACAGCTGTATTACAGTTATTAAACTTTTGCTGGTGCACAACTTAGCATTACATACTATGTGGCTATACTGAAGAAGACAATATGTTGGGACTTTTTCAGGGAATTTCGCCTCAATGTTCTCCATGTCTTCTCGCTGTCTACACACTGGCTTCCTTCATCTTGTTCACTTGTCGCAGGCATGCAAGATGTACCAGCACTCAGGCTTTAAGAGGCACAGAGATATGTGTAGTAAAAGTTAAGTAAACGGATTCACACTGAATTTACTTATTTACCTATTTATTTATTTATTTATTTAAGAAATTGGTTTTAAACTTAACAAAATATTCTCTTTTATTACATAGTTTCCAGAGGACCAGAGTAGAGAGCATGTGAGACACCAGGGAAGGCAACTGTGGATGGAGTATTGCTCCCCTGAAATGCTTTTGCTGGGTTTCACATGTCTGCTTTCTGAGTCCCTAACTGTACTTGCCAAAACTGGCTTCCACATTGAACCAAAGTTTTCTTTTCAGTGCAAAGGACTAAGACACACATGGTGCTGGGCTGTTACAGTTATTGAAAAACTTATAATGAATGAATTTAGAATTTGTATTAATCAGTGATTATATACACAGCCTGGCCCAATTCCTCTGTAAGAAAGAATGCAGTGATCTAGAGAGGCACCACACAGTTTAATGCCAGATGTCTTATCAAAGTATGACAAGATAGTGCTGAGAGTCCTGAGTGTATTAATTACATTTTTTTCATGTGCAGATATTGTAATTAAAAGTACATTGATTTAGTTTTGGATTTAAGCACTGTATTTTAATTTAGTGGATGATTAGAAGAGGTGGTTAATCTTTGTACAGTGCACACATGAAACATGTACAGTAGCTCATACCAGTCCCATAAAATGAATTATTCACCATAAATCATTGTGGTATTGTTTTGTTGGATTTGTATTAATCATTAATGGTGTACAGAACATGGTATAATTCTGTCTGTAAAAAAATGCAACAATTCATGAAATAAAGTTAATTTTACTTGTGTATTATGCCGCTTCCTGCCATTGTTAACCCCTTAACGGATTGTTAAGTACACAACTATGCTATGTACACAACTCCTATCCCTAAGTGGGTACTCATGCGACACATCTTTGGAAAGCTAAGGTTCTTGTGATTTGACTGATGCAACCCATTTCAAGATACAATCACAACAGCAGGTACAATCAGCGTCTCTGTCAGACCACCAACAATCAAACAATTACAAAATTCACCCTACTCACCCATGAAGCCTCATTTTACTCCACTGACTGATAAACTCCTACAAAAATGGTCTTGTTACATTGGCAAAGGTCCAGTCGTTCCAATCCAGTAAAATATTTGGTTAGTAAATATCCATGAATGGCTGTTGCATCATTTCAAATTAGCCAGCAGATGTCCTAATCTTCCACGTATTTTCCGTCACAACTCAAGGTAGCATGTAAATATTAGCCACATCTCGGTATCTCACTTGACCCAATAGGAACTTCCATGTCTTGTCCACAGCCTACAATGGCCGACAAGAGTTGGGAGAGACTGCATTGAAAGGAAGTGCCTGCCCCTCTTCTATTGCGTAAAGACCAAGTCAGTACGAACAGATTGCATTGATGAGTGGTGCTTTGAATAGCCACTTAAATTACAAAAATTACCATATGCAGCTTTAGTGGTTTCTACAAAGCCACAACATGGAAATTATGTAAATTTAAACAGTTTGCTGTGATTTACTTTTTATATAAACTGCTTTTCCACCACAGCATTTGTTTTGACTCTTTTATATGCACAAAATTTAGTTTCAAGAAGGCAACAAAGCACTATAATGTGTTTATGCTTCAGTTACTCTGAAGCAGGGGTCATTTGGTGTCTCTAAATGGCTTTTTTTTGGAAGATGCCTAGAAATACCCTTAGAAAAACATGTAAAATACTCATTTTCTGTGGTATTGTTATTAAATTTGAACTTGGACTAGGTAAGGCTCCATGCTGTGATCCCATTGTGTTTTCCAGTTGATAAGTTCCAGCCATAGGTCATCTGCAGGCATCTGTTTGCAAAGAAATATTCAGGCAGAAATAAAAACCTTTTATCTCAGTGTGTCCTTCTATTACTCAATGCCAGTGGTAGTTACAGTGATTCTGACTGTTGGGGGAAAAAACCCTTCAGTGTTACCTTTCAAAAGAGACCAAATCCATTCATGTACTCCTAATGGTTCAAGAACAGCTTTCAATTTACTTTAGATATGCCTTGGATAGGCGTTTAAGCTAATTTTACAGGGATTTAAAGGATTGTTTAAAAGTCTATTAAAATGCTAAATGTCTTAAATAAGTGGAAGGTGTTATGAATACCTGCTAACTTAAAAAAAGTGTTGTTTTTAAATAAAGGATGTGTATTGTTATGAGTCATGGGTGGTAATTAAATGCAGTACAATTGCAGTAAGTACACAAATACTGTTTTTTAAATATTGTTGTAATTTGGAATTTTCACTGAATTAAGTCAGTAACACATTCCGGCATCTTGAAACTATCTTGTAAAGGAACTGTGAGTTATTTACACTCATTAAAAAATTCAGTTTGAGGCGAGGCTTCTGAACACAGCACATAAAACATGGCTATGTTCACAATATGAACACGATATCTAGGTCTTCAATTTTCAGTACAGTCATAGTGCGGTTGTTGGCCTTCTTTCAGAATTCTTTAATCACATAATATGTCATCACACTGTTTAGGTGTTATCAGACATGTGTTGTATATACATACAACTCAATGTAAATTACCACAAGTAATATTCACAGTATTTTAGATGTATCACAATAATTGATAAGATGCTACGATATTAGAATTTGGACAATGTGTTTGTTACGCAGCCTGCCCTGCCCCAGGCTTTTGAGACTGTTTTAGCACCTCCTAGCAGTGATTTTGTTTGAACAGAAAGTAACCTGTCTGTTCAGGAAGTAGTTCTCATGTGAGCTGAAAGCAGCCATTTCTCCACAAGCAGACATGTATCTTATCTGCTGCTGTCCTTTCGTTTAAGCTTGTGAAAGCATCATCTGTAAGTTTCTGTGTTATGCAACCTCAAATTCTAATCATTTTTGGTGATATTTGTGAGGAGGATAGCGAGATGTAACGTGCTTGGCTGGTGTGGAGCTGATATTAGCTAAAATAGAATGTATATAGTGTTGTATAGTGTTGCACTAGCCTGACTTGAAAGAATGTCAATTTCCAATAGCTAATACAAACAAAACATTAACATTGTCTTGGACTTTGCAGAATCATGCAATTTCAACTTCATTTCTGGCATGTAGGTTCTATGAACAACACAGCTCATCATTTTAAAAAATAACATTTATATAAGAAAACATTTTAGCCAGTAATGGATAGAAAGGAAGAAGCAACAGAGCTCCATTGATTAAAGTGCCTTAATCATTAACAATTGTTAGCTGTTGTTAGCTGTTGATGAAATGAATCAAGCACCTAGAGGTCACAGACAGATCAAGCCGGTAATGGCAGGAGAGACAGAAATTTAAGAAATCACTCATTGTTCTTGTGGCAGAGCAAAAGTACAGGTATGACAATATTGACTCAAGAAAAGGCCATTCATAAAAATGAGTTTGCACTTTCTTGTCTGAATGTGTAAATCAAGAACTCAAAAATTAAGCAAGTTATTCAAGTAGTTTAGATTAGACTGAATAACTTGGCACTGCATGTAGAATTATTCTTCAAATTATGACATTTACTCTCATATCTGTCTCTTTCTTTTCTCTTCCTTGAAACGTCTCTGCTTACTCCTTCAGGAATCCACCCATTTAAACTTTCAACAGCAGTGACTCTTTTATTTCAACCTTGCCTTTCTTTCTGCCACCCCCCCTTTCACCTACTCTCCATCCTGCCTCACATTAATGACCAGTTTACAGTTTCTGCTGATGGTGTAAGGATGTTTAATGTTTCATCACTGCACATTTTCAACTTCCTTAACATCCCACCCTGCCTCCATCCGTGTCTCTAGTTACATATTCTAGTATATCCATTGGAACTCCCCTTATTTCCACCACCTGCATCTCTTCTCTTTCCACTTAATATTCATTCATATTCCCGTTTTCACTGGAGTCGTTTGGTTTAAACTGTTGAGCAGCTGGGATAAAGCTGTTAAAATTTTTATCACAGTGCCCTTCCTTCCTCACCGTCCTCTTCTCCTTTATTGCCTCTGCCTCCATCACCCTTCACCACACTAGCGCTTACATATGCACACATACACATAGTAATAGAGCAGGATAATTAGCTTAAACTCTTGGAGTAGTAATCAGTGGGAAAGATAAGCTTTTATTATCAGTTTTCTTTTTTCCACCTTGTTCACATCCTCCTATCTTTTCATGACTGTCCTCTAAATCTTTTCCTCCCTGCTCTCTGTCCTCTTTATTTAAATTTGATTGGACCACAATTAGCTTCTTCCCGCTGCATCCCTCTCCTCCACCATCCCTCTGTTCCCCCTCCTCCCCCATACTAATAGTGCAGAACAATCAGTTTAGAGTCTTGGAGTGGTGATCAGTGGAACAGTTTAAGTTTTATTGTCCATCGGAATTAATCCGGTCGATATAGGTCGGTGTGGAGATGAAGCTGATAGCTGTGAGTCAGGACCGAGTCCAAATCAATAAGACTCTAAACTTTATTATGCCTATAAAATGAACGCGTACACACAGAGATGGATTCACACCCGCTCTAAGTAAAAAAAACTGATGTGCACACAAAAATTGAACTATATTCTCATTTACATCAAAAAACGGGATGCATGCACACAAATATGCAAACAAAACTGGACACCCATGTATCCAAAACCCCAAATTACGCCACAAATATACACTCATATAATATGCATACAAGCACACACATACATAAATATACACACACGTACTGGCATGTTGCTGATCCATCTGTCTGTCACACAAACATTTGGGAGGCAGCCTGACAACAGACAATGTCTCTATTCAGCTATAGATTTTTTGGGTCTTTGTGTGAGTGTGTGTCTGCTTGTTTGCACGAGTTTACACATTTGCATTTGGAGGAGGTTTTAGGATTCAACAAAAGAGTACAGCTGCTGGCAAGGACTAAGGTGTGGGAGAAAAAGACAGTGGGAAGAGAGGGGTGAGGTAAAGGAGGGCAGAGGAGGTGTCAGATGGTGTGGAGAGGATGTAAAGTCTCTAAGTTGGATTGAAGTTTCTTTTTAAACAAGACTTTGGCAATTACACCCACTCAGTCTTTCCATCTTAATCTATTTATTACTGTCTTTCTGTGATTCCCTCTTATTGTCTGTCTCTTTTTACTTATATTTTGCTGTCTATCCATGTCTGCCTGCCTTCCTTTTTTTCCTCTAATTGTTGCTTTGTTTGCCTTTGTGAGTCTCCCTCAAACTGTGTTTTTGTTGGGTACCTTAAGAGCTTCTCTGTGTCTGGTTGACTGCTCGGTATTCAGTGCAATACATACTTTTCTGTGGGATGAGTGTTACTGAATATAATGCACTTACTGAAGAATGGTGTGTGTGTTTACTTGCATTTGTGGAGTTTGAGCCTCAGTGTGTGTGTGTGTGTGTATCTTCGAGTGCATATGTTTACAGTGTGTTGAGTGATGTACTATGTGGAGTCAGAGAGATGCATGACCAGACACTTCTGTTATGACAGCTAGCAATGAAAAACCATTTCTCGGCGAGCACCCACTATTGACAACGGCTTCTTTTGCCATCCATTCTTGTGTCAAGCAGCACATTACTCACACTGAATACACAGAGCGAGGGTAGAGTGGCAGGGTGGCGTTAAGGACAATGATAAAGGCAGCAGTACTGAACCCCTTTGACTTGTGACATTTCATTCATTTTTATGTACTCCATCTATTTAATGAATATTCAGGCTGTATTCTCTTATTTCTTGACCTGTTGGGATTATGCAAATAAGGATCATCCTCTTTACAGCGTGATGTTATACTGCTGCAAAAATATCTTGGAGAGGAAGTCAGGGCAGTGTTGTTTGAGCAGAGTAATTTTTGGAATGGGCAGAAGTTTATAGTAGCTATAAGCCCTCATTTTGTCACATTATTTTAAAGTATTTGAGAAAAAATTGCAAGCAGTGACTTCAAGCTTACCACCAATTTAATAGATGGAACTATTCTCAAAGCATTTTTTGTTTTTTATCTCCATAGTATAGTTTTAAATAGAAGTTGTAGAGAACTACAAAACTTTTAGTTGCTACATTCAGCTGTCATTAATTTTGAATTCACCAGACAGAATTCTATTTATACGTGAAATATATTCACAGCAGCAACAAAAGGTAAGTCTACAGCTGTGCTAATGGCTCTGTGAGGCTGCACTTAGGAACAGTGGTGATTTGAGCAGAACATTTACATCAGCATGCTAACAAGCTTACCATCTTTTGACAATGTTAACATGCTAATACCAAACAGATATACTGTTGACCATGTTCACCGCCTTATTTTAGCATGTAAGCATTATATTACATGCTAATCAGGCTGATGGGGATGACATTAGTTCTGCAGAAGTCAGGGGATCTTCAGAGTCAGTTAGCTTCATATTCTGGGTAGCATGGATATCTGTACCAACTGTCATGGCAATCCATCTATGCTTACTAAAAGGCAAAAATGTAAAGCTGCAGGTGGTGCCAAAGGTAAAGTCAGGGGTACCAAAGAAGGATTCATCTTTTGGGGACCATGAATGTCTGTACACTTGTGTGGAGGCATTCGTCCCCTCCACACCACAATTACCCACCTGGAGCAACCTGGAGGGACACGTATGTGAGAATGCTGTTTGTGGACTACAGTTCAGCATTTAAAACCATTGTGCCCTCTCAGGGGTCATCAAAGCCCAGGGACCTTGGACTCAGTAGTGCTCTATGCAGCTGGATCCTGGACTTCCTGATAAACAGGCCCCAGAGGGAGAAGCTCGGTGACATCTCTTCCTCCACCATCAAGCTCAGCACCAATGTCCCCCAGGGATATGTGCTACGTCCAGTCCTGTATGCAGATAACATTAAAATCTACTTTGGCTTTTAATTTCTTCTTTCCAATGTTCCAAACAGGTTTCTTTACATTGCAATTATAATTTGGTTTACTGTGGTTGGTATTTGGAAAGCAGTGTTGGGATGAGACTAGTGTGTGTCTGAGAAGGGGCAGTTAATCTCAGTACCAACTGACATATGGGACTCTTTGCTGGGCTCAGCTCTTGGGTTTGAAGGGCTTTGGAATGGAGGGTGTCTAGGGGGCTGGATTTAAGGTGATTAAAAAATGTGAGTGCTCTCTTTCAAATGTTAATTATCAGTGGGTATCTGCCTAATTCTGCTCTACATGTATTTGTTGGTGTTTTTCTGTGTACATGTAAAATGTATCAGCAGATTCTGTTGGATGTTTGTCCCACCAGGTATAGCTATGCTGACTGAGTGGACCCCATACTTCATTACCATGCAGTGAAAAGGGCAGGATCACACTATCAAATATCTCAAGCCAGATTTTAATTGGAATTTGAAAACTGTACACTTTTCTCTTAATTGCATTTAGAGCACTTTGTGCTTTTTCTTTTAGTGTATTCACTGCCATGTTAAACCTCCCTGATGATGTTAATGTTATACTAAGATAGTTATAATTCATACTCTGTTCAATGATATGATTATTTATGGTAAACTGGTATTTGTTCTCCTGACATCTGGGGCATTTTTGAAAAATCATGACATTAGTTTTCTTCATATTTACTGCCAGGGTCCAGTTCTGACAGTACTTTTCTACTACATCCAGCTGTTGCTGTAGTCCTTGTTCAGTAGGAGACAGTAGAACAAGGTCATCAGCATAAAATAGAGACTTCATCTCTATCTAGGAGGGAGGCCAGGCACAGCACATTGATCCAACTGAACAGCAAGTTCATTTATATACACATTAAATAAAGTTAGTCATGTCATTCATCAGATTTAATTTAATTTAATTTATACAGCTTACTGGGTTCCCTTTTTGTGTCACTCATTTGACTTGAGAGTTTAAAGAACACATTTATTTGGTTGTGGTCTGAAATGGGGAATTGCTGTCTGACAGTGAATGTACTGATAATGGAGGGGCCCATGTCAGTGATTGCATGGTCTACTACACTAGACCCAAGAGCTGAGGAGTATGTGAATCTCCCTAAAGAATCCCCTCTAAACCTACTGTTAACTATGTACAGGCCTAAGGCCCGACAGAGATGCACTACCTCCCTGCCACTTTTATTTATTTCATTGTCAACGTTGTTCCGATGGGTGATGGTTGATGTGGTAAACAAGGGAGACTGACCACAGACATGGTTGTAGCCCCGTGGGCTGATGACATCAGGCTCAATTCCTGTTCATCCATTCAGATCTCCAGTTAATAGCAAGTTAAAGCAATTAAATTTATAGAGGGCACTATGACTTCATTATATCCTGGAGGACAGTGAGTGAGCAGACCATTTTGACACCATGTTTCTGTCAACACCATTACATCAACATCTTTGATAGATTTAATGAATCCAGGGTTTCCACTCTTCACCTCAAAGGTTAAGGAGTCAATTCTGAATATTCCAGCAGTTTATATGAAATGAACACATTAACAACAATCAGAATTATTTTTTATTATTTCACTGTATTATTTACACTCACTTAATACTACCATTGTACTGACTGCTACTATTCCTATTATTATTATTACTTACGAACAATACATATCCATGTTGTTCTATTACTCAAGTGGGAAGATGGTATGAGTATGTACATCTTAGTTGAACAGAAGCCGGGTCTACAGGGTGTGCAGCATCTCCTTGATGTCTCCCAGCTCAGAGGTAGCAAGGGGAGGGACTGTGGCAGTAGGCTGGGCTACAACTGCAGCAAAGTCTGCTGCTGTGGGTGGGGAGGGGGAACAGGGGCAGGTGCTGCTACATATCTCTGCTGCTGATACTGTCAAGGCAGTTGGTGGGCTGAGGAGGGGGAAGGTAGCCTCCTCTGGTTGTGCTTCACAGTGGTGAGGTGGTGGGTGTGTCAGGAATGGGAGGTCCAGGCTGAACTGTTGTGTCCCCTCACAGCAGGGGGATGATCCTCTAAAGCTCCTAGTAGAGGAGGGGGTAGAACGACTGCATCCCAGGGCCGTGTCTTTGAGGGTCTTTGCAAATATCTCCACCCTCTTTCTGTGTAGATGGAGTAAGTCATAGAGGTCCCAGGTGCCAATGGTTGGGTGGAGGGCCAGGTGGACATTGGGTAAAGTGGCGCATCCTCTTCTGATCTCCATATTAATGTTATGGATGACATAAGGGGAGGTGTCTGTCCTAGGCAGCAGGATGGAGACCACAATGTGGGTGTCAGGGAACTCCCTACAGGCCAGGCAACTCCCTACTGGCTTGCTCCGCCATCTTCCTCACTGCTTCAGCAGTATCTTTATGGAGCCTGTGCAGGTTATTTATTCCTATGTGGATCACCAGGCATTAAGTACTCCTGAGGGTCTCTTTTTTCAACAGCTTCATCGCCTGGCCTGTGGTGCTGCAGTGTTTAGGCAGCACTTTCTTACCAGGAAAAAACCTGTTTCCATGAAGTTCCCATTGGAGTCAGCCAGCATGACCACTTGCTCTTCAGGCAGAGTGGAGGCAAGCTGAGATGGGCAGAGCTGGCTGTTGGCAGCTGGCTGTGTGGATGTATCAGGAGGTGTCAGGGTGTTGTTGGGCTGAGTGCAGAGCAGAGAGGGTGGGACAGACACAAGGCAAGGGTTTGGGACACTGGAAGGGAGAGTCTTGTAGTATGTGATGGTAAGCAGAGGGTCATCCTTGTGATGTTGTCCATCTTTACAGATCTTTAATCTGCCTACTGAGCTGATGGTCTCATTGGATACCTATGCATAATTGCTGCACAAAGTATCTTTCCAGATGTAGATGTAGGTTGTTCTTCTTCCTTCCTTCTTTTTGTCGGGCATAGTCAGTGAAGAGGACCTCTTGAGTTTTCATGCAGTATCTTCTCCTTGTGTTTCTCCCTAGCTGCTCCACTCTTATATTAAGCAGGGTACTCAACCTCCCTGCTCTCCACTCTGAGAGCTGTGCACAGCTTAGCTGCCTGCTGACCGGTTTCCATGGCGACATCTTGTTTACTCAAAGGGGAGCTAAGCTATTTGCTTTGCTAGATTTTCTAGCCTACAGACACTGGCAAAAAAACCAAAACAAAACAAAAAACAAACAAAAAAAACTAAACTACATACAATTTACCAACAAGGATCCTTTAATTTTTCTTCTTGTCTTCATAAAATAACTCCTCTGTTAGCATCTTTAGTGCAGTTTCTCCTTTGGAATGTTGGTAGCAGGCATTGACTGTATATAAATATGATGTGTCTCCACTTCCTACCACTCTGCAAAAGTGAAGCCAAAATATATCTTTTCTGGAAGCTGCCATCTTGCTTATGTGACGTCATTTGGTGCCAGAGTCTGCACAGTAGAGTTGGGTGGCAGGACGACGGCTGCGGGACACGCCCCCTCAGCTGTCCCACCGCCTGATGGAGGTTTGAGGGCAGCTGTCACAGCTGTCAATTATGATGTCACACACCCTTTTTATATGGTCAAATAAGTAATTAAATAAGAATAATAAGAAAAATGAGCACTTGGACAAACATCAGCGTGATAAGAATGACCTAAATTGAAACCATCCTTGGGTATATATAAGTATACTTTGATTTTTTAATTTGGCTCATGTCCCATCTGCTAACATGGAGGGGGCGGGATTTATGACTTAAAATGCAGCCAGCCACCACGGGGCAATCAAGATGTTATGGCTTCACTTTTATTTTTATATTTAAAAAATATATCCAAAGATGATATTCCCTCTTCTGTTCTTGCTCATTAATGTTGTTACCTCTTCTTTAGAGTTCTTTCTGAAGATTACTTGAAGGTTATTTTGCAAAATGTCCCACTTTTTTCGGTCCAAGTTTGAGATGTGTTCAGGAATTCATTTTTTGTGCAGCTATGCTGATAGAATCTATCACTCTCTCTCTCTTCCTCTCCTACACACTTATTCACCCCCCACCAAACACAAACTCTTTCTTCCCCACTACATAATATTTATATTTTGTCTTTGTAGTATTTATCACCCATCACTTATGTGCAATACACTTATTTATCTGTGTACTACTTATGTGTTAATACACACCTGTGCACCAATGTGCAATATAGTATAATTGTATATTTCTCTCTCATTTTATCATATACTCTGATTGAAACTAGAGCTCAAAGAAGCCAAATTTCACTGCCTTCAATGTTTCCATCTGCTGTGTTGCTGTGGATGTGACAATAAAACCTCTTGAATCTCTTGAGATTTTCATGGCAACCCATATTTTAGTCTGGACCAAAATGGTTGACGGGACAGACAGACCAACACTCCCATCCCTTGAGTCATACCACCAGCATGGCTAAAAAAAGATGTAACTTACCAGTGGATGCTTGTGGGCCACCCACTTGCTGACGGGTTGCTCAGCTCCTAAAGAGTTTACTTTACTTGTTTATTATGTTGTTCATTTTCCAATGGCTATAGGCAAAGATTAAACTAAACTCATTCACATTGTGTTGGAAATTATCAATTAATTTGTTGCCTTCCAGTGTACACAACCAGGATTTAACTCGCTGTTCTATCTACCATGCCCAAAACAAAGCTTCATAAAGTCTTGTACCCCTAAAACATACAGGTGCAGACACAAAAGATAACAACACACACTCACATACACACGCACAAACACAGTGCACCAGTGTCATCAGAACGGATTAGTCACACGTGGCAAAAAGGCCAGAGTGATGGAAGATGGGAGTGAGGAGCATTGGAAGAGAAGGGGGAGCATGAAATGGAGGTAAAGTTGTCAGGGAGAATAGAGATCGAGACACAGGGTAAATGGGAGAGTAGCCTGGTAGGTCACCTGTCTAGAACAGAGAAAGTCAGAAAGAACATGACCAGGGGCATCACCCATATCTGAGACAGAGAGAGTGAATGAGAGAAAGCTAACAAATCTGTAACTTTTTATGAGTAATAATGTGTGTGTAAAATCAGCAATAGGTTGATAATAGGGTGATGATGCATTCTAGTGGTAACATTGTTTAACAATGTCTTCAGGCAATGCACGGCTAGTGAGAGAACACACACACACACACACACACACACACCAGGACAAAGATTCCTATACAGGACCTCTCTGATTTAAACTCAGGGTCACAGACACATGCCCAATCCTGTATGTGTGTACAGCTGTGTCTAAGGAGCTTGACATGATTTTAATACACATACATACATGCAGTATCAACTTTTTTTTCTTGTCTGAATTTCAGCTGCACACAAACTGACGGGCTCCCACAAACTCTGTCCTATGAGCATAGATACTGATATCCATGTTCCCTATAGACCTACACAGTTGTGTTAGAGAAAGAACAGAATTTCCTAAGTGTTTACCATCTTAAAAAAAAAGGTTACCAGAGGATGAAGGGGATAGGAAAAAGAGAAATAATTGTAGAGTTCCTAATTGAAAAGAGGGATGTAGATAGTGTAGCCAAGGTACATGGAAGAGTAAAATGTACTTTATCGCTCTCAAAGATATACTTTTTACTGTCTGCACCGATAAATAAATGCGCTCTTTCCATCACACACGCATGCACCTGCATCCCTTGCGGGTGGGCAGGATGAATGGCTCAGCTGTCCCGTATTGACAGCAGGATTGATGTTGTCTGATTCCCAGGTGACTCATTTGACCACAGTCAGAATAGACCTCTCCTTGATGCCTTGATGCCTCACTGACTCACTGCATGCAAGTGTGTGTGTGTGTGTGTGTGTGTGTGTGTGTGTGTGTGTGCGCGCACGCGCGTGTGCACACATATGTGTGCGCGTGTGTGTGTGGGAGAGAGAGAGAAAGAGGGAAAGAGAGTGAGTGCATATGGCAGTGGTATATTGCAGGGCTCTCTGGTTCGATGAGTATGTATTGATAAGCATTCATTAGGAGGAACACAGCAAGATGGAAGAAATAAAGAAGTAAGAGTAAGGAAAAACTCCAGGAATTATAAAGAAAAAAGCTATTTGTGATTGTATTTCTCTGAATGAACTTACTAACATTTTTTGGGTTTTTTTATGTTTAATGTTCTGTTTTATCTATATTCTATGAAATAAATGGTTGGTTACATTGAGACATCTAAACCAATTTATTAAAAGTTGTGGCAGTTGGGAAACAACACATTGGCAGAATATTTGTTTAAAATTTGTAAACCTTAGAATTGTTTAAAGGTAAGATGTTGACTTGCCTCCAGTCCTTCTAGCTGAAAAATGCTTAAAAATGGTTCCTATAAAAACAAAAACAGAAACTATACAAAAATAAAAGATTATTAAAATATAGCCACAAGCAGTAATGATCAGGGTCCAAGCAGATTGCAAGCATTTGGATTCTTGTTCGACTTAATATGACCTCAATAAACACTTTAAAATATAATACGTGCATGAATTGCTACATTGGCCACCTGAGGATTTGAAACCTAGACCTTTATATTCTCAGAGAGGGTGACTTACTGACTGCACCAATGGGGACACATGGCACCACACACTTTCTCACAACTTGAGGCAATGACATCAAATGCAAAACTGAGGTATTTCCATCTATATAGTTAAAAAATACACAACAATTTAGCTTTTGGGGATAGAATTCTGGGAAAAGAAATCACATATTAACCTGCTTTTCTCGAGTGTATTGTCTAATATTTTAGTGAAATTTGTTTAAAATGTGATGAAATAGAAAATGTTGTGCTTACAGTTCAAATTACAGCAAGATATTGAATATCACTGTAGACTCACTGTTTGACCAATGTGAACACCATTTGAAGCACTTGATATCTACCATCTAGAGAATGTCTGTGTCAGTTTTGGTAGTAATTGAATGAAGACTTGAGGAGATATAGATGTTAATTAATTGATTGATGCATGTTTTGAAAAATATATAGTGACAGACTTCTGAATTGACCGTAGGTTGCACTGAGGCAAACTTTTGTCACAATTCAGTGGATGTGCTGAAAAAATTTCAGCTCTGTAGGACATACGGGTGATTTATTTTGATTTTTTGAAGTTTGGAATGTGAAATGTCTTGAAATTTAGATTTGTTGTAATAATACACGCCCACTTTAATCAGTCATTACCAGATTTTATGCATTGACTGACTCATGAATGTAGATTGTGTATATCGAATTTCATATGAATCCATGAAGCTGTAAACGTAATGTAAACTTTTAGCATTTGTGGCGCACCCTAGTGGCAAAATATCTCAAGACTGTGTAGCGAAGCTCTGACCTAGCATTCAAACACATGCACCAAGTTTGGTTACAATCGCTTTAGCCAATTTTGATTTATGAGCGTTCATGTAAAATTGAACTTAAAGACACAGGTTTAAAAATGTATATATATAAAATTGTATAGAGTACCAAAAATCTGAAAAATGCTTTTTTTGGCTCAGTCTAGATATGCTATGTGCCTAATTTGATGCAAATTGCTCAAAATTTGTAGGGGGAGTAGCAAAAAAACAAACTTGGACAAAATTCAAAATGATGGAAAATCTACTGAGGCGCAAATAGGCAGGGCTTATATGGATAGATTTGTCAGGATCCACTGAATCCAGGAAATTTTGTTTCTGAGTCCTATGGTTCAAAAGTTAGATCTTTTTTTTGTCTGAGTATTGGGTGAGATTTCCATCTGCCAAATTTGAGAACTGTAGCTGTTACAGTTTCTGAGATCCAGATATTTCAGGGCACAAGAAGAAGAACAAGAATTCTAGCTGCTTGTACCCCAAATAAATCTCATTGACAAGGCAAGCAGCAACTCCTCAAAAGTATTTGAGAAAGCTTGAGTACTTGACAGCATAGCAAAATGCATTTTTTAGTGTTCAAATTCTTTAATTTTTTTCTGTTGTTCTTTTTTCCTTTTTTCTTTTAATATTTTCTTTTTTAAAATTATATTTTTAGCCAAGCAAAATAAAGAAAAAATCCATCCCACATATTCTCATCTCTTCCACCTTTATTATTTCATTAAGATATAAGTGGCAATGGACCTATTTGGCAATTTCAACAGCTTTGTGTTTTGTTCTTTTTTTGTTTTTGTTTTTTAAAGGTTATATATTGTATATAGACCAAACAACATTGATCATGTCCTCAAATGTGACTATGGTTATGTAACTCATAATCACATTAGGAATTCACACAGTGACAATGCAGTCTCGTGTTAATGCAGTATTACAATACTGGCTGCAGTGCTGCTAGAAAAAAAAGACCTAATTGATGTGAGGGTCTCCTGTGGCTTGTTACATATTTAAAACTCCATCTGGTGGCTTTAGCTAAAAGACTGCAGTTCTGAGACCAGCATATATCTCCACAGGCATGCTACATGTTTTACAAGTAATGTTGTTTTATCATTTCATGCTTAATTAATTGTTATAGATGTGGGAATGTATCTCTGTAGGCTACATATAGCCTCGTAGACTCAAAACAATCATTGTTGGCCTTTTTATGCATAAACACCATGTGTTTGTTTGCAGGTACAGTCAAATCCATTGGTAGGGAGAAAATGTCTTTTTTGTAGATGGTCCAGCACATTGAAACACAGTGGTATTTCATTCTTACTTACATGTGGGGAAAAAATACAGGTTTTCGTTTCAAAGTGCTGTGTAAGCCTTTGACCCCTACTTTTTCATTTACATGTAATACATCTCCTGTCAGGCCATGGCCTCTAATATATCAAGACTCCTGGAAAGTGTCTGTGTTGGAGTAATTGCAGTAACGGGAACAGGGGCAGAGTGTAAGATCCAAATGTTCCACATATGAGTGGAGACAAATGCTTAGGATTGTCCTCTGCCAGTAAAGAAATGTTAGCGTTTCATAATACTGTTAGAGAAAATTGGATGTGGGTGATCTAACTGAACAGCATATTTTTGGACTAGTGTGTAAGATTTAGTGGCATCTAGAGGTGAGGTTGCAGATTGCAACCAAATGAATAGCCCTCCCCTCACTGTTCTTTTCCAAGCATATAGGAGAACCTATGGTGGCCGCAAAAGGCCCTCTCTAGAGCCATTGTTTGGTTTGTCCGTTCTGGGCTACTGCAGAAACATAGCGGCGCAACAGGGCAGCCCCCGGCTCATTCTAAGGTAACGAAAACACAATGATTCTTATTTTCAGGTGATTATACACTAATGAAAACATACATATGAATATTATATTCCATTCTACCAAGTCTGTTCCACTAGATGCCACTAAATCTTAGACATGGATCCTTTAAACAAGTGTGATTCAAAAAAACCCAACAAAAACTAAATTCTCATATTGCCTTCTATTCATTCACCCTCCAATTGTCTGATCATTCTATTTTTAACAAGCTCTTCTCTCGTCTCCTTATCCTTCCTTCTCCGCCCTGGAGCCGAATGGGGAATTTCCAAAGATGAGAAGACGTCTCTACCCTTTCTCCTATCTTTCCTGCTCTGTCCTATACAGTACCTTCCCTGCCAAACAACCCTGTGCAACTAGCCTTTTCTAGCACATTTTCTGATTTCATGAGTCAATATTGTTAATGATTTGCTATTATTATATTAACTCATGGCCTTTGTTAGTAAATTGCATAAAGAGATGAGCTTCGGAGCGTGCAGATCATAATACAACTTTATTGGTGAAAACAGCCTTGTTGCATTGATAAATGGGGTTTAATTATGTTCATTAAAAATCTTAATATCTGATGAGTAAACTTGCCACAGTAAGTTACAGATAAACTGATCTCTCCATGTTGCCTCCTGCAGTGCTTTGATAGGGCTGGATGATGCCAAAGCCACTCAAGGCTTGGTTTTAGAGACTGGGAGAGTGAATCAGGATTGGAAGAAGAACCATGCCAGATTGTTTTTATTGACTTTTCCACAGCTTGTAATTGCATATAGCCCCGTGTTCTCAGAAGCTCATATCCAACTTTGAAATGGACTTTAATACTGTCTGTTGGCTGGGGGATTTTTTAACAGCGGGACCCCAGCCAGTGTGCTTTCATCCTCTACTGCACCACAGGGTATCGTAAACTCCCCTCCACCTCACCTTGTTTTGGGCTTTATACCCTGGTAAATGTTTGCCAAATTAGGAGTCAGTGTTTATTAGAAAGGAGATACTGTAAGTGTACTTGATGATGGAGGCTTTAGTCCTGGCACAGTTACTGATGAGCTTCTAAGTTGGTGTAACCTACCAGCTCCTCTCAAATGAAAGGCATTTCCCATATTCTGCCCTCATCATATGTTTGGCTCCTTATGCTTTTTATACGTCATATTCTTACCTATATTCTGTGTAAAGACTCTGCCCCTGTTTTTATCATTCAAAGTGCAGGAGGTGGCACTAGCTCTCTCTTGTGTGACCAATAGATTTCCATGACCAGAGCACCTGCAGCACAGTTGTAAAGGTGGTTGGATTAGGAGGATTAAATTATCAGTGGGTGTGATAGCGGCTGGCATCAATCAAGGACAATCAGATCAACTACTCTTATCCCTTTTAAATGCAGTGCACACCTTGCTCTGGTGAACCGACAGTTTGGTAATGTAGAGGAGGGACCTGTTCAAATTCCCCTATGTGGGAACCAGCCGGATATGGCAAATTGAAAACGTACCCTGTGGAGTCTTTTTATTTATTTATTTTGTAAACAAAGGTATTAGGCCACATACAATAACATTTTCATATTCTTATCCCGAACTTCTTATTTTAGTGAGGCATGCTCATATGAGTGTTCCAGGTAGGATTCAACAAGCTCTCTTGACTGCCCAAATGTGAATTGTCCAACTTATTGTTTGTGAGATTTGATCATTAGCATAAATATTGCCCCTAAATTGTTATGTGAGGTTAAACCCTGTTGACTGATGGGAGGCGGTCAAGGGGACATGAGAGTCATGGACTAGAGAATATTCTACATTCTGTGATTTTATAAAGATTTTTTTCTACAAAGATGTTCCCCTGTACAGCAACCATAAAAACCATGAAGTTAGTTCATACTTTAAATATGGTGAATGCTATAAATTCTCTTAAATCACTCGTATGTCCAACTAAAGAACAGATCTATTAGTACAGGTGGAAGAATTTAAAATCTACATTGTTTACATGTGTGTTTGCTACTTAGTGGTCTTTTTCTTCCTTTGCCTTTGTTAGCTACGTTTTATGGCATGTTAACACTACCATATATTTATCAGTGGAATAGTGTGAGCCCATCGACAGAAATGTGTATGGGATCATTCACTTGCATGGGCGTCCTTATGCACTGCACGAGATACTAACAAAAAAGGGTACCACTCCAAAGAATATTGCTCCATTGCTGGACTAGTGGTCAAAAACTCCAGTAGGTACCCTGAAGTAATATTATAAATTCGCAAATGTTGCAATGTGAAACAACTTGTATAGCAGTGTAGTGTTTTACATTCATGTAAAAAAAAATATGAGCATTTGTACAATTGCATTTTCAAAGTGCCAGTAAACATGTCTACTACACTTGTTGTATTTCTGTCATAGTGAGGTAAGTAATTATACCATAAATAAAAGAGGGGTTGTGTGATTTTGGTGAGGCCCGATATTGCACTCTTAACTGAAGCAATAAAAATAACACAGGCCTTTCGGATTGAAGCGGGTCTGAATAGATAGGTTCTCTAGTATATTTTTGGATTTCAATTGCAATCCAATCACACTTGCACTCAGATTCTTATTTTTTTTAAATTGACACCCCTTTGTCGTACACTCCTCACATAATTTGGCACAGGCAATGCCATTGAAAGCCATAAAGGCACATAGGCTTGCAGTCAAATGACCCCTTTGCTGGTACAAGGTCACTGCACTTGATCTGCACTGCCATGAAAATAAAACCCTTAGGGCTGGCTAGGTGTGTTTTCATGCATATCAAGAGTAGGAAAAAACCACACATGTAATAATGACGGGTTCTCTTTTAGGATAAATAATTAAATAAAAAATAAAGCTAATAAACATGTTCAAAAATGTAACATTTCATAAACACAAGCATCTAAATTTGAGTCTTTATGCCTCTGTGTTTGCATGCATACAACATTGAGCTTGTGTGACCTCAAGGTATACCTCTATTCTGATGATAGAAGAGCTTGCATCTGGCAGGTTGGGGGGTCAAATCCCACCTGACTTGAGTGTGATTACACAGCCTTCTGGAACAGAAAACATAGCGGATTACAGGGGCAGGTTGTGACCTCATAAATTGTAAGGTCAGTAATCTCAGTTTGTTGGGCCACAACCATTCAATTAGAATGCATTCCTTTATATAAAAAAAAGAGGTCCTATTCCTCCACTTCAACCCACAAAAGCATCATAAACAAAAAATAAGGTTTCACATAGAATAATCTAAATGTTAGTACAATCTTCTAGTACAACATCTTCTTTTCACATTTGCACTGCTGCCATAATTGAAGAAAAGAATCTTAAATCTCACACACAGACGGGAAAACCACATTACCATCATAATCATGTTCTTATTCATGTGACGATAGATATAATATTCATGACAATCTACCTTCGCCATATGTCTGTTCATGTTGATATTCAGTCCAGGAGTCAACCTTGCCTCCGGAGGTTGACATTACAGTAAAGAGAGTTACCAGTAACTAACGAGGGACTCGGACAGCGTCTCACCATAGATTACAGCCAAGGGTAACTAGAAAGGACACATGGTGATGACATCAAACAGCTTCCTCATGTCCCTCTGGCTTCCTGTCCCCAGCAGTCTACCACCCTTGAACACAGACACACACACACACACACAAACGCTGACACATGCTGGAAAACGCTCACACATGCAGGAAGTAGCTTTTATTTAAAGAGGCTAAATACTTACAATTAAATTACAACACATCACATTATATACATGTGTTTCCATGTTCTCTATTTCCTCAGCATAATGTTTCTCCCCCCATCTTTCTTTGTTGGTCTATCACTTTCATCCACACACATGCTGGCTCTCTCTGATGTAATCTCATGTAACATTTGATCTCAGATACATTAGTTTGTGATGCAGATTAATATTCAAGACACTATTAGGATATGTCAAGATTTAAACATTTAACACCACCCACTGCTGTATGTGAACTCTCAAAACGATTTACCTTAAAGATCACATGTCTTCTGCTAATTCATATTAATTCACACCTGCAAAAATGTGCTTAGCATTAAGGTACACTGGTGAGTCAGTACATTTGGGCGAGATCTTCTTGACATTCTGATAATGAGGCCCAATGTTGAGCTGAGTGTTATTAAGATCTCAGTCATCGGACATAGTAGGTTAATTTTAATGGAGAGGGAAGACTGCACAAATTATTGATCTACACTGAGCAAGCAAACAGATAATATCAACAAGCTCAAGATTTTATATTACATTGAAACCTTTTTTTTTTCCTGCATCATGATATAAAAGCAGTGTGAAACATTTCCACAGTCCAAAATGAGATCTTATTTGTATTGATTTCAGTGATGATGTACTACATTATTTAATTTATCGAAGGACGTAGAATCTGGTAATTAGATGCCATTGTGGAATTGGCAGCATTATGACACATTTATCCCATTACAGTCTAGACACTGGGGGTGGTGATTGGCTGTACAGACTGTGGGGTGGAGGCGGTGTCTAGAAACAACAGCAGTGGAGTGACGGGACAGTTTTTAGTAGTGGCAGCAACATAATGAGGGGGCCCTATGAGTCATTGAGCGATCTGATTGGTTAAATGTCAATTGAATAAATATGAAAAGACAATGTGAGCAAAAACTTAAAAAGTTGACAGAGTGTGAATGTCCTCTGTATCTAAAAGTCCAAAGGGTGCCGTCAAATAGTCAAAGTATTGTATAAATGTACCTTTCATTGTGAATGTTAAACTCTTGCTTTTTAAAAATCTTCCCATCAAACTTTGTGTTCTAACAATGATGCATATCTACTGACCCATATGTTGCTGAGATATTCTAACCCGTCAAGGGTTAGAACAACAGTTTCTGACCCCTCCCAACTCCCTTAGTTAACCGTTTAAAAGAAATGTTTTTACTATTGACTCCTTTCTGACAGCTGATGGCAAACCATTCCTCTTTTGTAGAGCAGTTTATATTCTGGAAGGGGGGTACATGTACATAAAATTTGATGTTGCAACACAGCTTCTTCTATTTTGGACTGTCGAGATCTTCATCCCCTTTATAGGTCAGAACTGTCAGGACAATTTGTTATTGGTAAATGGCCATTTGCATGTAAAAGATGAACTTCTAGAGAAACATCTATGCTTTTTTATTTGAATGTTGGACTGACCAGGCCCTGAAGCTACTAAGATTGCTGATTGATGTGGCTTGTATGTGTCCATGTCTTTGCCAAAATTAATTGTTTGCACAATCACTATTGTTATTTGATAGACATGAACTATTTATATGAATGAGGATTCACTTTTGATTTTATGTGACCTTGGATGACCTTCCTGATTCCTAATTTATACTCTTTTTATTATGACATAAACTGAATCTTAATAAAGTTAAATGTGTTAAATGACAGCCCATTCTCACTCTCAACTCATCACATACTAGGTACCCCTTTAGCGTTATTTTTCAATGTGCAGGGTAGCCCAATAGACTTCTATAGAAGCTCCCACAGCATCTGAAATAGATGCCTTGAGACCAATGACATCTATATAAGGTGACAAATTTCCATATTCAGAGGTGGTGGGGTGGATGGCTAGATAAATAGATGGCAAAAACTGGATTTTCCAACCGCTGTTCTTAACCACTAGTTGGGACAGTTTTTAACACAAACCATGATCTTTCCCTAACCCTAACCAAGTGGTTTTTGTGCCTAAACCTAACCAGACCTTAACCACAGCGTTGTAACACCATAAAACAATTATTTTCAACAGTGTCTGCCTTGATACTGCATGTTGAAAAAAGACGCTGGAGGGGTACCCAGTGCGATAAAAAGTTACGCTAAGCTGACCAAGCTTTGGTATGTGACGAGTTGGGAGTGAAAATGTGTTGTAAATGAAATTATTCCTTATTTTATGCAGTACTGTATCAGTGTTTTACTGCTTGTACTGCCTGCAGCTGAGCGAATAGGTTGTCAATACTGAAAAAGTAGGATTAAATTCTAGGATTAAATCCCATGGGGCTCTCACTCTATCTTTAATTCTTTATTGAAATTTAAAATGGAAACAATTTGCATAGTCCATTTAAGTCTTAAAATGCACATGCACAAAGTAATATAAGCACCCTCCTACTCTCACTTTCACACAGCTGCGTTTTCTACAGCAATATTACATGGATATTCAAAGACCACAAGCACCAGCCACTCCAGGTAGTGTTTTATATCCACACTTAATAAGAGCTACTAAAAGCAGTGATTTCTCCACACTACGTGATTTCCAATAAAAGCTGACACTAAACACAGTCTTGCCAACTAACTTGGCCTTTTTCCACAACACATACACACACACGCGCGCACAAACATACACTAAGACACACACGCTGATGGAACTGACACATTCTTAGATATATGGGCTGTCCCAGTATAACCTCCCATAGCGCTACAGAGCGGAAATAAAGCTGTTTTCACATCATAAACTCAGCAGTATAACTGCACTGTGCTTCTGGGGCTGATATCATTTATCTCAGTGACTTAATGAAAAGCCCTAAGTGCTCCTGAAAGAATTTGTAAGACACGGAAAACCTGATGATAACATTTTTTTAAAAAGAATCAAAACAGACAGTCAGCAGAGGTAGTGTCTGTCTGCAGCTGCAGCCATGATGGGCATGAAGTAGCAGGTCAGTTCTGTATGAGTGGACTCAGTAAGAAAAGTCTCAGCAGCTGGGGAAAAGGAAAGGAAGGAGAGGAAAACTTGCAAAATCAAAAAGGAACTTGAAAGAGAGAGGCAGACACAAGGTGCAGGAAGAGTGCAAAAAGAGAAAGGAACACCCGTGGGTGCTGAAGTGCTGAATGAGGAAGACAGAAAGAGAAAGACAGAAGTGTAGATGGAAACAGAGTGAGACAGAAACATGCAGACTCAGGGAGACAAAAGGGTGATAGACAGACAGACAGACAGATGCTGTAGGACAGAAAAAAGCGGGCGAAGTCCCCCACGGAGTCAGTGTGTCAACAGAGTTGTAATTGCCATCTCATGGTGGACAGTCCGGGTGGGAAGATGATGGCAGGGGGGAGGAAAAGAAGGGAAGTAATTGTGGCAGCAATAAGATGGTGAAAGACAGAGGAAGGAGACAGGGAGTGGCATGTCTCACAGGATTAGGATCTGTCTGGGTTGAGAGTATCAGTAGACTAAGGTGTTTAAATGCACAGACACACAAAGAAAGACACACTTATCTCCTATGTACATGTACAAGTTTTTTACAGGTATCACACAACAGGAGTTTTTCTATTTTTTTCTGATTATAGCCCTTGTCATTCTGCCAATTTTAAAAAATGGCAGTTACAGACTAAACCTAACTCTAAATACCTTCTTAAAATTATGTTTCACTCACAGACTGCAAAAAAAATAGTGGACATAGCCACCATGACGTCACCTAATGGTTTGTGGACTCCCATTTTGAAGTCTCAAGTTTGGCATTTTGAACAGTAGCTGCTAACTTGTTTAGCATTGTGCATTTACAGTCTATTGTTAACTGTGATAATGCTAATGCTAATTTTGGCTAGCGAAAAACAGGCTTAAAACAAAATGTACTTACTGTAAAAACTGAACAGCTGACTCCTTAGAGGGTCCTTTAGTACAACCAAATGCTGAAGACTTTTTTAGGCCACCAAAATGTTAGAAGTAACTTCCATGAACTGAACACACTAAAATAGCAATAGCTATGCCTATGCTCCTAATCTGGGGTCACAATAAGTAACGTACATAACCAAGGTTGTCGTTGTGGTAGCGACTTGTCAATCACAACATAGCTACGCCCTAAAGCATACCCTGCTTTATTGTCTATTTTCCTCTAAATGCGGCCATGATTTACAAAATGAACATCATGCTGTATTGAAGTGTGATTGAGACACATCAAGAAAATGTTTACTGAGGTAATAAATCAAGTGAGAAGTAGAGTCATTTTCTCATAGACTTCTATACAATTGGACTTCATTTTGGAGCCAGTGGGACTACCCCCTGCTGGTCAATAGAAATACTGCAGGTTTAAGGCACTTCAATTTTCAGATCTGGAGCTTGCCGCTTGGTTTCACTAAGGCAAAGCCATGGATTTATTAGGTGTTTCACCACTGCAATGAGTGCTTACTGAGCACTGAGAGAAAATGTATTCATTGTTTTACAGCCTTTTGTTTTATAATGAATGAGTAAACAAGAATGTCTTTTGGGGCCATTGGTCATGTGACCAACAGTTGTAAGGACTTGGTTTAAACAGGCTGTTGAGGCAGGGCGAGGGTTCATTGCAAACTATAAGGCAGAGGGACGTAATTACTGTACTTATGACTGTCGAAATGTGTGACCACAGATGGAACATAAAAGAAGCCTGAATCAATTGTTGCTCTTTTAGCTGCTGGGTCTGCCGTCACCTGGCAGTTGCTGTTGTAAACACTGGCATCACCATGGTTACTACAGCCAACTGTCACTACCACTGATTTGTCAGCCAAATAGAGTGCACCTATTGCCTGCTGTGAGACTGCAAATCACCTAATTGATGTTGAACCAAATTTTGAGCCAAGAAGAAAGACTGAGAATATTGAACGTGTTTGATTTTGTCATAAGGGTCAAGACAAGAGGGAGATTTGAAACAGTTCTGCTTAAATCTGACACCTGACAAGTGTTTGACTGTTTTCTGACTTTAAAATCTGTGTAGTACCCTAAATTTGCTTAAAAAATAGGTCAGCATCAGTAATGAGATGTTGTGTGGCTGCAAAATGGCAGTTGAAAGACATTGCACTGATCCTGGTGATTCAAACCCACTGCCTGGAATTTGTGTAGAAAATGTTTTTGTGGCACATAAGTTAATAGCTTGATAACAAGATAGAGAAATGTAAGCAAGAATGTAATGGTCACTGTCACAATGGTTTTGTGAATACAAGGGTCTGTTATGTTTTGACTAACTTGAAATTACTGGTTACAGCACATTTGTGCTGTCTGTGACTTGACATGAAGAGACAGAGTTGTAATTTCCATCTCATGGTGGACATAGACATAGACATTCTGTTTGTATACTGCTAATGTGCAACAGAAAATGTGAGAAATGTAATGATACCCAAAATAAGTTTTTTATCAGCATAATGCGCAAATGTTTTGAATTAATGTATCTGCAAAGTTATAAAATGTTCATACTAAACATATCTGCAAATTGTCCACTGACAACATGTTTCTTTAGTTTTCCTACAGCATCAATTCTTGCAATACAATATCCACCCATAGCAACTAAAGCATGAGTTATAGGCACCCACGGCAATGGCAGTGTAGCAAAAGATAATAGTCTTGGTTGCTGTGATAGAGGCAGGATGTGTTTACTTAACGAAATAATGATTTTTGCAAGAACGAAGCCCTTCCTTACCTGGAAAAAACATTCCTACTGAACATAATCTTGGCAGCAATTAAGTTTCCCTGAAACTTAAAAGAAATGTTTTAAACAACAGCCCCGTAACTGCAAGAAACAACATAAATTCACTAAATGTTTTACCATGCCCATGTTTTCTTATATGTACTAGACTAGATATACTAGACAACCATGGAATGCTTTCAAAACAGTGCATCTTCACAAATATATTAACTGGAGAAAACTAACTTATTTTTTCAAACAAAATAAATAGATAGAAAGTAAGGTTACTCTCTGTGCATCAATTTCAAGCGAGAGTCAAGTCGCTGTGAGTTCACATAGTGGACTGATATTAACTGAAACCAATAGCTGTCTGAAAAGTAGGAAATCAATGAAACAACTCTTTATATCCATAAGTCCACCAAAATAAGAAATAAAAACATATGGTTTATAAATGCCCACAAGAGCAACATAAACATTTTCTGATCTATGAGGAGGGAATCTGTGCCTTCCAAAACCATTACAAAAATAAAACTGTTTTCTGATCTTACACAGTTGCAGTTCAGACTTGGTTAGGATTTGGGGAAGATCAATTAAATTACCCGAACTGGTTAAGGTCATGGAACAATCGTATTCATGATTTAAAGAAATTAACATTGACTGTTGCTCATGCTCAGCGGTATCTCATGTCAGAGTCTGATGATTTATTGACTTGCCCAGCCAACCTGACGTCACATCATTTCCTTCTTTGTTCCGGACAGACAACAGTAGTAATTTCTATGGCTGCTAGAGGGCTTTGTCTCCTGACCATAATCATATATTATTACCAGACATTAATAGTAACGATTGATGCTTTCTTTTTTCTTGGGAGGACAGTCTCCCACATATCCTTTTTAAAATAGTCATCAGTAAAGTATAATAATTAAGATCTGTGGCTAAAACATACAAAACCACTGGTATAGTCCTTTTAAAGTAGTGACTTACAATCAGTTTTATACAGTTCTGTAACTGACTGCATTATGTCCACGGCAGATCCCATGGTCAGTAAGGTTGTGCAGTGATTGTAGTGGTTAACTGTAGCAATTATTGATGAAGTTATGCATTCACCAGCCACTTCATTAGGTACACCTGTGCAATCTAATGCAATCCAATACAACAGCTCTGCCATAAATTCTACATTTATGAAGCTTATACATTTTCAGTTTTTGTTGACATTGTCAGAAAGGTGATAATTCTACTTTATGTTTATTACTGCAGTCATAGTGGGTGGTGGTGTACTGGAGTGCATTATATTGAATGTTGTTCCTAATATTTTGTCCATGCCATTAACTTTCATGAGGATGGCAAAATATTAGGAACACTTTTCAGTATAATGCACTGCAGTACACCACTACCACTCAGTAAAACCTCAGTAATAAACATAAAGTAGAATTATCACCTTTCTGACAATGTCAACAAAAACTGAAAATGTATAAGCTTCATAAATGTAGAATTTATGGCAGAGCTGTTGTATGGGATTGCATTAGATCGCACAGATGTACGTAATGTGGCCAGTGAGTGTATATAAGGACATTTAGAAAATTGCTTTACAATAAGGTAGTTTTTTATAGGCATTGCTGTACACTGCATCTTGAGGCAGTGTACAGCAGAATCTAGGCATGGGGACAACAGGTACAGTTGGTGAAAAGGGGTAGGTCAATTAAGGTACATTAAGGTTTTTTACAGTTCAGTCAAGCGTTGGGCACATTGCGTGGTTTCAGTGATTAAAGTGCACACTGTCTTGCAGGGTCATGGTCCAGTGTGCTGTGCTTGAAAGAATTAGTTGCTTGAAATAAATTAGAGGCACTGAGGATTGGAGCTTGAGGTGTGGAAAGTGTCACAGTGTGCAAGGTCTCAGATTAGAGGATGGTGCAGACATTGCACAGTAAGCAGGACCAGCTGGCACATATGGGCTAAGTAATGCTATATTACACTAAATATAAACAATGGGAAGGCAAACAGTTCTTTGGGATATTACATATCAAATAGGATATTGTGGGGCTGCACAGGGTCTGGTGAGCTGATTAAACAGGTTCACAACTCTTGAGGGGGGGAAAAAGTTGTCTCGGATTTAATGTGCTGGCACACTATCCAAAAAGAAAGTGTTTGGAGCAGATGGCTGGTTTGGTGGGCTGGGATGGTGGCAGTTCTTCCATTTCCTTTCTACAGCGTGATGCAATGCATTTCATTTACATAGTTGCCATTCATTCACCCACATGGGAGTGAGGGAGCAGTCCACGGAACAGGAGTTTCACCAGGTGGAACTTTACTTCAGTGAAATGTAGAATGTGAAGATATATTTAATCACTCACTTGTAAAAACAGAACATGACTGTTTGTGAAACATTAAGCTTCCTTGGTTGCAACAGTAAGAACATCTGTGCCCTCCTCCAGCTTGCTGCTTCTGACTTTAAATCACTCATTTCATCACTGATCTTTCTGTCTTACTAACATCACAGTGATGCTATCAACAGCATCTTATAAAACTATGCGAAGAGGTACTGTTGGTTAACAATTTCAAGGTTATTTATTAGCTGCACCACTGTACCCTCAGGTGTGTGGATGTTAATTAGGAAGACATGAGCTTGATGAAACACGGGAATTGTTTATTGTAGTGGAGTGTAGTTGAATTCTACCAAAATGATATTGACTCTTCAAGCAAATTCGTATGTAATTATATTCCCAAAGTTGATGGTACCCATTGATCATCTTTGGAGCAGTTCCAGACTTACAGTAATGTGCACATACAATAAATGTAACTAATTACTCAAACCATGCAGTGTTCTTGTTGCACCTCTCAATAGTAGAGTGAGATTGGGCTCCCAAGTTATAAGAAGGTTCTACTGTCCACAGATGGGTTGATTCATGCATTTGTTGTTGATTTGAATAAAATGTGAAGTGGATTGGCTACGGTAAATTGGCTTAGCAGTGGTGTGGAATCAGATGAGTCAATGCGCTTTGAAATACAGAACCTATAGCTGTTGGCTCCGATTCACAAAAGTGAGTCACATGAAGTGTTTCTGAATTGGTTAGCTAATGTCAGAATGCCTACAAACAACTGAGTTGGTAAAAAGAAATAAATGTGTTTCCTTCTCTACAAAAAACCCACAAACAGATTTTATCTCTCTTCTCGGTAAAAAACATTTATATATTTTATATACATTTATATATATTTCATATTTTTGCGTCATATCAAACATTTAATAGAATTACAAAACACAGCTGCAATCAAACATCAAAAATACAGTGACACATCTGGTAACACAGTATAATCCAAAAGAAAAAGATCATAACTTATGTCCATTTACATGATTTTGAATATTTCAAATATTATTGAACCAAGCAGAGGGGTTACAGTGTATGGAAATACTATTTTATGCATGTGTAAGCAAAGAACATAAATATACAAAGATCAATGTAAGTATGTTTTGTGAATGTTAATCCTGAAAAAAATCTAATAGAAAAATGATTTAATGTTATTTGTAATCTCAGATCATTAAGTCTACATTTGTCTGTATACACAGGGAGAATCTGTCCATATCTGCCAATTCTTCACCTCACAATTTACATATTGTGTCTTGCAGGTGCAGACTGACCATCAGGAAGTTCGGGAATTTTCCCAGTGGGCCGGTCTTGTGAGGTTTTTTTTTTTCCTTTTCTTCCCCAACCCAAATATTATATAGAATATAGTGTGACTGAAGTAAATAAGTAGAGCACAATACATCATTCCTATGATCAGGTTAGACTACTTCATTCAAGTTATTTAATGTTGCATTACAAGAAATAGAATGAATAGCAAGTATGTTGCATAATACACTACATATGTATTTGACCATGTCAAGGTTGGACTATTTATCATGAATTTAATGAATACAACAATATTATATGCTCATGTCAGACAGTCCAAATGATGTCTGTTTTATGCATTTTTAACAGAAGAACCTGAGTGAGACAGAGAAAGTTTTGAGGAAGTCTTTGCAGGGACCTCTATGAAGATAACCAGCCAGTGCCATTGAACAATAGAGTTTAAAGTAATAGAAGCATAGATATGTTTAGCACTCTTATGTGGTCTTATCAGCCTAACACAAACAATACAAATTAACAGATTGTAGTGTTGTTGTTGTTTTAATTAATGATTCGTTCAACAAACATGTTGTGTCAGTTCGAATTTGGTGTATCAAATTGTGGCCGCTTGACAACAAATTCCCAGACTGATTTTATGTTGCCAGCCCACCCCTGAATGTCAGCATTCAGTGCCCATGCAGGAAGCCAACAACTGGACCGGTGTTGAACAATATGTAGTGTAGGTTGTGTTGGCATATTTCAGCTGTTGGACACACTTGTCTAGTACCCGGCAGTGCGTGAATGCGCATTTACAATAAGTGCTTAAGACTGAAAGAGTGAGTATTGAGATGGACCCTGAGTGTGTGGAGGTCATGGTGGAGGATGGGATTTCAGCAAGTCTGACTTTCATTCAGATTCAGGAGACTGGGGTTTGTGTCCCATCACAATCTGCAAGTAACATTTCCTTGTTTCAACTGTAACTACAATCTTTCCTTAACCATGACAAAGTGCTTTGGTTTCCTTTCCCTATTCATACCTTAAAAGGGATAGTTTAAATTTTTTGAGGTGGGGTTGTATGAGGTAGTTTTAGTTACTGTATTACTTGCAGTAGAATAAATAAAAAATAAATAAATAAATCAGTTTAAGTGTACGCTCTATTTAGAATATTTTTACCTTTTACCATCAGACAGCCCTTTCCTTTGGCACTACATTTTCTAAACTGTAGAACTTCCATAATCCTACACATGCCACACACTGTAATTATGCCACAGATCAGCTGTTTGGGTCAGAAAGTGCTGTTGCTATGGACAACTACTTATGGATAAGTACCCTGAACCTAGCATGACAGCCAGCCTGTAGAACATCCTCCCCCCAGGCTATCTACCTAACCCGGAAAACTAACTGACTGACTCATTCCTAGTTTTCATGCAATAGTTGCGGTGGGTGATTTAAACATAGAGCCCAATGACTCAGCCAGGCAACCAGCATGCTGGCGACCCACCTAGATAGTCATGAATGTGTACCCTCAGCAAAATTGCTCTAGCCACAATAATGCACAAAAATAAACTAAAAAAAACAACAAGTCCACGAATGGACATCGTTCTAATACCTATCAGGAAAATAGTTCCACTAACTGGCTGTCTCTTAATCACACCAGCTCAGAGGTAATAATCTTTTCAAACAAAGCAGTCTCTCAGGTAGGTAGCCCCAAACCTACTGGTATGGCCAAAACTAGGAGTCCAAACCTCCATCCACACTAAACTGAAACCACCTACACCACCCTTTAATTATGTGTGAGACTCACCCCAATACTAATGCTTGCTTTAGGCCACAGCTACAAATATACCCAGAAACAAATATCTCTAGCTGTATACCAAACACTGGCAACCATCAAATACTATACTAGAGATCTTTTGATCCTGGACAAGCCCCCATTTGTTGCAAATGTGGCTCAGGGCTTGCAACAAATGAGAGAGTCCAGACACTGATGAACGGTGCAAAAAGATATTTAACTAAACATAACAATTCATACTTAAATATGGGAATGTTAGGAATCAGTGGTGTAAAGTGGGTGTGTGGATGCATGCATATGTTGGCTGTAAAAGTAAAGGAACATAAGCTCAAAGCAAACTAATCTAAAGTAAAGGCCATGATGATGGGGTGCTGCTGTTCAGCAGAAAAGAAAGAGGAAAACTCCTAGGCCAGCAGCCCTTTTATATCCTTTGGGCCACTCCCTCCTCAGGTGCAGCCGATCAACTCTGACAGACCTCTTAACCTTCCATTCTTGGAAGAAAACAACAAGAGTGTAACTGGACAGAACTAGAGGCAGATAAATAAAGAGAGAAAGAGAGAGAAAGAAAGCAAGAGAGAAAGAGAAAAAGAGAGAGGGCTGTCACACCTCATACAACCCCACTTCAAAAAAATCTGAACTATCCCTTTAATTACAGTTTATTTGGCATAACCACAGTCTTTCCCTAACCTTAACAATACTCCAGTTTCCACACACAGAAATTGCAGAAATGTTGCATTCGACATATAAACAGCAACAACAACAAATAAACATTGTAACTGAACGTAATCTGGGGTTTCGCAGAATCGTCCAATATTAACGTTCCTGTCTGGCAATAGGCTTGATTCGCAGTTATACAAGCCAGAGAAAAGACAACTTAACTGATATGTTCAGAAGAGACAAAGCTTGGCGCAGCTTCGCTGGCTCTAAATGAATTGAATGATTTATGGTGCCACTTTTACTTCAAGCTCTTTGCCATGTGGCTTTCAGCTGATCATCACCACAGTTGTGTAGTTGTGATTTAATGAGTTTGAGTTTATTTATTTGCACAGCTAAAAATGCATATTACAAAATTATGTGTTAAACATTGGTGACATTCAGGCAAATTTTCTCCATTTCATGATGAAGACTTGGAGTCACCTTCTCTCTTTTCTTTTCAACCCCTTTCTTTGATTTTTCCATTATCTTCTTATCTACTTTTCATCCTTTCTCCTCCTTTATCATTCCATCTTTCTGGGCCCCCTCTTAATCGGTAGAGGAATCAGATAGTAGTGCCACTCCCCATATCCATTCCTTCTCTGTTCTCCCCCCATCTCTCCACCTCTTCTTTGATCTTCTCATTGCCCCGTTGAAGTGCTGTAACTTTTTTTCTGGCCTCTTTTCACAGCCAGTTTTACGGCAGTTTAAGGCTGCTCAAATAAAAATGCATCATCAGCTTGGAGAGCTACAGTGAACTACCTGGCACTCCCCAACAAATGCACAGCACTTGATAGAAACCAAGTTACACCCACCTTAAATGAACCCAAAGTCCTTCCTAATCCATTATCCAAGACCAATGAATGGGCAATAAGCAGTGTACATGAGATAACCATTATCAGTTTCATCTGTTGCTTTTCTTTGATGATGATATATGCATCCAGCTAGGTATTATACTGCATGTCGAATAAAGAAATAGCACCAAACACCAAACTGACATCATATAATCCCATATTTCCAGCAGTATATTCCCTGTTGCATATTGATGTTTAGAGGCAGATAAATAAATTAGATGTTTTGTGGACTACTTTATAATTTCAATCCTTTAGTTTTCACCTCATAAAAAGCACTACAAATAAAGATGTAATGATGAAGTATACTGAGTGATCATTTTGACAAAAGGAGATTTCATTTTGGCCACCAACTCCTCTTCAATCATTGTCTCATTCAGGCCTTGGCAGATCTTAAGAAGTAGCATCTCAGCATTCAGGCCCATCTGGAGGTAAATACACAACATTTAAGGAATCACTAGTGTTGTGTGTAGCTGTTAAGTAGCCAGAATCATCTAAACTGAGTGTAGAATTACTTTGACAGAGGAAAGGAAGTAAATGAGGTGCTGGACAGGTGATGTTAATCTATCATTCCTTGTTACTGAGGTCAACTGACAATACACTTACTTAAGTAGGGCTTTGGACACAGGACTCAGATGAAGAGCAGTGAGCTTGATACATCACTAAGTACTTTGTTTTGTTGTCTTTTGCACTGGAAGCTTTCAGCATTCAGACTTTATTGCCTGGATTTATAAGGCAGGTATGATGTCACCATTGCGCCTGATATCTTTATTACATCCAAGGTTGTTTCTCTGTAGAGCAAAACTCCCATTGAGCTCTAATTTATTAAAGCCTAAAAACATTTAGGAGTTGGGCAACGAGGAGTTGATGGCAAAACAGTTTTCATCTCAACATCATTCATACCCAATTACCAAGACACAATCTCATAATTGTGAAAAATTATTACAAGGAAACCCTTTCGTAAAGGTCATCCAGACTACACCGTGTTCTGGCATCCCGACAGGTGCGGGATGAATATCCATTACTGTCAGTATCACAGAGGGACACCTCAGAGCTGATCCTGCCAGGTTTCAAAAAATGCTTCAGGCCAAGTCCTGACCAGCTTCATAGCTCAAAGGTTCCCGAAGACTCATATCAACATTAGGAAACTCAATTTTCTAACTGGTGAACTAGCTGTCACTTGAACAACAATGTATTTATGAGCCAAAAGTCCATGGTCATGCTGTATATGTTCTCTTTCTCTTTTCTCTAATCTTTCTTTAAAAAGATATTTTGATCTCAGTGAGACTACCTGTTTAAATAAAGGATAAAATAAATTAAAATTAAAAAAGCAATCACACTTCATCTCATCTACATTTTATCAATACTTTGAATCTGGAAACTAGTTTCTCCAGAAATATTCTCCTTGCTTTTAACAGCTGTAAGAAATGAGTAGAACAATTGCATTCACACATATACCAAATACAAAAATCAGCATGCACTCAAAATAAAACATAACAGCTAATCATATGTAGCATATGTGATTAGCTTAACATTATTGAATAGAGAGTTTGAATATGAGGACCAGCTACGTTACAGAAGATAGGTTCAGTTGGGATGCCAGTGTACTGTATATGAAAACCAGTGACGTCCAAGACATACAGGTAAGCTTTGAATAACATATTGAAATAATGCCAGCACCAAAAAAATACATAAACACAAAATAGGCCTTTGGGGTTTTTGGTCCTTGAGTTCCAAAGAGTCCAGTTAAAGTTCAGTGAAGGAGGTAGCTTTCTATCAAATGAAGGAGGTTGTTCCTGTTTCAAATCCAGGTGGGAATAAAATCTGACAAAAAATGTGACCGTTGAATGTGGAGGATCTGAGAGTACGTTTGAAATTCAGTTTCATGTATGTTTGATTTTGCGTTTTCACGTTGACCAGCATGAGTGAAGTGTGGAAGAGGAAGTGATATGGTATGACCCGGATATTTGTAGTTCAGGGGGTTTCCGTGATTGGCTTATTGAAAAATAGAATTGATTATTATTTTTTGTAATATTGTTTTACAATGTTTTCATTTTTAACCTGAGTTTCACATGCCATGCTTGAAATATCAGCAAACTCTGGTTTTCAAAGTACCAGATCTCTTCCATGAGGACTCCTGCATATATAGGTACAGCATGTCTTGACTATCACTCTTAAGGTCATTGACGAACGTGTTCCTGTTCCTTTGACTCCTCATTTAACCTATTGTTCTGTGTGCTTCCCAGAACAATGAGGGTTCTGACTGGACTGCAGGGATTACTGGACAGAAGAATAGTGCCTGAGCAAGATGACTTCCACCAAAATGATCCTACTGTATCATCAAGAAAGAACTAAATTCCTAATACTAAATTCCCCCAAAAGAGGTCTAAATAAAACATTTCTACAAGTGAAAGAGAGAAAGATATTTTCACATAAAATCATTTGTTTGATATAATTTTGATTCCTGCGCACTTTTCACTGGAATCTGCCACACTGCCACACATTACAGATTTAATTCTGTGTTAAAATACAAAAAGGAAAGGTTTAATGGAGTTTAAGATAGCTTAAATAATAGACATGTACACATGGATATGAGTTCATAGTTAAATAAATGCAGTGCTAGATCTCAAACCAGTGAGATATTCCTGACCATGAAGAGTCATGATCACAATCAAACAAATCTCACTCAATTACCCCAATGCTTGAATCAACAAGCCTTTTATAAAGAATTGACTGTGGGAGGGTAATATCTCTTTTCTATAGCACCATTGATTCCACGCTCTGTTGTTATCCCACGCTGGCTGCCATTCACAGTAAACACCACATAAATAAATCTGTTCTTTTGTTACACACACTAATCAACAACTTTGAAAAATGGGTATTTGTGTGTATGCCCATGAGTGGGCTTCACTTATTTCACCTCATTCCAGTCACATAATCCAAGATGACAGAAATCGTTGAATAGTATGCAGGTTTGCTACTGCCGACTCTTTGAAAACAATACATAAAATGTCCAACTGTCATTCTCTTCAAATATAAAAACATAATAAATGTTAATATAGGAAGTAAAACATGTTGCAGTTTCTTTTCTTTTTTTAAAAAATTGGTCCATTGGTTGGAACATTTTTCAGATTACACACAGCTTTATAATTTGCTTTATGGGAACATTAGTAGGGCAGATTTAAACAAGCCCATTTTAATCTCTAGACCACTTATCTGTTAGTGAAACAAAGTGTATGGATTGCACATATACAGACTATATTATGTCTTACCAAACAGTTATCACTGCATGTTGTATCAATACTATTTTTTGTGCCTAAGATTTTCTGAGTTTTTACTCAATTCTGTAACAAGCAGTTCAATTCAATATCTATCGTCCCTTGGAGAGAATTTTTGTTGTTCTGCCTTTGATGTTGGTGCAGATCATCTGCTCATGAAGTGATAGTGCAGACAGGTGAGAATCGTTAAAACTGTTAAGCAGGTAGTTACTGAGCACTGTCGAGTTGTTGAAGAAACGGTAAAACTGTCCTGTAGTGAATAATTAATTATAAATTATAATTTCAGCAGTAAAAGTGGAATCTTGAATTAATGCTGTTAGTGTATCTTTTGAAATCTTACATTGCTGTAGCTCCCTCCATGGTTAACTGAGTAGATACATCTCAAGGTGTAGGCTATCAAGTAAAAGGACAGTCACTGGGCCTTAGTTTTACTTTCCAGCTCTGCTCTGCTATTTTCAACATCCCCTCACAGAGTTCCAGTGCCAAATAACATCCCCTGCCCTGTACAGTACTGTATGTGATGGGTCAGCACTACACATACACTTAACAGATTAATCTGGAGAATGAATCCAAAGCCATTTTTTTTTCCAATTTACTATTAAACACCAATCTTAAATCCACTCATGACTAAACATTAGACATTCAGGGTAAAAACAAGCTAAAGAAATCCTTGAGAGGGAGACAGTAAAGGTTGTATCACAACACTTGATCTGAAACAAAGTTTAGAAAAAAGCATCACAATCAATATATAATACAAACACATTTTTACAAGCAAAGAAGAGAACAACAGCATAGTCTGAGCTCAATAAAGATAAAATGCATCACTAACTAAGGAGGTTAATAACAATAGAAACCACATCAAACACCTCAAATTCCTGCTGCAGCAAAATACCAAAAGTCAAAATGTCAGCGTATATCTTCAAATGTATTATGCAGCTTAACCACTGCAGCCTGTCCTCAGAGAAAAATGAACACACAGGTATAATGAGATGACATTCACCTGTGTGACCATCTCCCATGCTAACACACACAAACACACACACCCTTGCATCCTTCAGTTTCGACTTATTAAGATTATTTCCGCCGACTTCACCCTTCAGTTAAACCTCATCCTCCTGTTATTAACCTAATATTCCAACCCTAAAACAACTTTTTCCCCAGCAGCTTCTTTAGGAAGTCTTTTCAAGATATTTTCCTGAAGATTTGTGGGAACTTTTGGACCTTGCAAGACACGATGGACATAGACGTCTCACTGTCTGTCTCTGTCTCTCCTATCAGCAGAGACAAGTCTCTAACAACTCAGTTTATTCTATCAGGGAGACTGAAGCTGAGATATAGATGAAGGGCAGTTTTAATGCCAGGTCAGCTGAGTATGTGTGTATCCTGATTAAGTAACAAAAGTGTTTAACTGATGTGTGGTTTAATCAATAGTACTCGGACGTTTGCCCTTGTCATTACAGCGCAGAAGAGACCAGTTTCCTAATTCTATCTTGACTTCCTAATTCAAGAAAAAGTCTCACCATTCAAAATAGTGGAAAATATGTTCTATAGGATATAAATGGTCACCATGTTTCATTTAGGGATGACTTTGTAGAGTTAGTTATTCTCATTTGTCAACAAAAATTCCAGTTTTGCATCTCCAACATAATGGACTTTAACCTTTCACACATTTGTTATATTATGTTAAAATAACTCCAGAACTCCAAAAGAGCCACATGTTTAGCTACAACATACTACAACACATTATAACATGTCTAACACTGAAGTTGTGATAATTGTGAGAAATTTTATGAATTTACGTGTAAATTTGATGTTTATTAAATTTGTAAAATGTGCACCTGATATCTGTCAGACCTGACTAACAGACTATTTTGTTGTGAGTAGTGGTAGTCAGGTGATCAGAACATTGCACCACATATATGACAACGAAGTCAAGATCTGAACTTGCATGATATACTTTGAAAAAGCCTCATGAAATTGTCTTTGAAAAGCAATGAGGCTCCATCTGTTTCTACGATGGCAGCAGGATAATGGAGAGAGTCAGGGTGAGCGGGTCAGAGAAGAGAGTCTGACACATAAATACAGAAATGGATGGTAGACAGATAATGAAAAAGTGAAAGAACAAAAAGAACTGACAGAGCAGCACACATATCGTGCAATGAAAAGAAAAAGAGCAACTGACTAGAGGACAAGCGGAGTGTTATCATGGTGCCCCAGCCTCAGCAAAGATAATGTAGCAGTACAGTAACAGACAGTACGGTGGAAACCCCATTTGCATTGAATGAGAGGCCACAGCCAAAACCTGTTGGCTGGACACACATCCCAGATGAGGAGCAACAGAAAACCTCCACTTCTGTCTTTGTTTACCTCTCTCTCTGTCTGCTTGTCTCTCTGAAGCAGTTCAAACTCACAATAACATATTTGATCTTTCTTTACTTACACTCCTCTGTCTCAGACTTCTGTATTTTCTCTCTTATCTACTGTATCATTATCTTCGACGCTTTCTCTATTTTTTGTCCTTTTTCTTCTCTGAGTCAAAGGCTCTGGTTGACAGAGATGAAATAAAACCCTCACAAAGTAGTGTGTTTAACTGTCTGGGTGTAAAAGTCTTACATAAAGTAGCTGAAGTTTTACAGTATCTCATTTCACAGAGAGACAGAAACAGAGACTCCCACTGTTTTTAATCCTGCAGAAAGGAAAGTCCGAAAGCGAGAGTGAGACAGAGGAGAAAAATAACATTTAGGTGACAGTGAGAGACAAGTTAAAAGGGACACAGAAACTACTGAACTACTGACACAAATGCAAATCAACAGTAGAACTTTTTAATATTTAAAAATATAATTATGATTTAAATTAGGATACAATTTTTCAGTGATGATTCTTTGAGGTGGTAACTGCGGCTCTGAGTTTATTCAATGTGTGTCTGAGGACTGGCAACATCTTCTTGTCTGCCATCCTTTGTATGAGGAAAAGATGAATGAGTATGTTCATACTGCACTGTATTATGTCAAAGAAACTGGTGACGCCTTATGAAAGAAGGAGCTAAAAGAACAAGATATCACAATGCAAGAAACGCATAACTCCCGTCTCTCCATATTATTTGCAGTTTAGAAAAAATTATTTCTCCCTCAATAGACATAAGAACAGCCTGCTAAATGTTAATGAGCCAATGTTTAATGATTACACATCTGTAATCATTAAACACCATTTGACCATTTACTTAATGGATCACTCCTGACTCATTAGCCACAGTAGCACCATAAATATTTAAGGTCATAAATGTTTTAACTTTCAGAAAAAGATAAACTAAGAATTTAAAAATGTGCACATACAACTGTAACACCCTTTAAAATGTGTAGTTGCAAATTCATCTGGATTTATACACCCTGTTCTTAAATTGGTTAGGTCTAACACTTGTAACTGCTTTATGTCATTTTACTTGGATCAACACAGTTTCACATGATTATTAACAACTTTTTTAGCATACCACTTCTAACTGTATTGTTAGAATACAATTAGATAAAACGGTAATGGTCCAAAACTGTTTTTGTTTAAAGTGAAACCAGATTCACACAGAGCAAAAAGTGACAACTGGCTGCACAGAAGAAAAGCTGACTTGCTCCAAGGCCTGTGTATTTAGAAATCTAAACTAAAAACCACTTGATGTCACATCAAGGACCCACCAAGGTTCATTTAGCACAGCGCTGAGAGCAGAATACAGCTCCATAGAGTGAAAAAGAGCTGGGAGCTTATCAAAATTTTTTCATTACTGCCTGAGCTCTCTGAGGGTTGTCTTTTATGTTATGGATCAACAGGCTTTCAAAGCAAATGAATAGAAGAAGGAGGGTGAGAGAGAGAGAGAGAAATGAAATTGGAAGGGAGAAGGAAATGTACAGTAGAAGAACAAAGTGACAGTATAACTTAAAAATATAATATTCATGGTAATATATAAATATATAGTTATATACATATTCTGCCGATACTGCGCTCATAGTGAGAGGTCATTCATCAATCGTACTGAGAGAGAGGTGGACAAGTTAAAGGTCAGAGTAAGGCCGTTAAAATCAGTGGATGATCCAAACCATTAGCACAGATTGAACACATGGATTCACGTTAATTCTTCATAAAATTCTAGAAGAATTAATGTGGATGGAAAAAACTAACTCCTGCAAATGTGCACACTCATTGAGAAGTTTCATTTGCATGCTAGGTAAGCCCAACCAGGGGCCAGATGTATAAACGATGCATATGCGCAAAAACATGCATACACCATTTCCCACACATAAACTGGTATTTATACTTATTGATACACCCATAACACAGAGACAGCACAGCATGTAACATGTAGAGAAGAACTTCAAAGGTTATTCTTGCTTTGCACTTTTCATTTATTGCCTATTTTTTACAATCTAACTTTGTGGAAAGGAGAAGTGGAACAACAGGATATAGAGAGTCCCTCGGGAGCACTTCACGTGTGTCAGTAGCTCAGCTTTATCTCTGGGGAACACCCCCAACTCCAGGAGTGATATCCAAATTAGGAAATGTGTGTCATGTAGCAGGTGGATGTGACTCCCTCATTCAGACCTGCTGATAGACGTAACAGCGGAGCAGAGGAGAGAGACTGAGATAGTGATGCAACCAACCTTCTCACTTGTATTTGACATGTTTTTTTTTCTTCCCAAAAGCAAATAATATCTATATTGTCTAATATTTGTACAAAATAAATGTTCATTAAAAACCCACTATTTGTGCTTTGCTGAATAACATATTTGTATTCAGGCACACCCCTAGTTCATATGTTTTTTTCACAGCCAGCTGGGAGTTATATAAGGTGGAGGTGAAGCCATGCATAATGGTTGAGCGTGATGACAGTGCAACCATTCACTAGTGCAACACAGTCAGTGAAACTGCACCTCTTTCCTGTTTGTTTCATCATAAAGACTGGTGGAACAGACAGCATTGATTTCCTTTTTTTTTTTTTTTTAAATCAAACTGTTCTTCACAAATCATATTTTGTTTGAGCACATCGGACAATGACATGAAAATATGTTTTTTAACCAAAACTGCATTTTACTTCTCTATGATCTGTATTTTAAATAAAACATTATTTAACAGGAACAAGATGTGATATCTGTAATGGATTACACTGCCACAGTGTCCACATAATTTAAACAGTTGAAGTGATGGATGAGCATGAAGAGTGGATCTCGAGGAGTTTAAAACGATTATACACACACACACACACACACACACACACACATACACATACAAATGCACATGTGATCACAAATATGCACAATTTAAATCAGCTTACCCAGACACACACACACACACACACACATTTGGCTGGTGGTTAATTGCTGCCTCATAAGGTCCCTGTAAGTTTGTTATGACTCTATTACTGGAAGACAGTTTGAGGCAATTAAAGAGTGACTGCTATGACTTGTTCTGCATTGTGGATGGATGGATGGATGGATGGATGGATGGATAGAGGGATGGAGGAGGGCAAATGGCCAAAGGAAAGAACACACATCAAATCAAAGCAGAAGAGCAGATTGAAAGAGGGAGGCGTAAATGGTGTGAGAAAGAAGGAGGGGGAGATTTATGATGAGGGGAGGGTATACAGTATAAGATAGTAATGGGTAATAAAAGAGAAATGGCAACATAAATTTCAGAGAGGAGACAGACAGCCAGAGTGAGATACAGAATTAAGGAACAGAGATTCAAAAAAAAAAAAAAAAAAAGAAGCAGTAAGAGAGTAGCTGATCATTTCAGACCAGCTTGTAGTGTAATACCTTGGTGAGGGAGCCCCCCTACAGAGCCAGTAATCCCCTGCCTGTACAAAACAGAAAATAGGGAAAAGTTTGAGGAATGAACTAAATGCTGACTCCAGTGCCTCTCTGAAATAAGAGGGCCCAAAATATGATTGGATTATTTAGCTTATTTCACAGAGAGACGGGCCGATACCGAGGGATTTTGCTCGGTGAACATTGCCACACTCTGACCTGCTTATTGGCATTGTGTTTTGACTATTTTCAGCCAAAAACCACTTGCCAGAGATGTTAGGAAGCTGTATGCGTGTGACATACTCAGCAGCACAAATGTTATTTCTGTACACACCTGTAATTCAAGCAGTTGCTTCTAAGTCAAATCAAATGCTTCCTAAAACTGCCATTGTTGACTTACATTAAAGGAAATTAATATTCAACACAATACCTATAAGAACAATATGAGATACAGTCTTCATACTGACATCACATGTTCCCCTAATAGAGTGAATACCTGATTAGATTTTGGGAGCACCTTGTTGCATAACTTTACATATTAATTAGGGGGTAAAACAATTTTGTTGGAACTACTGTGACTGCTAATTACTTTAAGATACAGACTGTGTGAGGAGTACCTGACATTAAAATATTTTCTAATTAATTGATCAGCACATTTCTACAAATGGTTACATTCAGTGTACTATATCATTATTATGGAGTGACATTAGGCAGCTCAAGTGCCTCTTGTCTGCTTTAATGTGTGCTGTGGACATGTAATGCCATTTGTAAAGTGTCTGCTTCTTCTCACCTAAAGAATTACAGAAGGGTTAGGTGAAGGTGAGGTTATGGCTGACTAATCCATTTTGTGGTTTTGTTGCTCAGGCTCAGAAGGCCTATAGGAGATCATTGCTCTCTTTAAGGGTGATAAACATTAAGGGCATTTTGAAATCTATAGTTGGTTTGCTCTGGTCTAAATCAATGGATGAGTTGAAACTTGGATCAATAGATGAAATGAAACTTGTGTTTTCCCCTTGGTTCAGTTTCTTTTCACACAGAAAAAAAAAATCAAGTGAACCAAAATGTGTCACTAAAAGCCAAGCAAGTCACTCATTGGTTAGTTGTGTTTCGGTCAGGAGTAAGAATGTAAACACAGGAAGAAGGTCCTGAGGAGGGTCTTCTGGCCGAATGACCTGGATTGATCACGTTGATTCATGTTTATTGTCATGCAAGTGATGTAAATAATATTGACTGTACCAACCTGACTGGGCTCAGGATTGCAATAAGCTTCAGAAATTTGTGGTGGAAGGAATCTCATTACCCCACTTGAAGTCCAAACAAACCTCCCTGAGACTTTTGTTCTTCCTCAAGACCAAAATCACTTTCTGGCCTTGCAACACAGAGCATGTGTTGTTTATTTGTGCATTTATCTAAAAATATGACTTGGATTGGATCTATTGAATCATTAACAGATGGATGATGATGGAGTTTTTTAATCAATATTAGAATTATGGGGTAGTCAAGGGGCTTAGCTCCCCTATAAGAAACCTGAACTCTGCTTAAAGCAATACAATTTTGAGTTTGAAGGGTCTCAAAAAACTGAAACTCGGCTATTATATTATAGCTGTTCTAAGGCTGCAATGACTGATAGTATGAACTAATTAAATTAAATGTCACTGTCCCATGAATTCAGTAATTTTAAATGAGTGTGTTTGGCTTTGCCCTGGTCAGTGCTTCTTAAATATATTTACTTGTAACCATGAAAAAAGCAGACACTCACACATGTATTTACCATCATTGGAAGTCACTGTCCAAGTCTTTGTTTCAGTCCTCCTCCTGTACGTATATATGGGAAGTGGGGTAAAAATGGTAACATAAAACATGCTGTGTTACAGAAACAGGGAGTAGGCAGGCTGAAGAACAATGTCACCATTTACAAACAATCAAGGATGTGCACACAGCAGTGGGGATGGAAAACAGATCACCACAAAGTCCACACAAATTCCGTGACCTCACATCTGGAGTCAAACCACAAAACAGTTGCCAAGCTTTGATTCATGAGCTTTCATTAATTAGCAAATTCCCTGAGTAAACTCTATAAATGAATTGAGATTAATTAACTGTATGAAGTGTCAGAGTGCTGATATGAACTCTGACTCCAAGAGCAGAATTGCTTTGCTTCAGAGTGTTTTCCAGCATTTTTTTCATTGTAAGTTTAAAATTATTTTCTTTTTTGAGATTTTGATTATATGGTGATATAATGTAAAAAATAAAAAGCAAATACATTAATTGTCTTGATAGGGTATGAGGTCACCACCAACCCAATTAATTTTATAGGATCTCCTCATATTATAAATGTCAGAAGTATCAAGATTCACAATCCAGTCACTTGGTGAACTAACAATAAGTGCTCAATTATGCTTTGATCAGAATATTATAGTTTAGAATTTTACATTCTTCTGATGCTCCTTAAACACTTAAATGAGCCCTAATGGTTTATTTACTTTATACTTAAAGGTTTTCTGTCTTATTGGTATCTTGTTACCACATGTGTTCTATATGCTGCTTGTTGTGCAGGCATATGTTGCATGTTTTTGTCTTGCTTTCATGAAACTGGTGATCCAAAGACAATTTTCCACTCTGGTGTACAATAATGCTTTTTATTCTATCCTCCTCTATGCACTATCATTGTGAAGGACTTTTCCATTCACAACAGAATTGCATCACCATACTGTAGAATAAATGCTGATTATTCAGTTATTTTGTATTTAACATTTACCTTTCCCCCAAGGGTTTGAGTTGGCATAAACTTTGCCAGAAATTACATTCCACATTATAAAGGAAACGTCTGAACCCTTCACTGGCAGTGTTTACCGCATATGCATAGAGTGGTCTGGCTTGTTGCCATGCTCAAGTTATTCCTTATTTGGGCTGAAGGACTGTACAAGGGGTTTCACCGCATAAACTGTAAATCTTGTGTTTTAAGACAGTATGAAAAACAACTTAAAGACTTGAAACATGCTCCAGACAGGTAATCCATCACAGTGTAAATTTTCTCACCACAAACTCCAGTGGTCTGCTCTGAGAAATCATGGGGAAGAATTTTGTATAAGAGCACTCAAGAGCTATATCATCTAAAAATCGAACCTGGAGGACAAACAACAGCAACAGAAATGTGGGCTTTGTGAAAATAATGATGTGAAATTGCTTGTTCCATGTATGAAAGAGGCTGCTGTTCGACACTCCTAAGTCTCTGACGTCAAACCGTCTTTGAGGGAAGCCAGGTTAAGTAACCAGGTTATTTGAAGGAAGAGTTTAAAAGTGAATTCTGTGTGTATTCATGCACTGTGACTAGTTTTGTCCAAGGACTTCTTAACTATGCGGATGACTCATCTGACAGTGGAGATCACTACCTTCTGTATGCAAAACTTCAGTTACTTAAGTGCAGATTTAAGTGTATTAACAGATTTATGCAAAGTAGCCCAACCAAAGTATCCCTCTCTGGCTCACCTGCTGGCTGATACTTGAGCAACTCACTCATCTCTAAATGTCATTCGTCTTTCTTTTCATGTCAAACTGAATAGTGTGATTATGATTTAATTAAGTTTTCCACTCTTCCAGACTTGTAGAGGTTACCACCTCAGCCACTGTCCCTGTTGATACGGTTTTAATTTGAGTTCTTTGTCACTGATATTTCATACATGTGTGCCCTAGCATCTGTTCTCACCCACAAGTGCAGTCACACCTAGTTGGATTCAGTCTGAACAAGAGTTGAAAGGTTTTGTTGTTTGGATTTGGTTTATTTAATCATCAGCTTGCCATACAGACAAGGTCAATTTGGGGAATTTTTCCTGAGACAATGTTATCCAAAATAATGAGGATATTAGTGCACCTATTTTAAATAGTTATTGCGTTATTATATTAGTCATTGTGACCCAAACTAAAAGTGTTGCTGTAGCTGCTAAAATGTTAGGTTTTGCTTGCCATTACCTGTTTGTACAAGACCTTAGATAATACTAACTCCAAATTACAGTCTGACTCTGTGTTTGGTCATCAGGTTTGTTTTACATCATATTAATGTGTTGCGTTACTCTCACATTTGCCTCATTATAATAAAGTAATTTAGTTGCCTCCCAGACGGCTTTCACAGTTTACATGCAGCTTATCGGCTAAAAGCTCCTTCCTGTTGTTTACCTTTTGGCTGTTTCCTGAGCACCTCTGTGGGACAAAAAAAAATCTATTTATTTGACTGTCTGACTGGATTTCAAGCTTCGAGTCATTCACACATGTGCCTGACATGGTTGAGAAAGCACAATAGCACAATGGGAGTGAGACAGCACAACATTCTAGCCAGTCAAATCTATTGATAAGGGAATGTGTTTATGTGTGTGTGTCTGTCTGTCTGTGCAGGTGTTTCTGTCTGTAACTCTGTGCTCACTCAGGTTTGCGTCTATTTTTAGTGGAAATGACTTTATGTAATGATGAAAAATTGGGGTAGAAAATCGACTTTGCCTCCCCTGATTCAAAGGCAGAGGTGCAGTTGCTCTCCAGTGTAAAGCCTGCAGAGTCATCTTTGGCAATGCACAGATCTTGGCTGCTGAAAAGCATATGACTTAGATATGGTAAAGTTTGTGGGTTGATAAACTAATTGTCAGGCCTGGGGCCTGTTTTGCAGTTCTCAATACAGCAATCTTTCTTTTCGGTATTCTGGTTTAGTCTATAGTGTGGGCTGTTTTCACATATTACAGAAGTCCTACAGCAAAGGACTACCATTATCCCTGGTACAGCATACGTCTCAAGCCTTTCAATAAGTCTCTAACACTACTGGTGCAATTTTACTCAGCCTGAGTTTACCCACCAATTAAATATTTCTGGGTATGAGTCCACAATCTCAGACAGCTGTGTTGGTTTAGCTGATGGGATAGTGCTTATTGTCAATGGCAATCTGTCTGGATAAACATTTTCTCATTATCGGCAGACAGAAAACAGTAAGGCATTGTGTGCTGGTCTTGTTTAACAGCAGAAACTGCTCTCTTGCACATAGAGTACACATGAACACACTTACTGATGGTAGAGCATATGGAACTGTCACTTATGCATATGTTATAACATCTGTCAAATCAGACTCTCTCAACAGAAAACAGATTTACAGTATGAAACCATCTGAGAATTAAATCTTATGTCTTTTTTAATGGAAAAAAGGCTAAGAAAAAACACGGTGTAACTTTATTTATATTTTTAGGAAAAATCAAATTTATAAATGAGCACGTCTTTGTAATTAGGTTTTATGTTTTGTCCCAGAATACTTATCCACTAGTAAAAAATAACAACAAGTTAAAGAAATGTTTTATATGTTACATAAACAAGGCTAGATAGCCAAATGGACAAGGCATTTGTGGTAATGTGAGTAATTTAATGACAATATTGTATCTACCACTAAAAGCACAACATAAGCTAAAATGATAAGGTACTTAGACACCTGCATTATTATGTAATTTTGAGGCCCAAGCTTGTAGAGGGACTTAAAGTTGTTGTTTTCAAGCCTTGATTAGTTTAGTTTGTTCAGTTTCAGTTATATTATTTCTAGTGCTGTCAAAATTAACACATTGATTTTTAAAATCAATTTAAAATATTTAATGCATTAAAAAATGAATGTGATTAACGCATTATTGGCTTTCAGAGGCTGTAGCAGGCTCAGTTTTAAAGCTAGAGTGAAGATACTGGTATCATATGAGTTGATACCATGTCATGCTAGCTTGTCAGAAAGCGGGCTAAATAATGTTCCAAGGTTAGGCTAAATTTTGGTGAGGAAAAAGGGGTCCCTTTGAACTCTCATTCTCTATCTCTGTCTGCCATGTACAAATCAGAATCTTTGCTTTTTATTTTTTCATATTTGCATGGACTATTGTGGACCTTATGAAATTCAACTGGCAATTGAACATGGACAAATTTATGGTTGATGATTATCATTTATATTAGTGCATATAAGAAATGATTGCCTTCTAACTAAAATATCTAATTTTAATGGCCTTGATGGTTTTGAAATTCATCTGGCACTGTAAAGGCCTTTGTTTTGTTTTTATTTCTGTTAGTGCCATAAGAAATGCGTTTTATTGGAAATCTGTGGTTCACAGGAGACAACCAGTGTTCAAAGTTAAAAAGATGCTATTAAACAATAGTATTTGAATTTAAATATACTTCCTTGGTGTTGATTCTACATTAATTCTGTGATTTTACATTTGAATAATCATTATTGCAAGAATCAACATTAAGAAGGAAATTCATCGTCGATTAATCACATCAAATTGTGCAATTAATTGGTTAATATTTTTTAATCGATTGACAGCCCTAATTATTTGTTGTGCTTACATGCTTATTCCTAAGTAAATCTGTGTTTAATCAAGTCCCACAAACAAATTACTAATAATAAGGACAATAAAGCAGATATTTTTTTAAACTAACAGTTTTAATTGCTAAATCAAATTAGCTTAGCCTAGCTTGCTATTGTTGGTTAATGTATATATACTAAGAAATTAGAATAAGAAATAGTTATAGTGGGCTTTTAGTCAAAAGTCTAAGCCTTTCTCTATACATTGAACATTTATGCAAACTTTCTATATTGTTTTCCTGAAGGAAGCATTTTGGGTTGCAATCAGGAAGAAAATACATATTTTGGCTTTTCTAAACACTGTATGTGAGAACTTAATTAATAATATCCCACAGAAGTTCCTGATGAGAAAGAATTCTTTATCAGATATGAAGTTGTACAAGTGTCTTACCTCAGCTCTACATTTGGGTGACAGTGATCCACCGTCTGTACTCCTAAAATACAGAATGCTGCAGTCTGTGTCAGCTTCAACCTCCCTAAAATCTCCTGTGTCATTTCCTTAGTAGATCCCCTTCTTTGGCAGCACTGTGAAGGGATTGACACCTGCATATCTCCAGTCCTGCACCCATATACCTCCCCAGCCTGGAAAGCAGTATATTACGCGCCTATGATTCATTCTGAAAACACTCCTATGGGTCGTTCTGGAGTGCAGGTCCAATCGACCTATGTGGTCATTTAATTATGAGGATGTGTTGACCTCCCAGCTATAATGTGCCAAAACTCCTTTGGCCTGTGCTCTGCATTCTGACTCTTCTTTTCAGACAGTCTCGACTCTTGCCTGTACTGACCTCCCAGTGGTGTACTGACCTTCCCACTTCTGTCAGAGGAACTTTGACTCTCTGCATCCATTTTAGACAGAAAAATCACCTCTTTAAGAAGTATCTTACAGTGTGTCCTTGTCCTCTGTAACCCCTCGCTGCTTTCACATTCTCATGTCTGCCTGTCCCAGTAGCATTTGACCAATTTGATTTGCAACTACCTTCACTCCTCTCTTGCCGTACATGAATGCCTTCTGGTCATGAATGTTAAGTAAGGGCACCAAAACAGTTCAAAAATGTTAGACAACTGCAATCAATATATCAATCCTTATTTGCACAGCACACTTGGAACTACATAATAAATACAGACTCAAACCAGCTGTAATAACATGTATTCATCAACAAATTACGACACATTTAAATAACTTTTCTTAATCATATACAGTATGCTTGGACATCTCTGAGTGAGCACTGTGCTGGCTCACAACCCATCTGTCCAGTACAACCCTCTGTCATGACAAGCAATCCATCATCTTCCACTCCATCACCTCTAGGGTCCGCCATGGCTGATAGGCCCCATCCTCATTTCCCTCTCAATGCACTTACTTTGCAAAAAACATTTGTATACTTACTTTATACATATTGCAATGCCAATTGTACACAGTTCTGCATCTCATTTTGAACATTTTTAAACATCCGAGTACTGGAATTCTCCAAATTATTGAGTCACTCACATCATAAGATATATTTTTACTAATGTGATTTCAACAATGAACCTCTTTTTTAAAGATCTGGTTTGTCTGCATAAGTTTGAAGAGGGTATTATTTCTTTACATAACTGAGATACATATGAACTCATAAATATTTGTGTTATGTTTCATTTGGTTATTAAGGTTAGTTACATTATTTGTATTATGTTATCATGCTACAAAAAAAACACTTAATCAACAGTCAGCTGCTTAATGTTTTTTATCGTTCTTTATCTTTTCTATCTGTTTTATTGTTTTGTTTTTTATGGACCTGTGACTCCATGTAAAGCAGTATTGATACTGAATATCTTGACGAAATAAAGTAACAATAAAGTAACATTAACCTTTACCACAAGTTTCTGTATGTGACATCACACAACTCAACAGGGTAACCATCTTAACTGTGCCCTGCTTTTGTTTGGAAAACTTCTTGCACTGTGCACAGCATGAAATCAAATTTCATTACAATTATTACTGACTGATTTCTTTATTAGAAACAACGTGAGTTTGTTTGGCTGTGCTGTACAGATACACCAGTAGTTCTCCCCCTGTATTTTTTGACAAAGTCACTGCTCAAGAAGTGTTGTTGTATTGTTGTATTCTTAAACCACTCCTGCTGTCACCATGGTAACCACAAGCGTGCTTATTGTTACTTCACCTGAATGTTTCAGCTTCTCTGTGTAGAATCATGTATGTGCAGAGTTTGACACTAGAAGACTGTTTTCACATTCATCAAGTGGAAAGTTTCTCTGCGCTCACCTTAAATCTGAGTTTAAGGCATGTACCTACGAGCAAGATTTGTGACATCACAACTAGTTTGGAGCCTATCGTGGTCTAAACTTGCATAAGTGTGAAAATTTGAAGCCTCCAGTGCGCATACACTGAGAATGGACTTCATAGTGAAGTAGGAGACATTGTGTGTCCAAAAGCTAAACTTCTGAAGTAAAAAATATTTGCATATTCATAGATTGTGGATTTTTAAATGAGGGAGAAGGAGTAGAGGTAATTTTAAGAAATTTTAATGTCGTTGAACTTTTTTTGTGGAAAAACCATATCAGACACAAATTATTATTCAAAGCAGATTATTTTTATATGTCTTAAAACATGTGTGAAGGGGATCTTTAAGGATTACGACTTTAAGATGACTGATGAGGGCACTCCTCATCTGCCTTAAGCCACATATACATAGGCCTATTTGCTGCTTGACACCCTCTTTTACCATAAATGTCACCAGAATGTCATAATTGAATAAAGAGAGGATGTGTTGTTTCTTTGTCTCCTTTATGGTGTGCAAGAACATTCTTAAACATTTTAATGGTTTCCTTGTCCCTATAGAACCATCATAACAATGTATAAACAATTTATAACGTGTTACGCATTGTGAGAAGGGGAGATGGGCTGGACAGCATTATTCAAACATGGCCCAAATGTTCTCTTACCTTACAGCATCACATTTCATTATAATTTGGTCAGATTATCATACGAGTTCCAGTGTCAATATTAGCATTCTATTCATATGACAAGCTTGCCCTTTTTGTAATAGACAGTGACATGTTAGCGATTAGCATTAAGCTAACGTCAGCGTGAGATTAGCATCATAGGGATGATGGCTTCTGGTCTGTGTCAGTATTAGCATTTTCTTGTCTCCGCTGGTGTCATCTGCTAGATAAATAAAAATGCACATGAGCTGCTGTAATACGCATCTCACTGAGATGAGTAAGAGGTATTGATCAAGTATTGTGGATGTTTGCAGAAGCAATTACCTAACGCAGTATGGATCACAACCTGGCATTTCGGATGAGACTGCAGATTTTAAATGCTTTACTTGGATCCAGTAAAAACAAATTTCAAGTTGCTAAAATGGCATCTTTACAGTGGCACATAAAGGACATAAAACAAGCTACACACCATGGCATAGTAACCTGTTACTGCAATGAAAAGTGTCCTCTCCTTTCTTTTGGGTCTGTGTAGCAAAGTTTTAATGCTGTTGCAGTGAAAAAGTAACAGGGGCGACTTTTTTAATGGATAAGCATTTATGATCTTCATTTACAATAAAAATGTGGTGGTAGACACACACATACACACACATATGCAAACACCAGAAATAAAGGAGGTAATGCCACTTATTTCTTGCTCACATCCTCGGAAGCTGAGAGCAGAACAGAAAGTATCAGACAAAAATTCCTCTTAACCACATCGACATGGTTCACTGCCACTGCTGTAATTTTGCAAGTATGGTAAAGTGGTTTTTTTTTTACGCCATCTACCACCTAGAATGAATGAATGAATGAATCACATGATTTCCCGCATTGGCACAAAATTTTGCCGGTAAATGTATACTGCTCTTTCAGATTACTTAAAGGACAGCTTCACAGTTTTCCAAGTCTGTCTTAAAACAATTGTCAGGTGTCCATATGAACACTGAGAAAAGGTTTTGCTCACTGTAATCATTCCCCCTGTTCATGCTGACCATTAAAAGATCCCCTTCAAATGTGTTTACAATGTAGGTGATGGGGAACAAAATCCACAGTCCTCATTTTGTGCAAAAATGTATATGTATATGTAAATCTAAACATTTAACTGAAGCTAATATTAGGCTTAAGCCATCCTAGTTAGACAAATCAAGTCTTTTTAGCCTAAAGTTTGTGTGTCCTTGGACAGTGTTTCCTTGTTGAGCTGTGGTGGAAGGATTGTAACAAGAAGAGGATATTTGGCACTAAAAAGACAATAACTTTGAAAGATATCCACTTGATTTGATTATTTTGGACAGCTGAAGCCAACACTCTTCCAGTGTTTTTTTGGGTAGTTGAATATTGTTTTAAGACAGACTTGAAACATTGTGAACTTATTTATAGTTTTTTTCGCTAACAAGCATTTACCTTTACTTAGGATGCTTCTTCTAAACTCTTAACACAGCAACACACCTATATTACACAGTTAGCCAAATAGTTCATTTTCTGCTCAAAACTACATTTTGTTCATTAAAGACCAACTCAACATTTCAAAATGCAAAAAGAACTTTCTTTACGCATATGCACTATGCACTACTATATGCACTCTTTATGCACTAACTCTATCAAAACACGGCAAACCCAATTTAATATCAAATCATTCTTTCAAAACACTAGCACATGTTTTCTATCCAAGAGGAACATATAGTCAATCATAGCATGACCTTCAAAATACTTACAGTTGATGGCATTTCATAAACTAAACTGCTTTACTTTTCATGTTTCAGTTCTACCTGCAACAGATGATATGAAATCCACTGTTTTTATAATTCAGTTTCCAGGCTTGTTGAGTGTTGATGTGTGCATATTTGGCAACATACTATCAAATAAAAGTGAATGAGTCATCTTTACTTTATAGAATGTACAGTAGAAAAAAATAGTAAGTGATAAAATTGCCGCAGTAAAAGCTTTACTGTATTGCTGCCAGTGATCAACAAAAAATCCAATATATATGGCCTTCGGTTCCAAATGTGTAAAAATAAAATAGACAATTTCAGAAAAAAAGGCACAGAAGGGAAAAAAATACAAAAGTGCACAGTTCTGTCCATAGGACCTTCAGCATTTGGCAACATGTTCTCTTCCACATCACATCTTACAGTATGTCGTCTCTTGCTATGCACCTTGGGTAGAAACGCTTGGCTTGCTTTATCCATCCCTGGCAGTCTTCGGCTGAGATGTCTCTGCAGCTGGTGTCCATTGTATCCAGGAGGGACATTTGGTCATGTGGCCGATGATCATACACTTTCCACCTCCCAGGCGGTAAAAAATTCCTCAGTGTAGTGGAACCTTTTCCAGACATTATTCTTTCTCTCTCGGCTCCTCTGTGTTGTTCTGTATCCACATTGAACAAAATTAATCCAAAAAGTCCCTTTTTTACTGTATATTATGTGTGTCCATGTAACTGAATGTTTCAATGATCTGTTCATTCAAAACTGCGTATCGGTTTATATTGAGCCATTGTTGTTGCCAAAGTAGAGGTTTTATACTATATTTAAGGTTTTGAACATTAGGTTTTCATTTTTGGCATGTTGTGTGCAAGCATTTGTAAATAAGACATGAAAGATCCATAATTTTTGTTTTGGGTAAGTTTGTATGTAAAGAAAATTTAAGCATTTTAGAAACGCATTAATTAACTGCATATTCTGTGAAAACATGAATTGTGTTAATGGTATGGTCCACAACAGACAGATGTTGTGCTGATTGTGTTCAGAGTTTTGAAAATGTGACTACAGATTGGACAAAAGAATGTTAGCAATTGTAAAAAAAAAAAAAAAAAAAAAAAAAAAACTGTATATATTATTCATAGAAGAGTCATTTTTTCTTTATTTTTTAGTGCCGTCAAATGAAATGTTGTATGACAGCACCACACTGTTTTTAGCAATTTGCAAGATGTTGTAGTTTATACATATATACATATATCTTTCTTTTTGAGGGGAAACGGGGCAGTTAAGCTGTTGCTTCAAGAGCAAAGTTTTGTATCGGACATCTCTGAGGTGCAGCAAAATCAGAAAGGGCAGAAGTGAGGGCAAGGGCAAGAAATGGGTTGCAGCAGAAATGCCCCGACTGGACTACTTTCTACTTCCACACAGGCACACGAACATCCCTGCGGTGTAAATGGATGTGAGGAAATGAATCATTGGGCTCATTTCTCTCTCACCCCAATGCCTGCAGCAGTCACAGATATATGAAGTGCCTCATCAAATCAAAGAGCTTTAAACCACCTCCTGGAATCTTTTAACTTCACTCAAACTTCTGCCAACTGGGAAGTGGTTCTAATATCGCTGAAAACACTTCGAAAACATCACAACTTACAGTGTATCTGTTTACTGCTTTGGGTCATTTATTCAGAACTCTTTAACATACCTGGGCAGATCTGCAATGTTACTGCCGCGACTAAAATATATACTTCACCACAACTTCATTATGTTCATGTCTGGGTGTTTTCTCCTGACATCATCTTTCTCCAATTTTACAGATCATGTCCAAACAGGGATTAGATGCCATTTTCTGTAAGATGCTTCTACATGAATTGAAAAACTTCATTGCCTCATTTAAGACCAGCATTCACACTTGCACTCATTTTTGTTTTGTTTTACAGTAATTTAAATTTACATTGCTGCATTTGACTGTGTGTTAAGTTTCCAATAATTTGCCTGTAGTATTTGTTATGCAGTGTGCGTCTTTGTTCCCTAAGTGATGTGTTTTTGGTCATTTGAATAAATGGTTTGTACTGAAAAACTTATGCAGACAAAAATGGGACAAAATGGGGACGAGAGGAAAAGTAGAGGCAACAGAAATTTTGAGGGTAAAAGACAAAACAAGGCAGAGAAGATAGTACAGAGGCCCTCCCCAACCAGTGGGTCTGTGTGGCACCATGCTGTCCCTCGGGTGTCCAGCTGAAAACAAGGGTATTGTTCTCTTCTGCCGAATCTGGGTTCTGTAATCAGGGGCGATGGTCCAAAGGGGGATTGACAGAGCAACAGAGACTGCCTGTCTCTGAGATAAAATAGATCTTTGAAGTGAAGGACTGTGTAGTTTAATGCTGATTAGAAAGCAACAGAAATGCAGTCCCCTTCTACTCCCCTGCTCTTTCTGTGGAAACTGTGTTTCTCATGTGTGTTTTTTTCTCGCTCTGCTTCTGTCTCAACTCTGTTTTCGCAAATTTTCTCTCTGCCCATCTTGTCATGTTGTATTTATATAGTCTAAACACATAAAGGAGTATAGGACCCAGATGAGTCAACCCAAAATCTCAAGGTTACACAGGAAATTGGATGGAATTTCACTTTTTTATATGAAAGTTTATCTTTATTTTCTTAGGATTCGACTGAAAACTCCACTGAGAACTCCTTCACTGCTGGGTTATATGGCATGTGTATTCCAACAGCATACATACAGAGTGATGATTTTATTGCTTTTTTGTATTTAGTGACCTAGACTGGATCATTAAGACCTTGACATTTTCAAATAATGGATAAAAGTCCTCTTTATAGTGCAGTTTTCATACGGAAGCTGAGGATGCAAATATTTTTATCACATTTTCCCCCTCCACTCTTACCATGAATGATAAGAAGAATAAAAAGCTAAAGTGCCTAAGATTTGAATGTAGATTGGTCTCCACTCATATTCAAATATCATCCATTAGAAGTACTGTGGTGGTGTAATACATTAATTCAAAACTGCTGAATGAACCTCTTAACACTGGATGTGTAAACAACCTGTAAGGTCTCTTCATCAGTAAATGTAATTGTTTTGAGTTTCAGTAAATGAACAAGAAAAAGAAAGTGATGAAATGAATACATTGCTGTGTAAATACCTGATGTGAGTTGTTGGCAAGTAAGGCGCATAATGAAAACACATGGATAAGCTACTGGAAACCACTTTATTTCTTGTTTTTTGGCTCTAAAACTTGACCTTGGCAGAGCAGAGCTGTAAAATTTTAAAGTCACTCTGTGGTGAGCTCACTGATTGATTGCCAGCGTACCCGTCTCTCATTTCTTCTCTTCACTCTGCATATGTGTTTCTGTTCTGGGAACCTAGGTTGTGAGTGGAGGGATTAAAAAAAACTACATCTTGAAATTATTTATTTGTTTACGCTACATAAGTCTGATTTCTACTGAATATACTTCATCATTCAATGCATATGGATTTCTTGACAAACAACAGAAATAGTGCTTTGCTTTCTTAAAACAAAATGCTTCGCTCGACTAAATCACTTCATTTGAGACTCACAAGGGAAGAAAACAGTAAATAAGCGTCTGCGTGTGTGTTTGTTTGTTACGTATTACATGGTATTTGTTTTAGGATACTTATAAAACATCATAATTCCTCCTAACAATTGCAGTATTTGATAACAAAATGAAGAGGCAAAAAGTCACTTTAAGTTATTGCAACAGCTTGATGATGTCAGCGCAGACTGATGAGGGAATTAAATAATTAAAAATCAGATGTTTACTCATGCTGGCTCTACTGTACCAAGGCTCTCACACAAACCAGAGTAATACAAATAGTTGTGTTAGTTAAGATTCCAAGGGCAGATTGCAGTTCATTTATGCCCAAACTGCAAAGTCAAACACTTCATCTGAACACTAATCATTGTCTACTTGAACCTCAGTGCTGAATATATAAGATGCGTCAGACAATCTTGTAAAGATAAAGTTAAATAAATGTTTTGGTTGCAAGCTTCTCCTCTCTTCAGATGCCAGAATACAGTGACCTGTATTTGTCCATGTAAATCAATAAACCTGTGAGCATGGAAGGATCTGTGTTTGTGTCGTCTCTGTACATGTTTGTGCAGTGAGACCCATGTGATCAGGTGTGTGTCTAATAGGAGCTCTAACCTTGAATTTTATTTATTTATTTTTTGTGTGCCTTCAAGTTTCATCTGTTCATAAGCCCTAGCACTGGAGGGGGAATTGAACCATGGAGGAATCTGGTTGGCAGGTGTAAGGGTCAACAAACTCTGCAGAGTCACTACACAGCAAGCAGACTAACAGAGAGAAGGCCGGGTGGGCAGGCAGGGAGACGGAGCGACAAGCAAGAAGACAGTTACGCAATGATGCTGACAGAGGAAGAGGACAGACAGACAGGTGGGAAGATCAGCAGGGGAGCAGACAGGTGAAGGAAATGGTCAGCCAATCAGAAAACCAAAGCAGACATGGATGTATGCTATCGGACAAGGGGTCAGACAGATATTCAAACAGGGATAAAAGAGGGCAAACTTGTAGGTGTACCAACTAGGCAGGTGGACAGGCATGTGAAATCAGATCATCCTGCAAACAGGAAGACAGGAAGAGGGCTGACGGGTACAAAGAAAGAGAAACAAGCAAGAAGTTAAATAAATGGAAAGTAAAGGGACAGACAGATTGACAACCAAGAAGTAGCCTAAAACAAAACAGTAAGACAGTCAAGGTAATGCTGGGAAAACACTGAAAAACATTTAGAATATTTTTCTAGGTTAGGTTTTGGCCAGGGGTTCACTAATGTTTATATAAAGAAAATACAATAAATACCTAAAAAAAAAAAAACCCTGCTTGAGTAATAAATCCTCCATGACAAAAAAATGGCATTAATTTTCCCTAAGGGACTGTACACAAATGTGTTGTTTGTTGTTTCCTCCAGACAGCTCAGCCAAAAATCACAAATATGAAAACATTACAAATTAATTACTCTTGGAAAACGATTAACATCCACTGCTTACTGATGCTATAAAGAGATGTTTTGTTTTCATGCAAAGTGATATGAACAAAAGCATTTAGTGTCTTGGTTACAGTTCAAGTAATTTTGGAAGAATGAACAATTAAGTGTGTGTGTGTTCATATCAGTCTGTGGACTGAAGAACGTAACACTCCAAACTGTAAATAATACGTTTAATTTCACTTCCATGATCATTAATTGGCAAGAAGTTAGCATCGTGTGATACTGAATTTGCATTATAGAAAAACTTTCTTTGACACAATTAACTTTGCTGTATTACAGTTCTTTTCATTTGCTAACAAGCATAGGTCAGCACTGAAGCCACTTTCTCAAAACTCTTCACAGTCTGCATTACCAACATGCATCTTGGCCAAACAGTTAATCTCATCTCCAAAACTTACTCAAACCACTAAAACACTTCATACATGTCTCAAAATAAGCTTGTGCGACCATAAAACTGGCAACAATTCTCAACAAAGCATACACTGTCACTCATAACACACTGATCTAAAAAACACTAACAACAGGGAGCATTACATAAATGATAAACTTTTATCTTTGAAGTTTGAATGGTTTTTCACCTAAATCAGTATTTCATTATAGAATAACACTTTTCACTTTATTGACTGTACTAAAGTATATGTAACAAGAATGAATCAGAAATGCAGCAATTTGCTTCAATATCCTTTATTTTTTCTAAATCTTTGCATATAGTAATTTGTGAAAAATAAAAAGTTGAAACAAAAAACAAACAAAAAACGAAAAAAAAAACACTGCAATGTCTAAACCAACCCTGGCAGTCTTCAGAAGTGTCTGCACACCCTGCATTGATGGCATCCAATAAGGACATCTGGTCATGTGGATGGTGGTCATAAACCTTCCACCTCCATGCAGAGCAAAAAAGGCTGGAATAGTACTGACATCCAGCAAACCAACAGCAGAGTGGTGGAATGTCACATTATCCCACATAACAACGAAGGTAGGGGAGTTTCTTACTCCTCTCTCCTCCGCTGGCACAAGTCGATTATGTAGGTCATACCGAAAAGAAATTAGCCTGTCTGTATTGCAGGGGCCAATGAGAGGTTTGTGTAACAGTAAACCATCATTGCACTGTGCTGCACACACTGTATGTGCAGTTTGCCTGGCTTTCATCACCATTACTCTCTAAAATACAATAAATCATACATTATGCATAGCTGTGAATGTACCCTTATTGAACAGACATCTTACCTGGACATATTGATACCGGAGTTTTCACACATTCACCATTTCTCTCAAAGAGTACAGTGTACAACTGCTTCATTCTTATTTTATGTTTCTCTAGGACTCTGGCAAGTGCCATTGTGCTGACCGTATTCACATTTCCAAAAGTGATATTGTCTGCCAGCACTCTGTCCCAAATAGTTTTATTGCATTGTTGCCAATTACCATGTCAACGATGGCAATTTCCTACGCATCTGAAAATATTCTGCCTCCCCCGTCTGTTGGAGGCAACCTTTGGATCCTGCTGTAATACACAAACAATCAATATATTTCAAAATGTCAGTACATGTAAAAATATAAACTTACTGCACTGTACTATAACATGTAGTTCAGTTATCATTGAAGGATGCACATCTTACCTGTTGTTTTGCTGGAAAATTTGTACTATTGATGCAACTGTTGAACGCTGCAGATTTGTTTGCACCCTTAAACCGGCCTCTCTCAAAGAGAGATCATGGTTTACAACATAGTCAATAACTGAGGCCTTTATCTCATCAGAGACCACTGCTCTTGGCGTTCCTCTCCTTTGTCCTCCACGCATTCTCCTTCTCCCTGCCACTCTTCTTTCCCCACCAACTGGTCTTCCTTGATCCATGTTTTCAAACAAAATCATTCCAAAGTTGCTCCCTTTTGTCTGGTAACAAGACTAAAAACAGGAGTTCATGGTTTTTGGAAAATGTAGTCACTGAATGCATTTTGTGTGAAAGCAATGAAAAATGAATCACATTTTGGTCCACAGAGTTCTGTTTCGCTGACTGTGTGAAGTTTTGACAATGTGACTTCAATTTTGACCAATGCTGAGGGCCACTGTAAGCTGCTGAAATATTTACATGCTCTCTTTTTAAAAGATAACATTCATTCACTAATAACTAATAGAATACACATGTATTTTGTAATAAAAAACTGACATATTGGTCCTATCAGTTACAACTTGATTTTGATAAGGAAAATAAAACTCTGATACAGAGACAGGACTTGTTGTTTGCATATGGCCAAGTGCAACCTTGTGACACAAAGGTCATCTTTTTGATGTAATTATTATTTCCCTTTTTTACATAGTAAATACCACATGGGGTGGCATAAATAAAATATAAATATGGAGTAAGAAAAAAATTAAAGAACCCTCCTTGCTTAATTACAACCCCCTCCCCAATTCCCTCCATACATTTTTGTACAGTCCCTAAAAAGTATTTCCTCTGGTGGAGGTGTCAGCACAATGGAGCAGCCCATTGAGACACAGCTAGAACAATTGTGGTGAAAATACATTTTAAAGGCTGCTGCTGAGCTCAGTTCAAATGGCAGAGGTAATCTTCGACATTTGTGTGATTAAACTGTCTTTTCATCACAAGCCGGAATTAGAATTAACACTGACTACTGTATGAAGCCTGTTTAAAGCCCCAATGCAGCATTTGACTCTCTGATATCCCATTCCAACACAGTGCAAAATGGAATAGCAAAAAAAAAAATGGAATTGCTTTTTGGTGCAACAACTACTATAATGGCTCTTTCAAAGATTCACTCTTTAATCTCACCTTGAGTCTTCTTCTCAGTTTTGCTCCTTTTGTTTTTGTTTCATCTTCTTCAATAAAATATCTTTCTCTTGTATTTGTAATATCATTGAATCTTTCCAGCGGCTGTAGCCAAAGCAGCTTCATTCCACACATTCTATCTTCATTTACCTATTCTTGTTCCTCCACTCTTCCTTTTCCCCATCTGCTCCTCCTCTCTGTTGCCCCACTCTCATCTCTATTTTTTCTCCTCCCATCACCCCCCCCCCTTCCATCTTTACATCTTATGCTCCTCTCCCCTCTCTGTCACCTCAGCTTCTCTCTCCCCCCTCCCTCTGTTCCTGTCCCCATTGTTCACCTCCTCCTCCTCTTCCTCCTCTCCTGTCAAAATCTCTTCTCTCCGTCTCTCTCCCTCCTCTCCTTCCTGTCCCATCCTTTGAGGTCATGCTGTATCAGATCGATCAGGGTCATTGATCGTCCAATATCCCGGTAGGCGTGCCTTTCATTTCAAGCCAGACCATTAGCCAATCATTAATCTAGATAAGACCATTAACCAATCATTAATCTGGGTCGCTATTTAAATTGAGGCTGCTGATTGGGTCAATGGTGACCTCTGACCGGTGGGTTACCACAGCATCAGTTAAACATTCGCTCCTTCAGCAGCTGTTAATGATCTAATTGGGGTGTCCTTAGATATGATTAAATAAAACAATCGTATTAAGAGCAGTTGACTGTCTGGTTTTGTCTAAATTGGCTGCATGTACACACACACACACACACACACACACACACACACACACACACACAGTGCAAGCCATATCTACAATAATTTCACACAAATTTGTCTATAATTTATAATCAATTAGTTGCACACTGGAAAGTTTTTGATATGTTTGGATTATGCATAAAAGAAGAGATTAAGATGTTTTGAAACCTATAGATGAGCAGAATGAAAGTCTTTAAGGACACCATCAGCATCCCTAAATGATAAAAAAAAAAAGTTTCTTCTAGCTCATTGCTGATTTTTTTGAGAGAACATTGTGAATTGTATTGAGCTTTAAAACATCAACAGTGTACTAAAATATGGCATTAGTAGGTTGATATGATGTAACAAAATCAAGGAGTGTGTTTAAAACCATTATTTAAGGTGTGAGATTGATTCTGATTACACTATTCACAAAACCTCGTTATTAACTTAGCTGTAAACATCTTATTGCTGTCATAAACAGTAAATCCACTGCACAAAAGGGAGTAATAAGGGGCTGAACACATTATGAACACATCTTATCCAGATGGTGTTGAGAGAGTAAATGCAATTCTAAACATCTTGCAAATGTATACAATCTAGGTTAAAACTTTGCCGTGAATCTGAAAATAATATTAAATTTGAATTATAATAGATCTATATATTATATTTTGTATTTGTTTGTGTCCTTGTTTATTTTGTGTTACGCAACTTACTCATTTCGATCCTTTATCCCCCTGACAGTATTGACGGGTGAGGGGTGGAGGTAAAGTAAAGACGGGGTTAAATCTCATTGGAACGTGCGCAGAAGACCACGCTCGCGTGCCGGAGGTCTCGCCGGCACAATTGTCAGTACAGCGGTTGACTCGAGCCAAGCAGCGCGCGCGCTCTGGAAAGCTTCTACTCGGGTGTTTAACAAGGGGGGGGAAAAAACATTTTTTTTCTTCACCTGAGTGCCGGGACGAAGTAATGTTGTCTTGGCTCCTGCGCTCTGGATGATAATGGGATAATTTTCCTTCGAAGCCATCAAGCCATAAGATGTTTCCAGTGGTGGATTTCACTGTTTTGGAATGTGTTTGATGCGCATTAGCCTGTTTTTTTTTTTTTTCGACATTTCCTCCTCTTGGCTTGCCTACACACTCTGCTGCATTTTTTTTTTCTGCGAGTGGGATATGTGGTGTAAAATTTTAACGTTTGATCCCACGACCTGTAATCAAAAGGCTTGAATGATGAAAATCTTTTGAGATGAAAAACAGCACTTTTGGGGGTCATTTTTTGCTTGTGCGTGGCTCGTGCCTAATCGCGCACCTCAGCAGCCTGTTGTCTGTGTCAGTGGAGAAACACACAACTTTGCCGCGAGCTGGAGCCGGAGCCGGAGCTGGAGCGGGGCCTGCAGCTGGTCTGACTGGTGCACCAGGGCCACACTCGGGGGGCCAGGAAGGGGACCAACGCAGCGGCCCCGGTGTTCGGCCGTTCTGTGGTTGGACGGGGCATCCGGTGCAGCTGTGGAGCGGAGATGATGAAGATGGTGGTGATGATGATGATGAATGGCCCCTCAGCTCGAGCAGGCACCGGGGTCTCGCCACCATTATGTTTACTGCTGTGCGCTCTCGTCTTTCTCCCGCCGTGCGCTCACTCGCACCCGCAGCCGTGCCAGGTCCTGAAACGGATCGGCCACACGGTTCGGGTCGGGGCTCTGCATGTTCAGCCTCGTTTGCTCTCCGCCACCGCCGGTAGCGGTTCTGAGGACTGGGACACCGAGGAAGGTCTGACAGAGAGCGGGGAGCGACGGCTGGAGTTGGAAAAGCAGGTTAAAACAAGTGCCGGTGCGCCTGGGTATGGAAGCCTCAGGACTAGAGGCACCGCCAATAGCCAGCGGGGTGCGAGCAGGAGTAAAAGCCAGGCACGGCAGCGGGAGGAGAACACCTCGAGGGAGAGCCGCGTGTTGGCACCCCGAGACTCGATCCTGCTCGCGGTCGAAGCTCTGAACCGGGCCGGATTGCTGCCCTACAATTTATCCCTGGAGCTCGTCATGGCAGTTGGGTCCGGACTCGGCGAGCTGCCCGCGTTCTCCTTCGCTTCCGCGGGTAGCACCGAGAACGAGGACCCGCTGTCCTTCGTGGAGAGCGTGTGTCACACTGTGGTCGTGCAGGGGGTTTCCGCCATGATCTCCTTTCCACGGAACAGGGACGAGTTTGTCAAGTTGGAGTTCGTCTCGCTTGCGCTTCATGTGCCAGTCGTCAGCGTTGTGCAGAGGGAGTTCAAGCGCCAAAGCGAGGTACAGAAAAAGTTATTTCTGAACTATTGTTAACTGTTGATTTCTGCACTCCAGTGGACCGTGTCTGCACAGGTGTAACAGTGATGTGATAGAGAAAAGACACACACACACACACACTGTGACAAGTGATCATCAAAAGGCCAACCTATAAACACAAAGCAGTTAAATTTACAGATTCAACACAGTTTAAAGACGCGAGTAAAGCGAGTTCATGTGGATTTCCAAGGCCCAATTCACCAGGTGTCATTAGCGGCCCTCATATTACACAGAGACTGAAGGGGGAGACACTTTGTCTTATTATTAGTGTTTATCCTCATTTCCTCTTTTGTGTGTATTAGGAATTAGCAATTTTGTTCCTGCTTGTCTGACCTAAAACCTTTCAAATGCATGACCAACTCTTCTTTTCTGTTCAGCATTGATTTTGCCAGTCTAGGTTAAATAGCCCAAATTAAGCTCAAGTGGAGAAACAATTTGTGACACAAGCTGTTGTTCGTGATTTTCACACAAAGCATAAAATTGGAAAGTCTGAGAAACGCAGCAGCTGCTTCAAACTGACGCAAAGTTAAGGACCATGGAGAGAGCACAAGCAGACTCTGTCCATGGTGCTGAAATCTACAGTATGCAGAGGGTGTCTCCAGGCAGAGGAGGATGAGAGTGCATTCTCTCCCCTTTTAAACACAAGGTTACAGATAAAATGTTTGATTGAAGGCAATATATACCCAGCAGCACATGCCCTGAGGTATATACGAGTAAACAAATGCTTTGTTGGTATTCGCCATCCCACTGTGTATACATACATCAGAAGTTCAGCAGCATGGAAAGAGTGCAGAACAGTACAGTGTAGTCAATGTGAAATATAAAACTCTTCATTGGACTTTCTGTGGTGCAATAACAACAATAACAACTCCATTTGGAATTATACTTCATTTTGACATCTTACTACATGGAAAATTTAGATTAACCCACACACACATATACACAATAGTCCATTTAGGCTAACCCAAGGTTGTGCTGACATCTGCAATATTGATCTGACTCCTTTCCTTTCAACAAACAAAATAAAAAACCTCTCTCTCCATCAAAAGTTGTCACACACATGTGTTAAGAGCTGAAACTATTAGTCGATTAATTGATGAGCTGATCAGCAGAAGAATAATTGGCAGCTATTTTGGTGATCGATTAATTGTTTCAATGATTTTTCAAGCAAAGAGAGTGAAAAAAATCTAAAATATCCCCCAGTTCCAACCTCTCAAATATTTGAATTTGCTGGTTTCTTTTGTTGTGTATCATTGTAAACTGATTACCTTTGGGTTTCGGACTATTGGTTGAACAAAATAAGACCTTTGAAGATGTCACCTTGGTCTCTGGGAAGTTGTCATGGGCATTTATTCACAATTTTTGGCATTTAATAGACTGATATTAATCAGTAGATGAATCAATAATGAAATAATCGTCAGTTGCAGCCCTATATGTGTTTAATCTGATTCATCTGCTTATAATATATTACCAACTAAAGGTCGAAACATTTTCTGTCCAAATGTAATTTAACCAAAGATTTCTTGGCTTTGGATTTGAAGACACAGCATCATCAATCTAAAGTCAAATCTCTGACTTGATCCTGGACCTCTATTATGCTTGTACAAGAAGAAGCCATTTACGCAGAGCCACCCATAAGAAAGACAAGTTGGATAACACTTTTGGTATTTGGCATATTCCAGGGGTGAACGCACATTGAACAGTCCACGGGGAGTTGACCACACTGAGCGATTTCAGGAGTTTCTCTGGTTTTAGATCAAACCTGCTCTTCCTCATCTGCTCCATAAATTGCTTCACTATAGCTTGGGCTATGTGAACAGTTCCTTTTCCTAAACAATATACCCACTAGGCAGGAAAACATCATTATAGAAACTTCATCATTAAGTATAATAAATTCTGCAGTGGCATTATCACTTTTTTGAACAATTGGCCAGTATCTATCTACTACCATGATTTTTTTAAACCAAGAGGTATTATTCATTCTGTAAATTTAAGCATCACTTTTTCACAAATGGTGGCATGTCACTAAAAAAAAAAACCTCTTAATTACTTTATATGTCACTTCCAGTGTAGAAACCTCTCATCTCAAAATATCAAGCCTGAAAATAAGTGTTCGATTGACAGCTCCATCTTTAAATTTGGCTTTAATATGGAGGTATGATGTGTTTTCAGGCACCATGACTCCATATATAACACCTAAACAACAAAATAGATTGTGGTAAAATAACTGTTGCATAACTATCTAGCATTTTCCAATCTGTCTCCCTTATGGATTTATGGTTAAGGTTAAGCAACTGCAACTATTTTGGTTAGGGTTGGGAAAAGATCCTCTTCATGCTTACTGAAAATCAACATTGACTTTTGTTAGTAGATGAGATGAGCCTTGTCAAATTTCATGAGCTGAAAAGCTACTCTCATGCCAAATGCAGCAACTGAAGATTATCAGTATCATTTTCACCTGGAATATGAGAGCGATAGAAAATCTGTTAAAAGTGTAAACACTCTTAATTCATCACTGGAATGGACATTTTCTGTGTGTACATCAGTAATGGGGAGTAACTAGTCACATGTAACGGTTTTATGTAATTAAATCACAAAATATATGTAATTGTAATCTTTTACATTTACTGAGAAAATATGTACTATGTATGTACTATGTACTTAAATTACAGTTACTCATCAAAATGTTGGTGATTACAAAGGGGTTACATCCAAATATATTATTTTAGGTAAAAAGCTTATATGTAAAATATAATATTCATTCTGTTGCTATGCATCTTTTCGCCATGCAGGAATGCCTTCTTTTGGCATATTTCTGGACAACGTGGGTCAGCAAAGCATTTGGGACAAATTTAAGTGCAACACCATCAAGGGTGGGATGGCTTACAAGGAGCTGTCTCCACATCTAGGCAGGCTCCATTTATTTTTGGCAGAATGTTGAATGTTGTTTTTGATTGGTTCGCTTGTTTTTATTTGCACCGCCTCTCGTCTGCCAATCAAATCAATGCATTGCTCTAAGTAACCCGAGTCTGCCATGCCTGCGACCAGCCGACCACATCGAGGTGAGCGGCCATGTTGTCGGACAAGAATGCCTTTCAGTGCTGGAAATGAGGTTAACAGTGAGATTTACACTGCCTGGTTTAAATTAATTTTTTGGACTTTTCAGCTTTATTGTCCAGTTTAAAACATTTGTTAGAAAAGTAATTAAAATGTAATCAGATGTAATAAGTTACATTACTTTGATGAAGTAATTAAAATAGTTACCTTACTTATTACATTTTTAACAGGGTAACTAGTAATCTTTAACCTATTACATTTCAAAAGAAACCTTCCCAACACTGGTGTGCGTGCATGTGTGCAGGTAAAAATCTCTCACAATTACAAGTAGACACTCCCTCACAGACACAAACACTAAATGATTCAGTGTAACTATGCACTGTAAACCCCTTTAATTAGGTGACACTAACAAGGCAGTTATTGCATATCAATGTTTCCAGACTAACTGTGTGTGTGTGTTTGACATTCCACACACAACTTTCCTAGGAGGGGAAAACACGCACACACACACATACACACACAAGCACACAAATAGGAACCATTAGTTAGGCTGAAGGGTTCTGGGACACTTGCCACCTACTGAGCTATAGTAATCTGTGTGTGTGTGTATGTGTGTGTGTGTGTGTGTGTGTGTGTGTGTGTGTGTGTGTGTGTGTGTGGTCCAGGTATGTTGTGGGGAAGTAAATCTGTTTACACAGTCATGTTGTGGGGACTCACCTCCCATATGGGGACAAAAAGCAAGTCCCCTTAACATAAATCATTAATTTTAGGGTGAAGACTTGGTTTAAAGTTAAAGGGGACCTATTATGCTTTTCCTTATGCTCAGTATGTAATGTCAAATGTTCATATTAAACATGGCCAAAGTGTCAAAATACTGAGGTAAACATTTGTAGAAGTTATCCCTGTGAGTGAAAAGCACTGGCTCCAGACTGCTCTGAATGCTCAGTTTCCAATGTGTTTTTCTACTTTCAGCCCAAGCCGACGTCAGCTCATGACAGATTTCTTTATATGGTCATCTGCTCCAAACACAGTGCATGAGTTCACTGCTCCACAATGCTAACATTAGAGTGTTTTTCAATTATTTTGGGGGCTGTCAACCTGAGCCATGACTCAAGTCGAGATGGCACGCTGTGAGTGTTTTTCCATACCACAGCATGGCAAGTAAAATAAGCTGTTTACCTGTTGGAGGTGTGCTGGTCATCTGCAGCTCTTCATCAAACATCATCATCACTGTGGCTGTTTTAGGCTTGTACTATTCCTCTTTGCATTATTTCTAACTGATCCGCTGATCAAAAAGCTCCAAATATCTCCATATCTTGTTGTGTTAACCAGTTTTTAGCACCACTAATGACGCTCTGCTATTTCGGTGAGGAACAGGTTTAATTTCCTATAAATTCTTCACATTTAAAAGCTTTTAATATGAAGCAGTAAAGCAGGAAATGTTGGGTTTGCATCAGCGGTAACTTAACATGGCTCTGATAGGGCTACACACGGCAGGATTCTGGAAAGCTGGCCAATCAGAACAGAGTGGGCTCATTGGGAGGGGGGCCTTAAAGAGACACGAGCTAAAGCTACCTGTTAAGAGACTGAACTGAGGGTCTTCATAAAGGGCCAGTATAAGATAAAGAGTTTTCTGAACTTTGAATCATGAAAAGCTACTGTAGTGGAGTCCCAGAGTGAAAATATAGAGATGGAAATGAGCATAATAGCTCCCCTTTAAGGTAAGTTTGGGGTTATGTTGAGGTTAAGGTAAGGGTAAGAGTTAGGCACGTGATGGTTCTGGTTAAGGTTAGGATAAGTCTCCAGGAAATTAATGTAAGTCAATGTAATGTCCTCTAAAGTGATGAAAACACATGAGTGTGTGTGTGTGTGTGTGTGTGTGTGTGTGTGTGTGTGTGTGTGTGTGTGTGTGTGTGTGTGTGTTTGTGTGCGTGCGTGCTTCCAGGGTAATATCTAATTTACTGCTCTGTGCACAAGGAAGCATTTCACTGTAAGGAGTCAGCAGGTGTTTAAAGTCCAAACAGCTTCTTAAAAATGAAATAACAGGTAGGACAGACCATCAGACAAAGATGGACTGATTGATGGATGGATGGGATGGTGGATAGATGGGGGGTGAAAAGGTAGACAAATTGACTAGGAAATAAGCAGGCAAACAAACAGATTGTGGAGTGCTTGTGTGTGACTTGAGAAATGGCTTAACTCCCCTCTGACTCAGTCTAGTTTCGCTAGTAAATCCCAACTGAAGGCTGACAGCTATTTCTCAGAAACAGAGTTTTCAAAATCTGGAAACGTTTCGAATGTCTTATGAGAGGATGTCATTAGTGTTTATTTGGTGACTTTGCTCGACCTTTGCCTTATTTTTTTCCTACCAAAGTTTAGAGTTAAGGTTAAACAGAGTTCACTGTTAAGGATTGCATAACATAATGAATCAGCAAGCGACCCTCACATTTTGTTATGTACATGTCAAAATGATGAGGTTGCATGAGAATATGAAGTCATGGATAAAGTGACATCAGAGCAGAGGGAAAATGTGGCTTGGGAGCCGGTGGTAATGAATTTTGGAAGCAGCAAAGGGTTGAGAATATAGCAAATACATGTAAGAGACAAACACCTGAGAAAAGGAAACTCCCCGGGAAAGACCAGTGTCTCAGCACCATGAGGTCCAAGTTTTGGAGGGGACATATATCCCACAACACTAGAGCTTGTGTAAAATTAAGATACAGCATCTTCACTGTCAGCTTGAAGCATATATGCAAATATCTATTGCTACCTAATCCGATTATGTGAGTGCAAATATACCGCTCTTTGCATTAAAATGTGTTGCTTTATGTCACCAGGCATATGTACAGAACTAGAAGATGAGCATGTTAATGTGCTATGTTAATTATAGATAGAGGCAGGGATATGCACAAAGTTACAAGTTTATTAGGTACACCTGTATAATGTAAAGTGATGTACAAAAATCATACAATAAATCCTTTGCAAACCATGTTCATGTTTTATAGACAGTATCAGACAGGTGTTGACTAAACTGTGGTAATGTTTGAGGCTGTAGTTAGTGGTGTTGTATTGGACTGCATGAGTTTGCACAGGTGTCACTGAAAACTATACACCTGCTTGGTGTAACTAATAGTGTAAATATGAATTCTAAGAAAGTTTCACCATACTTGACAACTCTCACATATTGGATATTTATACAAACAGGAATAGTTTGTGTTTATGTACACAGACACAGAAGGAAGCCATTTGTTTCTCAACTTTTATAGAAATGAGTAGACAAAGTATAAATAGTTCATCAGCAGTCATATACGCTACCTCACATTTGGGTCATACTGAATGCCACTAAGCAGAGCTGTCAATGCATCATGAAATGACAGAGCACCAAATTACTAATAACCCAAAACAGTCTGAGGATCAATCATCACAACAGCAGCACTGATGAAGATAAATATCGATCACATGTTTAAACGAACCGCCAGTCATGACTGACTGCTATATATGACATACTGTAAGAAGTCTTGACGAACATTTCTACATGGCATGCAGCAACTTACAGTAACATAACCAACCAAGTAACCAATTATTTTAACATAACCAAGTATTTTCAATAATCATTTAAGTCCCATTTCATGATCATTTTGTCCAGTCTCTGTATGTTTTTCAACAGTTTACACCGATTTTCCATTTTATTCTTCATACCACACGACATGTTTAGGCCATGGGCAGGGGGCTCTGGGAATGAAGGATGATAGTAATCACTCAAAGATGTTTTTGTCAGGAACATTTGTACAAATAAGATTTAAGAAAAGACACGCTTGGCACAGGTACACATAGCAAGCCTGAATTTTATGTAATTTTCAATTACATACTAGTAAATTAATTTGTAGATTCTGCTGATTAGGATATTGGAGTAATTATGTCATCAGCACCTATCCAGGGATAACAGATGAATGATAGGCCTGTATGTGTGTGTGTGTGAGTGTGTGTGTGTGTGTGTGTGTGTGTGTGTGGGTGGGGGGGGGTGGGGGGGGGGGGTAGTGGAGTTTCATTGTCCCTTCATAAATAACAGTGGCACCGACATAAAGAGGCCAGTAGGATGAAAGGCTAAGGGCTAGGGGTAGGTCTACATGGAGTTAGGGTTTGTTTTTGTTGTCTATATGTGTATTAAAGAAAACTTCTGTAATCTTGTTAAAAAAAAAAAAAAAAAAAACACATTTTAATCAGTTTTCACACTTTCCACACTGAATCATCTAATCAAGGACAGATCAATAACCAAGTCATTACCAGTTTATTTGATTTGTCCACTGGCTCATGATTCTGCCAGTCCCAGCACTTTTGCCATAGAGCAAGGGTTGCAATTTTCTACGCATAAAAACTCACAGCAAATGTATTTTGGCTGTGAAAAGTGATGAAAGAGAGCACAGTGACAACAGAGCAGGGATTTCCCGGTACATCGAAAGCAGTGGATGTCTGTATTTATGTAAGAGAACAGGCAGCGGCACTTCCTAGCAAAATTTTTCCTCTTTATTTACATGAGGAACAAAGAGAGTAACAGATTTATGGCAATCACAGTGCAGAGGGGCTGCAGCTGAGAATAAATCCTCCAATCCTCGAGAGGGGTGTGAAGAGGTGAAAGTCTGATACCCTATGGACTGCATTAACATTCCTTTCCCTGAAAAAGTACTTCTAAATCTGAAATAAAACATGTTGTATTGCTTTTGTTGGTGCTTTTGTGGGAGCAATAATCCATCCCTGTATATGCAATAAGCAGATGAATAACGGCTGTCTAATTTGTATGCCTACCGGGTAGAGTGATTAATGAGATAAATGAAATTAACCAATAGATGGCTCTAATGGACTTTTAGTGCAAAGCTTGTGTAAAAGTTGTAAAGTCAATTAAACAGTTGCTGAAGGCCCTCTAAGTGTGTAGTTCTGAGTGTATGTGTGAGTGCATGCAAGCAAGCAAGTGCATGACAGATTGATTGCCTGGGTGACTGGTATGTTGTGCGTTGGGTACAGTGTGCCAAGGTACACTAAGGCAGATCTGGCAGCTCATGCAGCCTGATCTGGCCTATTTAATTTTATCGAAAGTATTAGAGGGATGACTGTGTCAACTTTGAAACCTATCTGCTCTGATCTCCTGGCTTGCTATAATCCTGTGGGTGCAGTGCACTGTATGTGTAGAGAGTATGGTTTGCACTGATCTGATCATAGGGCCACTGGGGGAGTTGCCTATTTTAGCATGATATTTTACACTACTAGCAACCATTTTCGCTAATACCATACGTCTTAAGATTAATTTTTCACTATTTTCTGTCTGACATTGTATAGACAAAAAGATTAATCGATTAATTGAGAAAATAATCAGAACATTAATCAATAATGAAAATAATCCTTAGTTGCAGCCCTAGGTGTCAGCTCATTTCAGTGTAGCTATGAGTGCTTGACAAATAGTTGAGATACGTAACCAATGGCAGAGAACATTTATTCATATTTATTTATATATGTCACTAAAAAAAAGTTTCGGCCACTTGAGGGAAGCAGAAACGAGCTGTAAACATGACATATATTGGCATGTTATCACCTTACCATGAACATGTTAGCAAACAGTTGCTTATTTATTATTTCAAATTGAGTTGGCTAATGTACATCTTATGCATGCACTCCCATTTTAGCTCCAGTCACTATGAAACCCTATAGGATGTATGTAACTCTTTAGCAGCTTAAAGCTCCACTATGTTCACCAGTGAATCATTAATTTTGTCCTGTCTTTCATTTGGTGCTGTGAAGGTAGTGTACAGTGTCTTTATTGGAGGTTTTCAATACAAACCTCCTGCTGTATATGGAAGCAAAGCTGATGAGAAAAGTCAGAATGAGCTGAATGGCGCTAAAAAAGATCTATAGAATGATGGAAACTGCAGAGTTTGGTGATTATTCTCTGTGGGTTCATAGTTGCAAGCAATTGTGTTAATGTTACACACTTTATCCATTGCTAACATAAACATAGTAATTATAGCAGTGTTAAGTTGCTCACTCTCGGTGTGTTCAAAAACACCCCAAAATTTTAGGTTTGAGAGTCAGCTGCAGAATGGCAACTTCAAATTATAACACATTTACACAATATCAATTTTTGCTGATCATTTGTCAGTTGATTTCCTGACAATATAGTTGTCAATGCATCAAGCAAGGAGACTTTTGAAACTGACCCCTGTTTGCAACCTTAAATGTTACCGAAAGAGTAAATAAAGATTATGGATTTTTCACTGTGAATTAGCAATCTCAAGCAAATTTAGAGGCTCTAAAATGTGACATACTGAAATGAAATGAAACCAACTGTAGCCTGGAAGGTAGGGAATAAATCAGTTCAGTATAGTTTGAAAAATCATCATTTGTGTTGTTATGTTTGCAATTGTCAATGTAAAACCCCCACTACAGTCCTTTAACTGAATTTATTGCCCATTTTCTGTGTAACAAATGATATTTGTTCTGTCTTTATCTTTGGTGAAGCTGTTGCTGAAATGAAATAAGGATTTTTCAGAAAAGAGCATATTAATCAAGCCTCTCATTTTACTATCTTTCTTGGGCATTTAGCCATTTAGTGGATGGTTTTCATCACAGCACCTTACAGTGAGACCACACACTTTTAGCATTCATGGTCCAGTGGTGTGCTCTACCCATAGATCTGCAGGCCTCATCAATCAACTGATTCACAGGTGTGAATTAAATTATGTGGAGTGGATCAAATATGTGAAAGAACTTATTGAAATGAGCCCCAGTTGTGTCTCTTTAGGTCTTAAGTATTGCTAAAAACTACAAAGGGAATATACATAAAAATAGATGTATTTCTTGTGATGTGAATAATGATATTCATGGGAGCAGGTAAGTGGACTCTGAAATCCATTATATCCAGCAGACTGTGTTTGTTCTCAAGGAACAAATTGAATTCTAAGACAGAAAGTAATTCTACTGTTGGGGTTATAACCTTTCTGTCTTTCTTTCCTTCCTTCTTTCTTCTGTTCTCTCTTCTTCCGCTCTACTACTTCTGTTTCACCTTTCCGATGCTTCATCTTCCTATTCTTGTTGCTCTCTAACCTTCTCTCCTCTTCCTGAATGTTGCACATCTCCTCCTTCTCCACCATCTTCCCTTATTTTGTCTTTCACCCTTTCTCCATTGCATTTCTTCTTCTCTTGTTTGTTCCAACCCGCCCCTCATTGGAAAAACCACCCTCTGTTTTTCTTCGATCTTTCTGCCCTCTATGAAATCAAACTGACCCCCACCAACCCTTTCTCTGCCCCATCACCACCCTTACATTTTTATTACCTCCATTTTCTCTTGTCTATTTAACTGTCCTTCTTTTCTATCCCATCCTCTCTAATCCCATTCCCTGGGCTCTTTCCTCATATCTCTTCCATCCATTTTTCAATCTCTTAAATCTTCCTCACTCTCTCCCCCTGTACACTTTCCTTTCTTCTTTCTTCAAACGCACCTTTTACCTTCCCTGCACCTTTCTCTTCTTTCTCTGTGTCTCTGTCTTCCACCTTCACCCTCTTTTTTATTTTCCTCTGTATAAACCTACCACAACCACTTACCTCTTTTATTTCCCATTACACCAATTCACCCTTACATTCTTCTTGCAGAATCCTCTCCACTTCCAAATGGCGATGCGGAGCATGGAGGCACCACCATCCCGTCTTCTCTACTCCCTGCTGATGATGAATGGCTGGTGGGACATTAGTGTTCTGCTCTGCCAGGATTGGGATGTTAGTGACTTTCTTCTCCTCATCAAGAACAACACCCGCTTCCACCTGGGCACTCTTGTCAACCTAACAACTACCAATTCAACTTCGTCACTGTCCTCATCTTCATTATCATCCTCAGGAGTGGCATCAGGTGTCACAACAGGAGCAGAGGCGTCATCATCATCACTGTCTTTACCCTATTTTTCCTCTGCTGCCTTATCTCCTGCTTCGTCATCTGCTTCCTCCTCTAAAACAGACCAGCAGCAAGCGCTTATGCGGCAATTAGAGGCCCTGAGAGAACCTTCATCAACAACAGGAGTGGTGACATTTGGGTGCGACATCCGTGAGGTGCGCCGTCTGTGGACACTGGCCACTCGGATGATGCTACCAGAATTTCACTGGGTGTTGGGGGACAGCCAGAATGTGGCTGAGCTGAGAACAGAGGGATTGCCCCTGGGGCTACTGGCCCATGGGGTCATGGGGTCCCCTTCTCTGGATCATTACGTCCACGACTCATTGGAGCTGGTGGCTCGGGCAGTGGGCAGTGCAGCCCAAGAGAATCCTGCCCTGGCACTCATACCTGGGACTACCAACTGTATGGATATACAGCAGAGCAACGGCAGCTCAGGGGAATACTTGGCAAGGTAGGAAATCATGTGGATACCTCAGTGATTATTACACCCACTCATTCTCACAAAATGTCATACAGTGACCGCAAATCACAAACAGAAGAATACAATAATGTTGATTATCTTCAATATGCTTAAGAGAACTAACACATTAAAGTGAAGATTTGGTAATATAACACAGTGATAGAAAAAGACACTGACAAGATTTTGGTTAAGTTTAAAGGAGAGGTTTTACCTGTTTTTTTGCCCATTTTCTACAAAGCACACATATCATGCTGTTGTATTAGAAATATGAATTCATTTTTCTGTGCTCCAGGCATCTTTTGTTTGCATTAATTTCTCTACAATTTGAAAATCTATTTCTATTTCACTTTCTTGAAACATACCTGTTTCAGTCACAGTGAACATTATGTCCGCATTTATTTTTGTCAGTGTTACATTATTTCGTCTGGGTAACGCAATTTACATGGAGATTGATTGGAAAATTCTGCACTCCATCACCACACAATGATCATGTAAACCTGCAATATCTAATTTTTTTGGCCACTTGGGGCAGTGGGAATAAGCAGTGAACACAATACGGACATATCTTTTAACTTGTTAGCATAGACTGTAAAAAATATGGACATAGTCACCATGATGTCACCCACTGGTTTGTGAACTGGAGCCAGAAGTGACCATATTTGGATGAGAGGGTGGAGCTGACCATAGCGCTAGCTGCTAGCTTGGTTAGCATGGTGCATTTACAACCTATGGTTAACCGTGTTAACGCTAATGCTAATGCTAATTTCGGCTAGCGCAAAACAGGCCTAATACCATTGAAACAAAATGTACTCACCAAAAAAACTGAACATCCAACTCCTTAGAGGGTCTGTTATCACAACCAAATGCTTAAGGTGACCAAAATGTTACAATTGACTTTCATGAACTAAAAACACACTGTGAAATAGCAGCAGCTACACCTATACTCAGTGAATCTGGGGCCATGGTTACGTTACGTAATCAATGTTGTCGCTGTGGTGCTGACTTGTCAATCACAACGTAGCCCTACCCTAAAGCATATGCTGCTTAATCATCTATTTTACTCTAAATGGGGCCATAATTTACAAAATGAACATCATGATGCATTGAAGAAGACTTAATACTAGTGTTTGAGACCATAAACTCATTAGGAAAGTGTTTACTGGGATCATAAATCAAGTGAGAAGTAGGGTCATTTTCTCATAGACTTCCATACAATCGGACTTCTTTTTGCAGCCAGTGGAGTCGCCCCCTGCTGGCCATTACAAAGAATGCAGGTTTAAGGCACTTCCGCATTGGCTTCACTTTTCAAACCAGGGGCTACCCGCTTGCTTGTTAGCGACTGCTGCCTATTTATACATCCAGCAGGTACGTTGCAACATTATCATTCATTTGGAGTTGTGTTTCTGGACATGTGGAATGTAGGTCCAATATCCACTCTCTTAGTTCTGTTTTGGGTTCCACTGACTCCTGATGAGAATGTCTTGCTCTTTAGCATCTAAGTGCTAAACTATGTTTGCCAGCTGGTTGCTGACATCTATTTGCCATTCAGTGCTGGCCAGGAAGCGTACACTGGGTTTTTAGAGGTTTTTCACTAAAAATAGCTGCCTAATGAAAATGATACTGATGAGACTTAAGCAAAACAGCAAAGTTTCAGGTCGGAAAACCAAAACAATGAGCTGAAAAATGCTAAAAAAAAAAAAAAATTCTACCACACATAGATAGCCACACATAGATATGGTGCTAAAACATACTAACACACTTGTATAGGCTTTATTAAGGTGAAAAAAAATTCTGATCTGCATTATGGTCATTATTGAATTAAAAAAACAAAACTTAACTCTTATTGTAATAAGCTGTGAACTGAACTTTCATCATCTCCGCCAAACAGCTCCCATCCTACTTTCCACCCCTCACGCTGTCACTTTCCACTGTCAATATGCTTCCTGTTTCTACTTTGTCTCCTCCATGTAATCCTTTTGTTGTTGAAGAAACTGCTTCTCGCATTATGCAGATGTTTTGTCACATTTCAGCTGAAAAGACTGGAATTCACCACAGAAACACATTATTCATACACATCTGCATAGGCGCACTGTATACAATCCATAACTGCAGCATTGTGGTAAAATGATGACATGTGAGGAATTGCATTCAACAGCAGCGCTGTAATCTGCAGCTGGGCTACTCTATACTGCTGAGATATGAGTGATGAAGAGTGTGTGATCACACACCACTGCATTACAATTAGAGTCTGACCTTTCCTACTGAGATTCTCCTCAAAACACCTGAATCAGCAGAGTGGTCGTCCCAGGAAGAGAATTATTTAAACATAGTGAACTTGGGGGAGCTGGAGGAGATTTCTGATTTTGTTTACATTCCTTCGGTTTATTTTAAGCGGCTTATGAATTGTTGATCAGTCAGTCAGCGTTTTACATATCACAGAACAAAGAACAGGAGTCACAGCACCGTTTACCAAATTTATTAGAGCCCTGTTGTTGACCCTGTGAAGCCAGGGGATTTACCTGAGGAGGTTTAGTTTCCCATGTTGGAGACTTGGTCTAATCCAAGCTGTTACACACACAGGGGATTTGGAAGAGTCAGCCATATGCCTGGCTCAGGGAAATCTGGAGGTATTAGATAGCAATATATGATATAACCAACTGGGGAAGCAGTGGAAGAGGAAAGGATGTATGTTTGTATGTAACCTGCAAGATAAGGAAGGCTGCTTTCTCCCAGAAATGTTCCTTTTTTTTGTAATTCACTTTTTGTGAAGTGGGGGAACTGTTTAGACTGTCCGATCGTATTCACACTACAAGGATTAATAGATGTTGACTTATTGTTCTTTTTCCAATTTCCATATGTCTCTCTAGGTTATAAAGATTGGCAACAAATTGAATCAGGGTCACAGTCATCATCTATTACCATTAACTTTAGTTCCTCATTGTATGAGATATATTTGTGTGCATATCTAACAATGTTTTTGGTTTGATTTTCTTTTTAAAATCTTTAATGCATATTTTTTCACTTACATCACAATGTATGATCTCTATGGATTTTCAAGGCAGCACCACCCGTGGGTATTAGGAGCTGTAAAGCTTTTAGAGTTTGTGTTTCTTTTGTTGTCCTATTTTTGGTTGTCTCATAGTTTTCCTCCTTACATACATACTCAAGATAATTTGTCATGTGCTGGTAACCGATTGATGACTCTGCATTGTTTTCTACTAAACACATGCCATTAGTCAACAAGCAGTATGGACAAAGTGCTAAATATTCACAAAATATAATATATATAAAATATAAAAAATAATATTCATAACATATTGACTGTTTCATTCATCAGTCATAATATTCCACATGATGACAGAGGGGCTGTAGATGGCTTGAGGGACAGTAAGATATGTAAATGCGCTGAGGGTGTGGCAAAAGGTTGAAGCTGACTGTCCTCCAGTTCTGCAAAGGAAAGATGTGATTATTTGTACAGCAAAGTTCCTGAAAGTCAGACTATATATATTTTGAAACCAATTTTCACTTATTTTGCTTCAGGGCTGTTGGACATTTAGACCCAGGTGAACTGCTTTGCTACATCAAAGTTTTATATTATTCAATAATAATGCTATTTTTATTAAGTCTGAGTTCAACTGGGGATCTGTGGATGAGAATGAGGTGGATGCAAGTTGATGCAAATGATGACATTTTGGAGAGATTACAAATACCTTCAGGCCCCTTAGGATATATTTATTTTTTATTTTATAATAATTAATCTTAAGGCCCTGTTTTTATTTAAATACATGCTAGTGATGTTAGTTCACCTGTTTCAATTCAGTTTGTTAAAAAAAAAGTTGTATAATATAAGAGTGTTAACATAACTTACAACAATTTTTTTTTAAAAAGGGTGGTGTAAGATAATTGAACATATTTTAAATGCAGACAACTGGCAACATTTGGCACAACAAACATTTGTCGTATGTCTGCTGTAATACCGAATAAAGGTTTGTTAACGTACATAAAAAAAATAAGCTAAGAAATATAGTACAAGTTAGTGTTTATATTAAAGATAGAGGGATTTCATTCTGAAAACCTAAAGTAGCATAGGGAAGATTTGATATTTAACAAGTTGTTAGTCAAAAGAGCCACTGGTCGTGTGAAAAGAGTAGCAGATGCTGAAAGGAGGAGCTGACAAATAGAAGATGTTTGCCTCCAAACAATGAAATCAAGCTAAAAAGGTTAGCAGCAAGAGTAGGTTGCCATTGTTCAGTACACTTTATATCAGCGCCCCACAGTCATGTTCTGGTGGAACATGACTGTAGGGCGCTCTGGGGTGCTCTGGTGGGAGGGTGGGTTTAGGCGGTGTGCACGACTCGAGTGAGTTAACCTAGATTGACTTCAAACTCTCCACCTGTTACCAGCAAACTGCCAGGGTGGCACAGTGTGGCTCCAACAAAGAAAATCACTGAACTAATTAGACACCACAATTAGAGAATCATTGATCAACCAACCTCAAGCTCAGACTTCTATTGCAGTGCCTGTTGTATCTGCGGTCCTGAAATTCTCTTTTGCAGGTCTTGTTAACAAAGTCTTACCAAGATTAAGCTGATGTAAGTTTATACCTCTCTCCTCTTTAGTGAAAATCAACCTTTATTCAAAAAGTTTTTTAAAACTTATTGTGCAAGAAAATAAATGAAAGCAGTCTCACATGAGTAGATAAATAAAAAGACTGAGATCAAAGTTAACACTACTTGAAGCCTCCATAGAAGTGAAAATATAATTTTTTTAAGATTTAAAGTATTTTTTTAAGTCCCCCTTTGACCTCCTCCTAGTGGTGTTACATTGTAAAGCAAGTTGTTAAGTTATGATAAACATTCAAACTTTTCTGTTGAGAGCTTGTAGTCCTTGTCTTACACCAGTGGTTCCCAAACTTTTTGGCTTCTGAGCCCTGAAAACAAAACAACAAAACAACAACAATGTATATTCATCAGTTTATTTTATATATCCTCTGCCTCTTCTAGTAGTTCTCCCCTGTGAATCCTTTGCACCACCCTGCTCATTTGCATTTGAGTGTGTACAAGTACACTTACGTATGTACATTTCACATTTTTTATATTGCACAACCCACCTACGAACTGGGCTAATATAACTTCAGCATTTTATACTTATATAACATATATTTCTAATTATTTTATCTTTGAATTTTTATCCTTTATATATATTTTTCTAATTCCTATTTTTACTCATATGGTAATTATTATTCTTTATTGCAGCTATTTAATTTCACCGCACTTACTGTATGAGCATGTGAATAAAACCCCCAGGTTGGGAACTTCTGTTTTACACCCTTCACAGTGTTAAACCTGCAGCCATTTTCAGTCATTTTAGAGATTTCTTTTGCAGTGAGGGGACTGCCTTTGGTTTTGCATCGTGGAGTTGTTATATCAGGTGCTCGGTGGATGAGCTGACCTGAAGGGAACTGTTGACACCACAATAGTGTTGAAGCCAGAAACTATGTGACAGATGAGCAGCAGAGAGGCTGTGGTGGTTCTCAAGCTGGACATTGAAACCCTTCAGGGAATTTACTGCATGGTGATTACGGACTTACGGTTGCAGTAGAGTCGCTGCCAAAGCAATCAACCAGTCACACGGGGGAGTAGCTGATGACATATAGAGGTGTTTGTCATCAGACAACTGTAGTGTTGTGGAGGGTCATGGCAGGTGATACATTGTAGAAACCATCGGCTGGATGCTAGACTACTTCTAGTGTGTCCAAGCAAGAGAGGAAGAGCCATATGTTGTTAGCAGGATGTGAAAAGTGCAGACTTTGTAGCAATTAAGGGTTGGAATTGTGTAACACATTAACAAAATCAAATATTTAAGGAGCAAAAACATTTAAGAGTGCAGTCCATTGGATATAGGAAGAATCCCTCTCTCAAACAATGAAAGAGGAGAAAAAAGTAAAAAGCAATCAAGATTATGCTGTAAATCCTGGGCCCACAGAAATGGATAAGAGAATCCAAATCACAAGTGTGTAAAGATAGTGGCAAACTGAAGAGCAAAACCATGCATACAATAACATTTGGCCAGACGTTTACCCAGATGTTCTCCTCCAGGCTATGTGAGGGCTTACATAGGGATGGTGGGTATGTAATAGCCGAGGGGGTGACTGAGAAATTTCGAACAGTGATATGAGGTGAAATCAGAGTGCCAGGTTGTGTGTGAGACTTACTCACAAAGAAAAGCATGAGAATCCTCCTAATTAACACAATAAATGTTTGCTCTATTTACAAAACTGGTGCTGCTGGTTCCAGTGTTTGGTGGTGTTGTTCTGCATACAGTAAGAGACAAATCATAATTTAGGAGTGAGATATAAACAGCCTTCAGAACAATAATGTATAGAAGCTCACTGCAAAAGTTGAACTCACCAATAGTACTGTACCTGTTTTGTTCTGTTATCTAATTGTTTTCTTTTTCAAAACTATAGTTTTGTAGTTTTAATTTTAAACTGCCAGTATGAAAACATGTGCAGCTTTAATACTATTAAATATGTCTCTAAATTTATTCCACTTTTTATATGACGAAAGTGTGACCATTTTTATAATTGAAACATTTGGTAATGATATACAGTAGGCTAAGTGTGATATGCAGTGTGCATGTATGTATGCAAGAAGGCACAGAACTCTAAACTGGTAAAAGGATGGGAGCTAATCAGCCAGATGTGGTGTAAGGTTTGGCTGGGGTGTACAACTGTCTCTGTGGAAATCTTTCTTTTTCAATTCCCAATAGTAAATGATTCTTAGGGAATCTTGCCAATTTGTACAGCTGAGGAAAATTTTAAATGTCTCAAGATTAAGCATATTCTGCCTGTTTAGAATTATTACAGGCTAAATATAAGGACATAAATAATGTATAGATGGAAAATGAAACAAAATAATCTAATAATGTAGAGACTGAACTGATTCCATTATGAAATCAGATGATTAATAATTCTTTATTTCAAATAGAGTTAATCAGTTACCGCTGGCTACTCTTCTTGGCTCTATAGTTGATTTATTCATTATTACTTTCATTCCCATCTCTCTCCACACGCTTTCTCAGGCTTTGATCCAAGAAAGATCAGGAAGGGTCGGGCTATACCGTGGATAAAGTCTTCATCCCAGTGGTCACATCACAGATCTTTTCTTTCTTTTTACCACTGGGTTCCATTTGCTGAGCACTCTAAGAGCTGTACGCTTGGACATTCATTCACTTTGTCCTGTGGGAAAATTCTTTCAAGACACATCACTTAGCATTACAGTGAGGAAAAAGCCCAAAAGGGACACTGGAGTATACGGGACACAGAGCAGCACAGTGATGCCACACTTGGATAGGAACTCTGTGTGCAAAGACTCTTTTCATCTCAATCTTGTCTCCTAGAAATTACAATTATACTGCTAATTTGAAGCCATCAGGGAAAAATTCTCAAGAGAAATATCAAAATCTATTTTACACAATGAATATAAAACTCTTGTAGGCTGGTTGGAAATATATGATCTCCAGAGGCTGAGCCCAATTGGTGTCTATGAATTCTTTCCTCTAGCACCACTATTTCACCAAAATTTCCACCTGCCCACAAGATACTGTATTATATAATATGCTAAAAGACTGAGGCTAAAGCGGAGTCCAAGGCGAAAAAGAAAAATTCTCATCAGTTGATAATCCCTGTAGAAGACATGGGAATAAAGAAACAGCATTGTTCTTGTGTTGCAGTATAGACTTAGTTATTCTCAGTATTATGGAAAAATGTAACATCACATATTTCGGTTATTTCATTTTAACATAAACTGCTTAGTTTACATACAGTACTTGGACTAGCAAGATAGAGGTTATACATTCAGGCATTCTTATTATATATTTTCAAATGGTTTGTTTCACTTTTAACATTATAAGACAAAAGGCTTGGTGCTGAGCGCTTTGTTCCAATTGCAAAGCTATGATTGGACAATTGCTATTGGAGTTGCTTAGTGAGCAGTAATTTGCTATACTGCCTTTGTTTCATAGTGATTAATTGTATTCATTAGTCTTTTTCATTCTTAAGTGGATAACTGCTTATACTAAACTTATTTCAAACCCAAAGTGGTGAGTCCAAGTAATCTCCAAATTGCAGTCATCCTATATAATCAGGGGCGGAGCTAGACTCTCAGCACACAGGGGCAGAGCATTCTCAAGGGGCCCTTCTGATAAAGTCATTTTAATATTCACAACTGTAAAATCGCTGATATATCCTAACTTATCCTATCCTATCCTATCTATAAACACAAATCATCACTTATTGGGCTAAGCAAGCCTATGTTTAAGATACACACATTGAAGCCACTTTGTCAGACAACCTTGTTCTGAAGAACAAAAAAAAAGAAAATAGGTTGCCAGTCGTGTTCAGATGTTTCAGCACCAAGGACAACATGCGGCGCTCTGCATGCATCAATTAACGAACGGTTCAACACCACAGCAGATAGACATCGACAGGCCAGGTGCACTGTCTCAGCACCATGTCTTTCTTACACAGGAATAACATAAACAAAAATTAGACACAGTGGTCTACATTAGGGCATGACGATATCAGATTTTCACAACATGATTATTGTGGCCAAAAGAATTCATGATAACAATATTATCATGATATCTGTAGAAAATAAAATAAAAATGCTATCAGTCAAATCATCTTTAACTTTGTTTATTGTGTGGTTTGCCTCTTTTCTGGCAAATGAATTACACTCAAAATGCAAGTTTAGGGAGGTGGAGAGAGAGTTGGTGACCATAACTGTACATAGTTTGAAAGAAGTTTAATTCTTAAACATTAATCTAACATTCTGACTGATTTCTAAATAACCAAAATTTAAGTTAATAAAGACTAATTATGGATGTTTCACTCCCCAGTTGTTGTCCCTGTTCAGCCTGCTGTAGTCTAGTGTAGTCCATTTGTGTATTCCACCATCCTCCATAGAACAAAATAATCTGAACAGGTTAACGAACTTTGTATATATCAAAGTCCCTTTTAAAACCCCTTCTCCTTCATGGTGACAAACCTGCCAACCACTTTGTCTTCGTCAATGCTCAACACACAGTAAAGTGAGGTTGGATAGTCTGGCATCCATGCACAAACACAAATAGCTCTTAATGCGCCTCAGATGGCTGAAACTTCGTCCTACGAGTCTCATTCACCGCAAACATAAAAAGACAAAGAAATCTCATATTTTGGCTTAAGTTTTCAGCAAAGTTAGTCATAAACTTTGAATTGCTGCTTCTGCAGACTCCACTTCCTGCTGAGTCAATGAGCAGAAATACAGACAGCACCACTCTGCCATTGCAGCCCACATTGTGGTCGGAGGGGGGATTAAGTTACATCCTCAGTGATGAGAACTACCATAGAGAGTTAAGCTCTACCATTCCCAGTTGGGTCGCGCGTTATTTCCCCAGCAGGGCCTCTACTGAGCATGGGCCCTAGGGCGGTCGCCCATTCTGCCTCCATGGTCACTCCACTTATGTATATAATGTAAAAAGCATAAAGAACATTGATGGGTGTGGTTAACCATCCAACTCATCTTTCAGTCTATTGGTATGTCAACAGGTTCTTCAGAACAAATGTCTAAATATGTTGTTGGTCCTTGCATTCCAGAATGACACACATAGGTAAGGTGACCTGACATCCTGAAAAATTCAGGACAGTCCCAAATAACGAGCAGTTGTACTGAATCCTGAATCCTGTCCTGTTTGTCCCGAAAATTAGACTAAACCCGAGTTTTGATTAGTGTAGCTGCAGGCAGCCACAGAGAAGGAGTGATCTGACATGTGCGTCACGTAGACAGATGTGATTAGGCACCACTCTGATGAAATGAATAAAATAAAATGAGTTTTATGTAACGGATAATGATTTACACACTGTTACATACAACTCAGTTATTGTGTTTCTTTTTCCTAATGACAGACAGTTGACTTCATGAACAAAAATAATACTTTTGATAATAAAAAGCGCAAACAGACCCATTAAATTTTGCAGCTGAGTGCAATTTGCCCTTGTTTTGCGTCTGATTGAGTGAGTGGAGCTGTTTCCGGTGTTTCAGGCTTTCAGGCACATTTCAGCACACACATTGGTCTATAATGAAAACTGCTGAGAGCTCAAAAGCCTCAAATTGCGCATCTTTAATTAGCGGTGATGCACACATACAGAGCTCTCCGCAACACAAACCAACGTGTTTTGCTTCTTTTACTCCTCTAGTATTTCGCATCTATAACATAATCTACTGAAATGTCAGCTATTAATGTGACACAGGCAAGTGTAAAACGTGTTAGATTAATATATGAATCTTACAATAATGTTGTTCAGATGTCACTGAATGTATCTGGGATTTCACAGAAACATCAGTACTGATGTTCTGTTTGTTGCCCACAGCTGGCTGTTTTTCACAGTTGGCTGCAGCATCACACAGCAGTTGAAACAATAAGTGCATCTCAAAACTGAGAAAGAGGCTGTGCGCATTTATGCGCGCAGCACAGCAGCAGAAACTTCATTAACACCGGATCAGTCAGGATCTGACAATAATTAATGTTCCATATTCTGCTACACATCTACGCAGGTCAGCTGTTACACACAGATTCCGGGTTTATACAGTGGAATCGTGTGTAATGGAGCAGCCCTTTACTGTATGGATGAATCCTGAGCTCCATCATCACTGTCAGAACATTTTTATTTTGAAGTAGCTGAAAGTCTGAGATAAGCCTAAAACCCCATACTAACTTGATCCCCCCCCCCCCCCCCCCCCCCCCCATGCCTGACTGAAGATTTCCCCCTTGATATCATTCAGTATCAATTCAATATCATTCAGTGCCACACAAGCCTGAAGATTTGAAGAGAGAGAGAGGATTGAGTGAGTGAGTGCGCTTCACTTACCATCAACTCTCTGAAGAAGCTAATCATTTCACTCTAACTGCGTGTGGCTATAGAACTGGTCTTTGCGAATTGGATTGTTTTTCAGTGAGGCTCATTTGCATAGGAAGGAGCTAATTTTGCACCAAACGTATGCATATTACCTCATTTATATACGTGCAAATAGCAAAAGGAGCACAAAGACACTATTTGCTTGGCAGCACAGTTCGGGATGCATTTCACTCTTTGCAGGTGCTTTGTGACTTACACGGTTTCTTTTTGTCTCATTTGCACAGGTTAAGCAGCCACAAAAGCCATGCAATCCTTTTATGAATTTCGCCCCTGAATGGAATCTACTGGAGACCACGGTCACTGTAGTCATGTGACCAAGCCCACCCCCACCTCCCCTATCCCGTATTTCACCCATTCTCATATGGTCACCCTACACATAGGTATTTTCTGATCTGACACCCCTATCAGCAGTTATCGGTAGGAGGATATAATTTGTCTGTGCCTTTTAAAACTGTTACAAATCACTATTGAAAAATAAATATGTTTTATGTTGTGACAACACACTTGTCAAGGTTGGTTAGGTTTCTGCACAAAAATGACTTGGTTAGGTTTAGGGAAAGATTGTGGTTTGGGTTAAATAAGAACATTGTTAAGTGCTAAAGTCTGATGCTTTGTTGACTTATCCAATCACCCTGTCCTCCTCCCTATACAGACATTGGGTACATTTTAAGTCTCTTAATTTATGTCTCCTCGCTCCTCGCCTGAACCGGAAGTTGTTCCTGATGTGCCATTTTGACAGGCGTCCCAAGTCTCTGCTGCTCCGAGGAGCAATCAGCAAGGAGCGAGGAAACACGAAAGCAGCCTTCACGGAAGTCACCCCCTTATTGGATATCAGTTATTGATTGGACGCTGCAGCTGATCAGACTGATCTGATACATCACTGCAGTTTCATACTGAAGTGGAGACAGATTACAGATTAAAATTAAGTGTATCATTCCCAAATTTTATGTTTTGTCTGTTTTCTGATTCATCATAGTTAAAAATCTGTTAATTGTCGGTCTGATCAACAAAAGAGCCATAAACAACTTTCTTCATTTATAAGAAAGATTTTTTTTCATGATGTTATTACCTCCATTAAACTGTTTCCTGCTGACAGACAGACTCTTCCTGACTTTAATGTTATCCATAATAACAGTTAAACACATCTATATTTTACATCATTTATCGTCATTTCCATTCAGTCACATGTGAGGCTGAAAATTCCTGAGCGTCGGGTTTGAGTTAAATCATTTCCATTTGCCCTGAAACATTTAGCCAAATACATATTTTCCAGTGTTCAGAAGACACTCTGATCATGTTCTGGGTTATTGAATGATGAATTCACTATCAGGGTTATCTAAAAAATACAGATGCAAAGAATCAATAAATAGTATAAACGCATTCTGCGAGTAGAAGTGGTTCCTGTGCCTCTGAGCAGGACACAGTATAAATGCAGAATGCAGGTTTTTATTTAGGTTTTTGTTAAACAGGTAACAGCCTGCAGAGAGGAAACAGCTCTAGCAGTGATAACTGTGAACCTTTATTAGTATTAGCACAGTGCACATGTGTGCAGACACAAACTCCATCAGAAGTTTCTACAGCTGTTACAGCCGACTGACAGCTGATCCAGCTGTGATCAGCTGTCGCCATCATTAGAAACGGACGTCGCTTCACGTGACGCTTCAGAGGAGAGGACGTCTCATGTCTCTTAAAACAAATTTCCTCGTCTCCTTTCTCCTCGCTTGTTTTCCTTGCATACTTGCTGAAATGACTGTCATTTTTCTTGGGGGACAGTTTCTGGTATATGTATGGGGGTGGTAACTGTTTTTTAAACATTTTGACCTGATGAAGGTCCAGCATGGATTGAAATATGTCCATTTCATTAAATTTGTGGTTCAGGGTCAGTGTTGCTTGTATTAAAGTGTAAAGAGTAACATGGTGTTCCAAATTACCTGTATTTATACAGTGTATAAACCAGTGAGAGGGATTGAGAAGGTTTGCCCACCAGTCTGAAAAGGTGATGGAGGAGAGCTACTAGGTAGGTGGCAAAAGATGTGATAACAAAACAGCGGAAGAGAAAGAAAGAAGAAAGACAGTGGTTCAGGAGAAAGAGATTTTCACATAAGTACTGAAATAAATGCTGTATATAACCCCTGAGGATGCAGATACAAAGATAAACTACAGGGGGCAAAAGTCCTGGATTAACAGATAAGATATAGCCAGGACAAATCTCAGCAGGTTATCTTTACTCATTTCATTTTTTCTCCCACCAGAGACAATCCTTTTTGAAAGATATTGTTTTAAAGTGATGCATGCCCACCAAAGCCAAGTATAGTATCCTTAACATGCCAGCCGGCTGTGCTATAAAGATAGAAAATACTACATAATAAATGCCCCCTCTGAGGGTTGTACTCCCTGAACCGATGTAAGTAACTTTCCTGTTTGCTGCAGGGAAGGATTGGTTTAACAGGGAGAAATGCTCTTGGCAGATGCTTTTATGCTGCTAAAAAGGCAGCTGAGTTTGCTTACTTCTGTATCTTTTGGTATTAAGAACAAGATGTTTTGATACCAACATTAAAACATCTTTAACACTGTTGATGAAATAATATGATAAGAAAATTTAAGTGCATTGCCATCCCTTTTCATTCAGATTGCCGTTTTACTCACTTCACTCTCTGGTATGGCCAGTGATGTGAACACAAACACGACTTTGTGATTATAGCCTACATTATGCTCAAAATCTTTTAGGGGATTCAGGAGGTGCGAACATGGGGCGGACATGACATTGAGTTAGTGTTGGTGTGTAATGGATGTGATTCATCCAGACGTCACTCTTCAGCTTGAAATACCATCAAGTCTCTTCTGCTTAGATGAATCATGTTGCACTGTATAAAAAGTGAAACCATGGTTTTTATGTAGAGCGTAGGAGGTGCTGTAGCAGATGAACAGGAAGCCAATGTCTTGCTTGTCAGTCAGCGACCCTGAAAAGACCTGATGTATCCAAAATGCACCTGTCTAGCCATCAGCTTCCAGGACAAAAGCTTTTTGTCGTTCGAGCTTGAAGCATTCTTTTAACCCTCAATCTACCAACATATTTAACATACAAGGACTACCGACAGGGGTCCTAAAGAATAGAATACTATAAGAAACAACCATCATAGCAAAATATTATCTTCTATGTTAACTTATTTCTTCTCAAAACATTATTAGTTACGTATTTAATTTCATCTGGAAAAAAAAGATTATTATTTTTACTATTTTAGGAAAGTTACAGTTAATTTACATTTTGTGTAAAACAAAAATATTTACTTTTGTCTAATACAAATTGCAGCTTTTATAAGCACAATCTTTCTACAAAGCCTTCAAAATGACTGACAGAGTGTCCCCACCCCCCTGATAGTGTGTGATACTATAAATTAGGATCCATGGCAAACATGAACTCAATAAATAGTTTCATCTATTAAAACTGCATAGGCAGAATTGGGTGCTTTTGACTGGGGACCCCCATTACCCCAATTCATTGGTATTTTTAAAAAGCACTAATTAAAACAGAAACAGAAAACAATGATATGAAATCAGTAGGAACAAATTAATTGACAAAGTCATGAAACACTGGAATGATAGAATAAAGCACCTGTGAGATATGACAAAAAGTGAACCTCTGGGGTCTGCCGGTACCCAACTTAGTAAGGTTAAGGGTAAATCTGAGCAAACCATTGTAAAAGTTACACTTTATTATATATATATATATATATATATGATAGTAAATTGAATATGTGCAGGTTTTGGACTGTTTACCAGACAAAACAAGACATTTAATGATACCACCTCATGCTCTAATCAAGAAAATAATTGACAGATTAATTGATAATGAAAATAATCATTAGTTGCAGCCCTGAATGTGCCTAGTTGAGTTTAAAGTTTATTTTAAACAGGAAGCATCTCTCAGTTTTGCACACTGGTAGTTGATTTTAAGCAATTAAACTGAATGACTTCAAGATTATAAGTGGTCTCAAACTATATGAGCTATGCTCCAAACCTGAAAAAAAAATCTGGTTGTTTCAGGCATTTTGCTTGCAATTTTATTTTTTCTAATTATGAAAATTTCTACCATGAATTTCAGCTGAACCAAATATTTTGATTTCATTATATGATATACTGCTGAGCTGCTGTAGTGTTAATAGTCAGGAAAAGCGGAATCGTTCAAAACTCAGTTTTATGTAACTCATTGTAAAATAATAATTCATACACAATAGGAAATGACATCCTCATGGCCACCACTGCTTCTTCCAGACTGTGAAGGTAAACATGCAAATCCGTGTCCTAGTTTTTAGACCACATCAGAATTCAAAAACATCCTGAGCCATCACAAGCAGAGTAGTCCGGTGGGTGTGTCACTTCAACTGCTGCAAAGTATGGTCTGATTAGAGGAATTCAGTCATCCGTTAATGAGGGGAGCCAATCAATATCAACCTCAGTTGTAATGAGCATCCTTGGACTTTAGATTTTGTGAGTGGAGCAGCAGCAGTCTCACTCCACTCTGTGTTTTCTGTTTACTGCTGCCTGAAAATCCACATGTACACTCATTGCACTTCTCTGCGCAACTTAGACATTTTGTACCCATGTCTGTCGTAGCATGTCATGTTTGTTATACTTGTGGGAGAGAGCAATATTGGAGCATCTTTTGAGTAAAAGAGACAACCAAGAGAGAGCATCTCCCTAAGAAGAGTGTTCCCGCTGCAGGCAAAATTGTGAAACTCAGCACCCCCTATACAGCTCTGCACATCTGACACTGCTTGTATCTTAAGATTTAAACAATGAAACACACTAAATGTTATTGATGTCTTAACTTAACATTAAGTACAAACCAGTACTATATAATATGTGACCTTTTACTAAAATGTGACATTTCACTTCCAACATGCAGCATCCTCTGCACTGTTAGGAATTTCCATGAACATGTCACTTCCACTGTGTGAGGAAAAAGACACAATCCCCAGGTAGCTTAACATCTACAAGCTACGGTGAAGACGCTGACCTTCAGACTGACTAGTTGAGCTGTCAGGTTGGTTTAACGCCTCTTAAAGATGTAGAAAAGTAGACAAGGTTGTGAAAAGGGAAAGTTTACAGCGAGCAAGGTGACATGGAAAAGATATTTCAGAAAAGGTCACATCATTTACTTCATTAACTCCTGAAGGCATATCGGAGAGGTGTGCATCTGCCTGCACAGAATAGATGCCTGCATTCTTTTTTACATCCATCCTTACAACATATCCAGTCCAATGGACATGTGTGTGTTTTTGTGTGTGTGTGTGTGGTTGTGAGTGTGTGCATCTGCTCTGGTATCTGACACTCTCAGACAGCCGGTAGCATGGCTCAGTGAGAGAGATGGCGTGATTACTGGACCATGGTCTGTCTTATGCTGTCACACACACACACACACACACACACACACACACACACACTCTAGACAGCCACTGAGGCCACCAAGATAATACACCTCTTCGGTGCTGGTGTTACACCATTAAATTGGGATTTTTGTATAAACTAACCAAGAGTAAAATATAATCGTACATTTAAGCTTTTAAATCCCAACTACAGAAATCCTAAAAGTGTCTGGAAAAGGTGATATTCTTAATGGCAAATGAACAAAAAAGCAAGCCAGCAGAAAATGTATTTCATAGCTGAGCATCTTGCAGTTACAGTGACTTGATTGTATGATTTGAATTGTGTTACATGCAGTCTCACTGTCTTTTTTAATAGACTGAGAGATAGAGGAAAAATAAAGAGTTTTTGCTTTCTGTATACTTGAACACATACGCTTAGGGGTACAAGACAAAAGATTAAGACTTCACTTAAAAAGGACTTTACTTTGAAGTAGGTACAGTAGGTGGCATTGATTGAATGCCGTTTAGCAGAGTTTGTCAACCGTTCCATTGGTGGATCAATGGGTCAACAAAATGTGATGCTTTGAGACTGTTTTTCATTTCCTGTATCCTACCAACAGCCAACTTTTCCTTTTTAAAATTCACGATCACAATATTTCAAGAACCCTAACCAAGTAATACTTCTTGTTTAAGACCACAGTTTTCCGTAACTCTAAACAAGTACATTTTTAAACCCAATTAAGCAAGGAATTTGTCTCAACTCAAGGTCCTTTTACTCACTTGTGACTATTTCACACCATCCTCATCAGCAGATTGAGTTTGCTCAATTGCCACAAACCTGCAGAACTGAGTTTCCAAGGTCAAATGTCAACTGTCAATCTCAACACAGATAAGATGTCCGAACAGACAGATAGAAACGTGGAAAGTTCGAACATCAGATGCTAAAGCAAGACATCTGCTGTTGCTTCTGTTTGATGGTATCAACAGTCCTCTCTGTCTCTGTTGGTCACGGAGGTATTATGCAGCTATTATAGCATATACCCTTTTAGCCAACTAAACCTGTGTAGTAGTGTTTTCCGTGAGCTTGCTGTGACTAATCACAACTACACCATTACTATCTTACATACTAATCATCTACAACTTCTGGACATTTTTGTCCTGCTAGTTTTTTAACAAACAAGAGCGAAGATATCAACATAAACTTTCCTCAAAACTCATCCTGTGGAGTCTTTGACCATTAGTAGCGCAATGAAGCAGTTTTTTATGAGTAAGCCCCGATCTCTTATCTCATGCATACTTACATGAATGCGCTCTCTCATGCATGTGGGTGAGACAATAAAACTTCCTGCTAATGGTTTTACACTATTCCACTGATCTACACATGGTGGTAACATGCAAAGAAATGCAGCTATAACCACCAATAACAGGGAAGAAAAGGATTTTTTGCAAATAAACATGGATGTTAACACTGCAGGTTTGAAAATGTTCAAGAGGTCAGCTTTGGAAATGTTTTATGAGGAAGGAAATGCATTGATGATATACAATGTGTTTTGGTGAGTAAGACTGCAAGAAAACTCCAGATGACACCTTTACTTTGCTTATGTACATGACACTAATAATAATCATTATCCATATGCATTACATATGGATAATGAGACAGACTTCACTGTGCGCTGTCCATGGTACTGAAACATTCCAACCCAGTCTGGCTGAATCCAAATGTTCACCATCCAGTCTACCAGACTGGGCCCTCGCAGACTTTGGTGATGCGACATGTCTGACCAATGCTGATATCTTGACCCTGTAGTGTTTTGGCAGTATACAAGATGTCATGTACCTTACTATATTAACTAACAACAGATGTCAGCATCCATCAACTTTGGAAATATAAATCGAATGGTTTATTTTTGTTTTGTTGTTTAGTGGAGCTGTCAAACTAGTGTCCACAGTTTTCACAAGTTATTTCCAGGTACACACTTGCACAGAAGAAAACACCTAAGATGTACTGTGTGTTCTAACTTAAATTACAGAAAGACTATGTGTAAACAGTCTTTTCCAACTGTTCTGCTGTCTTCATTCCTTCCTATCCTTCTTCCACCCCCCTCCTCCCCTGCCTTCCTCCTTCTCCCGCCTTCTGTCATTTCTTTTTCTCCTCTTTCCCTTCATTCCCCTCAGATTTCTATCCAACACAACCTTTGAGGGCCAGAGCGGTTACATATCCAGAGACACTCACAGCCAGAATGTCATCTCAGAAGCCCATCACTACATCTGGTCCCTCCAGCTGGACCCCCTAGGCCAGCCAACCTGGACCCGCCTGGGACGCTGGCGCAGAGGGAAAGTTCTGATGGACCAGAGGGCCTGGCCAAGCCATCAGGGTTCTGGAGCGGGAGGTGACTGGCGCAGATCCGCACGGCTGCACGTGCGGGTGGTGACACTGGTGGAGCACCCATTTGTATTTACCCGTGAGGTGGATGGGGATGGGTTGTGTCCCGCAGGTCAGTTGTGCCTCGACCCGCTCACCAATGAATCATCGGTTTTGCAGGGACTTTTCCAGAACCTTGCAGGACCCAATGGATCTGTTCCCACAGACCTGAAGAAATGTTGTTATGGTTACTGCATTGACCTGCTGGAGAAGCTGGCAGAGGACATGGGATTCACTTTTGACTTGTATATTGTTGGCGACGGAAAGTATGGGGGGTTCAAGAATGGTCGCTGGACGGGATTGGTGGGCGATCTGCTCAGTGGCGCAGCCCATCTGGCAGTAACATCTTTTAGCATTAATTCAGCAAGAAGCCAAGTCATTGACTTCACCTCGCCCTTCTTCTCCACCAGCCTGGGAATTCTGGTCAGTACAGCTCTTTTGCTTGCACTTCTTTTTTTTCTTTCCACTTCTTATATTTCTCACTGCTGTTACTCTTTGTTCCATCCTTCTCCACTCTCTGTCATTGACCTCACCTCAGCTCTCTCCGCTTGGTATGCTGGTGGTCAGTATCAATATGGCAGAGTTTTATTACTGCAAGCCCTACGTTATTGGATTCTAATGCAATTCCCCATATGGGGTTAGACTGATGACTGTACAGCTTTGTGAGGTGACCCTATTACTGCAATTACAATACCTGGTCTCACCAGCGGACAGGCATAGCGGTCGTGGTAATCACTCTGTCCTGTCTTCCTGTTAACATGCCCCTACAGAAAGAGATGTTCTGCTTTATTTACAGTGGCTGTCTCTTCCATTATCTATGAGTTTTCTTTTTCCTGGACTGAACAACAGTGTCACAAACAACACCTTTACCAGTAGATTTGCCATGATAACAGTACATTGTTGGGTTACGAAACAATTTTTTGTCCAAATAGGGTAAACATAGTGAATTTGCAGCTTCCCTTTGTGAACTGGTGTAATTAAATATAGTATTTATTTGTAGTACAGGATGATGGAGAAATTATAACTTCTTCCCATCTTGCATGGTTCCAATTTATTTCTTTGCATCCCTTCTTGCTTCCATAACTTTTTGTGAGACTCCTGACCCTGTTTGAGTTTCCTCTAGTTCAACTTGGTGAAACAGGCCTACATGTAATTTTCATTATTTTCTGAATTTACAGTATGTTGAGAAAATAACCAAACACCTTGACCCAATGCTGAAACAGCTGTGGTATTATAGTGGTATACATAACAGATATATGATATTTTTTTTCCACTGTTAGTGCTTGATTTTCCCAGCCACGTTGGGATAAGACAGTGCAGGTTAACTGTCAGCACCCTATTTTTAAGGCTTTATCTAAATGAGAACAACTTGTAAGACAACTTGAATCTGACAACAACACCACATGTTTTCCAATCCTGTGCCCTCTGCCCAGGTTCGTACTCGCGACACAGCTGCACCCATCGGGGCCTTCATGTGGCCTCTCCACTGGTCCATGTGGCTTGGCATCTTCGTTTCCCTCCATGTCACCGCCATCTTCCTCACCCTTTATGAGTGGCACAGCCCGTTTGGCATGACACCACGTGGACGCAACCGCGACCGAGTGTTCTCCTTCTCCTCAGCGCTCAACGTTTGCTACGCTATTCTCTTTGGGAGAACAGTGGCCATCAAGCCCCCAAAGTGCTGGACAGGTCGCCTGCTGATGAATCTCTGGGCCATCTTCTGTCTGTTCTGTCTGTCCACCTACACTGCTAATCTGGCTGCTGTTATGGTCGGGGAGAAGACCTATGAACAACTGTCAGGGATACATGACCCAAAGGTATAAACGTTAGAGAAGTGAGACACTGCGAATAAATGCAGTTTCTGAGAGCTGAAAAGTAGTTTTAATTTAATTTCATCAAAAGACAACATGCACTTTCCATTTTTCTCTCTATTTTTCAATATTTTATCAGTTCAGAATAAAATAAACACATTTTGATTCTCAGGCACCAAAACTCTTTCATTTAAAAACATGGTTTTGATGTTTGCCAAATTTAAAGTTGATATTGACATGGTTTAATTTGTGTGTTTGTTTAATGCATTTCTGGCACACCACTGTTTAATTTCTGTCTGCCTTTGTGAACATGTTTGTTTAGTCTCTCTTGAGATTATGATATTTAATTTGCTTTTATGTAATTTCTGAAAATGTCTTTGATGTTCGCTTGATAAAACTGAAGACCAGAAGGTCAAGTATTTATTCCCAATTTTAGAAGAGCCCCTCTTGTGAAGAGTGCAGTCTTTTAAACTTTAAGTCGGCAGATATACAGTAGTCTTTAATTAAACCACCTATTGTCAGGGCAAATGGGTTAAGGTAATTATATTTTTCGTCAACTCACCAGCTCTCTGAATCACAAGAGTGCAGGAATATTGAGTGTCAGTATGTTCCTGAAAAGAAAGAAAAGAAAAACTTACAATAATGTCCACTGAAGAAAATGAAAAATGGACTGAAATGTAATATAACCAATCTTAATTAATATTAATGCTTTTTGAAGGCCCTCTGAAGGTAACATCTCTGTTTTTTCTTCTTTCCTGCAGTTGCACCATCCCTCTCAGGGATTTCGATTTGCCACAGTAAGAGAAAGTAGTGCAGAGGACTATGTCAAGAAGAGTTTCCCAGAGATGCACGAGTACATGAGAAGATACAATGTTCCGGCAACACCAGATGGCATACATCATCTCAAGTAATTCAATGTTATATATATAGTCCACACATAGCATGCAGACACACACATAAACATTCAGGTACATGCTCATGCAAACACATATGCTAGTCTTCACTGAACTATGTCCCACTGTCATCTGTCTAATATTCAGTCACCATCAAAGTAGTATCTCTTGCAGCCATCATTGCTTGAAAATCAACTTTTCTCTGGTTACACAAAAAAATAAGGAATGTTAGTTTTGTGTCCAAGGAAAGAAAAAATTTGGGGGGAAAAAGGAGAAAAAAATCACATCCCTGCTGCTGTCATTCCCCACTGCAAGCCCGCCTGTTCGCATACAGATCTCACCCTCCTCTTTACCCCGCCATTGCTGTCATCCTAAGCTGCTTCGACATTCCACTGGCATCCCTGTGGAGCATAGCAGAATAAAGTGAGAAAAGGCAGCTGGAATGCAGGCTGTGACTGGGTAGGACACAATTTGAATGGATGAAGCAAGATTTCTTTCCTTTTTTTTTACTGAGCTTGTAAAATGAGCTGGTAAAATGCTGATTAGAGGGTCCAAGGAAAAATGTCATCTTTAGAAAATTACAACTCAGGAACAAGACAGCGCACAAGTGTGCCGCAATCCAACTTTAAACACTAAGTGCTCAGGATTTACTCCCCAGGGGACTACGCATTATTATCAGTTACATATTTCATGCCACGTGTGTGTTATCTGAATATAATATTATGCATCTATATTGCACTAACAAGAGCAGCCAAATCATCAAAACTGTTTTTTACCAGAGTGTTTTATCTTAATGAACATGTTTCACCACAGCAAATTGAAACCAGCTACAACTACCAAGTGCAGCTTGCCTGCTATATAATTTCAGCATTGTGAGAGAGTTCACTGCCTAGAGAATTATCAGCCATCAAACTACTGTCTCGCACTGTTTTGGGTTGCTTATTAAAGTGGCAGAAATATTGGAAATGCTGCTCTAATGTTACTTAGTACAATTGTGATGAGTTTCACGTCGCCTGTGCTGTTCAGACCTGCTGAATATAAAACAAAATAATTTATCAAAAAGGATTTTTAACTTGGGTGCTTACAGGTCATATTTCATGATGTGAAGACCTTTCTCTAATCAACCTCTGAGATTCAGCTTTAATGGAACTACTCCATCTCACATCACACTGTGTTAAAGTCCAACAGAAATTAAATTGTCAACAGATTTTTTTGTCATTTACAGCATACATATCTGCTCTGTAAGTCACTTCAGAAACAAAAGGGAGAAATTCATATTTTAAATTCTTGGATTTCATGATTATGCCCCCTAGTTTTAAATAATTTTTGTTTAAATACTGTTGCATCATCTGCTTACGTAGCTGGAGTCTTTATTGCCATGCAGAAAATCAAATCTTGAATAAAGCAATAAGGTCTTGTTCAATCATAGGCAGAGCAGACAGTCACACTGAGCCTGATGGCATCTTGCTACATAACATAAGAGCCACAGACTCTGAACAACAACCCACATTAGCTTTCCTACCAAAGTCTCCTTATCTAACTTACAAACATAAGCACAGCTTGTTGAACGAGCCACCAAACATTCACAGGGGGACGTGCCCCGCTAACATCAGTTAGCAGCTAGATGGCGCTAAACAGCATTTTAACATAAATGTCACTTCAGTCCAGATAGATGCTGGTTTGACCAAAATCTCTGTTAGTGGTAAAATGTCTGTCCAAGACTTGTAGCTACTACTGTAGTTTGTTTACTTTGTCTCTGTTCTGGATGGTTTAACACCAGCAGCCTGCCACCTAATGTCAATCAAAGCAGCCTCTGACATGTCCCCCCAGCTGGTAACAACAACAATACATTTACTTTAAATAAAGCCACACCACAAAAATGTGCCCTGTCACCAGTGGTGTTTTCCATGTATGTCTTTGAGATGGATGCAGAAAATGAAGCATTGTGTTTTAAATATGTTGGTTAGTTGATTGGTTGGTGTTAAGGTAGAGTTTTGGTCATAAAATCCATAAAATCAATATCATGGTGGAGAGACCGAGGACATAACTGCAACCTAATTCAACCTGTAATAATGAACAGCCAGCTTGTGGGTAGGAGATAGTGGGGGATTTTAAACACTGTCCTTGATAACAAGCAAAAAATGTATTGTGTATCTTGAAAATGCCTTTGTTGCATTTGTATCCCAGAAGGCTTAAGCTGTCAGTGAAAACATTTTAGAGTTGGTATGTATAAGCCTCACTGAGAGTGTTGTGTCTTGATATCTCACCTCTGTGTAACAGACTTAGAGTGAAGATATGAGTAAATTGGCAAAAACTGGCAGACAGGCAGTAATTTTACTGGCACATGGCCAGTAAAAGTATTGAAAAACCACAGACAAGACCAGCCTAAGAAGTAAGAGGTTCAGACAAGGCGAGAGGTTGAGAGAAGTTTGTTTAATCATGTATATCCCATTTTCAGTGATTGTGGTAATCTGCCCTCTGAAAGGCTCTATAAAATCCCCATAAGCACAAAGAAAAATAATTCAGTCTCACATGCTTTGTGTTCCTTATCTGCTGCTTATCCATAATCTCTATCAACAGTTCAAATTTTTGCACTTCATATTGACTTGTTAGGTAGTGTGATATCTGTCTATAGTGTTTGATTCTGTCCTTTATCATTATTATCTTCATGAAGCTGAATGTAAACCTTCACATGTTTTTCACCCTACCCATAAAATGAAGTCAAGACATAAAAACGTATAAATCCAAAGCACACCAAAACAGATTGAGAAAAAAAGTAATTTTTCTTTCTCTTCATACTTGCTTGGTGAGGTCAGAGGACTGACATGAGGACAAAAGCAGAGAAAATGAGACTCAGAGTAGCAGACCACAAGTAAGATGACATAGTAAGGTTCATTTAAGTTTATGTTTCAGGTGGTGTTTAAGGTTAAATTTTCATGTGAAATTGAGAGAGTTGCTTGAAAATGTTGTGTATTTCTGGGTTGATTGCTATAGTAAATGTAAAATTGTTGCAACGATGAATTTAGGAGAGTGACTATGGATCAGTCCCAGTCCATCTAACTGTCTGTCTGTCTGTCAGTGTAAGTCAACCATTAAAAAAACATAAAGGCCACTGATCAAACTTTCATAAAACTAACAGGCATCATTCAGGTCAACAATACTGTTTACTTCTCTGAACATCACCTACAGTATCTGAAATGTCATATATTTGATTTTTATATTTTGTGGAAAGATGCAATGATTGATTTTATTCTACAATGCTTATTTGTTATCCTGAAGAGCGCTTGCATAATATGTATGCACTGAAATGTTTAATTTGTACAACATGTCGTGTTAGATGAAAGCTGTATAGTACATTGAGGAGTAAAGCTGATCTCACATTTCACAAGTCTCACATCCTCTCAAAGAACCGGTTATTGCACCTTCTTACAGCTGAACAGACAACATCATTTGAAAATCGTCTACAGTTTCTTTTTTGGTTGAGCAACAGGGCAGCAGTTTGTTGTTATCTACAGTGCATGAAGCAAAAGGTGTGACTTCCTTTTACTACATCTGAACTTTCTTTGCTCCTAGAGTATATCTTCTTGCTGTGTGTTTACAGGGCTGACCCTCAGAAACTGGATGCATTCATCATGGACAAAGCTCTGCTGGACTATGAGGTCTCTATAGATGCAGACTGTAAAACTCTAACAGTCGGGAAACCATTTGCTATAGAAGGTAAGAGAAGGAAACTGGAGCTCTATCTTGTCAGTGGATTCAGTCAATTAGGGTAACTGATTTATTGAGAAACTTTTAGTTGACAAGTCAATATTTTGTCATTGTTGGTCTTGCACGGGGAATAAGCTGAAAACAGTAGTCTTATTTCCAGCCTCACAATAGTTTTCACAAATATGTTTTGCTTTTTAATTGTCGTTAGGTTTTCAGAAATCTTTCTGCATGACCGCAGACTGACCGGGAGCATTTTTGGGTCAGCCCTAAATATAACAATATCAATCACTCAACATTTACACTGTAGTTAATCTTCTGGCTTTCAAAAGCTTACGTTCTCCACTGTATGCTGTTAATCTCTCATCCATTTAGCAAGCTTCTTCCTCCCACTGTGAAAATGTTCCCATGGTGGTTACTTCCATTACAGGCCACCACAGTCCCAGATTCCTATGTTGTTGTTAATTACTTAATGCACCCTTAAGCCTTCTGGATACAATACAAATCAGTGTACTTCTAGCAAGGCAAGGCACTTCAGTAATTGGCTATTGCTGAATTTGTCACACTTACCTGACATGTGGAGAAATTCTAAGATATACTTACACTATCAAGTACCTGCTGTGTTTTTGAATAACAATTATGCTTTTTGATAAGCAGCTGGCAAAATTGAAAAAAAAAACATGCTGCTTTCTGCTTCATAAGGCATGAACTAATGAAAGAATATAATGGCAGTACATGGAGGTGAAGTGGAAATGTTTTTGCTGTTGTGACAGAATAATACTCACTGAAGAGTCTGTATTGTGTATTTGTGTGTCTGCTGGCAGGCTATGGGATTGGGCTCCCTCAGAACTCTCCACTCACCTCCAACATCTCAGAGCTTGTCAGTCAGTACAAGTCAGATGGCTTCATGGACATGCTGCATGACAAATGGTACAAGGTCGTGCCCTGTGGCAAGCGCAGCTTTGCTGTGACTGAGGTAAGAAGAGAACCACGTAGAACAGCAGGAAGTCTAGTGTTTGTGTTGACGGAGACATTTTAGATGTTGAGTTTTGACGTACAGTGTCTTCCTGTCACCACCCACGGATACGGTTCAAATATATACAGTGCAGTGTTTCATTTGTATCCCAGGCTTTTTGTTTTTGCCAAGCATATCAAAGACAACAAGGAGGTCAAATGGCTATTGACATGAAAGGGTTCACTCATACTGACAAACTCACCCAACTCTGCTCCCTTCAGCTCTAAGGAGCATTTTAGCATCTTTCAGGTGATTGTTTTGTTTTCTAGAAATGTTACTGTTTTGGTTCAGTCTCACTTTTCTCAGCTGTTTTTAGAGAAAAGGATTTAATAAACCAATTACATGCCCAGTACTACATGACAAAGTTAGAAAGAAGAAATTGGAGCATCTAGCAGCTAAAGAGTCAGATATTTCCTTCAGAATTTGTCGGAGACCAAGAGGAGAGTTAATAATTGACTTGTATTTATCAGATGGCCAGAAACACAACTCATAATAAATGCTAATGTTGCTTCTTCTTTGCCAGATGTGTAAATAGGCAAGTCTTTGCTAACATGTTTGCCACAACAACTTTATACTGTAAGGAGATAATATGTTTACAGCTTGTTCAGCTGCCCTCAAATGGCCAAAAAAAAAAAACGTTAATGCAGCTTTAATTATAGCAGTACAAAGTAAATTGAGTAGATTAAATATAGATAATTATCAGGTAAGGTAAAAGCTTTGCATGCATCATCCTGTCAAAAAAAGGCAACTTGGCCACCAATTATCATGAAAAATAAAATATAATGAACTAACTGTCTGATTATTCATAATTAATAATTGAAAATACCATAATTATATCAAAGCAGCTTCCCTGTCACTTCCCTATCATGGGATTTCATTTTACAAAGCCCTTCAAGCACACCCTTACCAAGTACTCGGCTCCTCGATTGACCATTTTTCTAGCTGTAATCTCAAAATACTTTCTACACTGCCTCCACAACCTCCATGTGCAGTAACTGCTCCTTTCTAATTCCAACTCTGCCCCCTGACCCTCCAGCTGCTAACCAAGCTGTGTCCCCATAACTTCAGTTCTAAGCAGTCCAGGCCCCGTGCTCCGCTCTGCTCTGCTATTACTGAGCACTTAGCTCTATTAGCAGCCTGGCTGTCTCTCCACCCAGCTGTGACTTTGGAATCCCCAAAAGTGTCTCCTAGCGCAGTACGGACTGCACACTATTATCCCTTTTTAAATTTAATTTTTAGATTTTTTTTTCATAGCTACCGTGTGACATTTCTGTTTACATTAAATCCTAAGTCTGGTGTCAGAAGTACATTGCAGTGCCACAGATTCAATGTTGCTGATGTAAACCATTTTCCACTGTGTAACAGTTAAACGTGTTATAGATATTATCTACAGTTGCAGACATTTAATTTTCTCCAGGTGCATGTCATTTTGCAGCATCATGCTGCAACCTGCCTACAGAAAAAGCTGCTCAGTCATTTAATTTTACACACAACCATATCAGTCAGATGCCCTGCAGAAATCACAGTATGATGATTATGTGCACATATTTCTCATATTATGGATACTCGGTGCTATAGAATAAAATCAAATCTTGCTAAAATGATTTTCAGCCGTCATGTTGGTGGTGCTCGCTTGCTTATACAGCTTCATTGTCACCCAGAAAGTCCAACAAAAGTAGCATGTTTTGGCACAGTCACAATGTGCTGTCAAAACGGACACTGGACGGCATCAGCAGGAAATTCATGTGATATAAGCAATGAATTACTGACAAGGCTGGCTCAGTTTAGTCCTGCTCAGCATTTTTCCAGCAATCTTTTATTCCAATGAATGACTGCTACACCACCAGCAGCAGCAGCAGCAGCGGCAAGCCCGGTTTCTGAAAAGATGAAAAATCTGATGGATTGGCTTTAGTGAGGCAGCCAAACGCTCTGTCATTCAGCCAGCTCTCTGTCACCCCAAACAAGTTGATCCCATTTGAAGTAATAAAATCAATACCAATAAATGACATATTATTCAATTACCTAACATTAAGAGGGCCAAACTTAACATTACCAAGAAATAAATTGTGATCAAAGGGATGAGGATTATGTGTGTTTCATTGAAATTATTCATATATTTTTTGCAGCAAATTTATGCAATTAATCAATGAGTATAGTGAACCAAAGATGGTAAAAAACATAGAGGTGTAGTTGTGAATAATAAGATCACAGTAAGAAATCGTTGTTCTATATGGTTACATATAGCGGTAAGAGGCAGGAAGTGTGTGTGTTGCCAAAACTTGGTCGTATATGTGCTCAAATGTGCTGATCCAAGGAACACCCATAACTGTGAGGAATGTTAGAGTGGGTTGATATACACTAAATTACTCTGCATTTTATTCAGTGGAGTATTAGATTAGATTAATGTCATGTATCCTAAGCTTGGCCTACTGTTAAAGGATAATACCATTTTATTTTTTTCCCCATCCCAATTCATTCCCAAAAAATTTAAAATGTATTCAGCAGTCCGATTGTACTACTGTCTGTGTGATTCCCAGGAATCATAGGCTCCCGCTCTCCAAAATTTCATTACAGCCAGCCCGCCAAGTCACAATACTGCAATGGTGAATTTAATCCATCACGTATTTATTTCCAACATGACTTTATAATGCAATCATTGCAGCTGCACCTGTATCGCAAGCTGTTCCATACACGGCAGTAAAAAGATTCATATGAAACTGTACATCTGCAGTAACTGCAACAAGTGTTCAGTTAAGAAAACTGTGATATCACATTAAAGACTTGTGATACATTTCTTCTGTTCCTCTGTGCCGTCACATTAGAGATGTAGAACAGAGCGAGTGAAAATTAAGATGTGAGGGGAAAAAAAGTTTTGTATTCCAGAGTGAAACAGTCTGAGGTTTTGCTTCTTTCTTTTCAGAAAATAGTCAAAATCTAACTATGATTTAAAAAGAAACTCATTCTGTATGTATCACGTTTCTCAGGTTTCTCTTGAATAGTCTTTCATTTCTCTTTCAAAGATAATTTAGCATCATTTTATTCAGTTCTGCACACATGCATTGCATTTTTTTTTTACATTAGTGACTCTGTAAGGCAACTAATTATTCAGTTTGGAGACAATTATCACTTTTCCCATTGCTGCATACCATTGTTTACTTCTGATGGCACTTAAAACAAAATTTAAAGTCCCCCTCCACTCAAAAATGTGTTTTGCATCTTGTTCCTTCAGTTGGATGTTTGAGCCTCTCTGTGAAGACTGATGTATGTGCAGTTTGACACTAGAGAGCTGTTTTCACATCCATCTGCTGAAGGGGGAAACTTCTCTGCGCTCACCTTCAATCTGAGTTTAAGGCGTGTAACTACACGCATGATTTGTGACATCACAACTAGGATGTAGTGGTGGTGTAGTCACAGTAGTGCACCACTATTCAACTCATACAAGTGTGATGTGAAAACTTGAAATCTCCAGTACACATACACTGAGAATGGACCTTTCAGTGAAGGAGACATCTTTTGGCCAGCAGTTAAACATTTGATGAAACTTTTAATGAGGTAACTTTTTCTGTTGAAAAACCATATTAGACACAAATTATTATTCAAATTAGAGCATTTTATATACATCTTAAGACAAAAGACTGCAGGGGATCTTTGAGGCAGAGTTCTAAGTGTACCCAGTCGATGGTCCCCTCACATAAATTTTTTGTATAAAAAGCTTTTGATGCAGTTGCAGTGTTTATGGTGTTGTAAGGACCAAAAATACATGATGCATTACATTTGTCAATGAAGCGTTTTGTCTATGCAAGCTGTTTTTAATGGAATTTTGGAAACAATAGGAGTCATTGACTCCTCTTGTTTTCGCTAAACTTGCTGTAATAGATACAGTCGAAATTTTTGATTGTGGTGAACACATCAGTGGGTTCACACATTTTATGGGTAACAATGCAAAAAAAATTACAATAGTGTTATCTTTACAGTGCTAGCTGGAGAAACAGTTTTGCATACACCAACCAAAAGCTACTGCCACACCTACTATTGTAAACCACACCTGCTTAAATGATATAAGTATGCAGTTGTAGTATTGTTTAACTATTATTAGTTTATATTCTCTGTATCTACTTTCTTCTTTCCATTTCTCCACTTTCTTTCTCTCTTTTTCTTTGTAATTCACTAACTCTGTCTCTCTCCAGACGCTGCAGATGGGTATAAAGCATTTCTCCGGTCTGTTTGTGATGCTGTGTGTGGGCGTGGCCTTATCTCTACTGACCACAATAGCAGAACACATTGTGTACAAGCTGGTGATCCCAAGGGTCAAGGAGCCACGCTTCAAATACTGGCTGCACACTAGCCAGGTACTGAACTCACACACAAACACACAACATACACATCACATTGTAAAAATACTCAATTTCAAGGATGAGTGGTGCAAATAAAAGTCCAAACTTTACCAAAGTATAAGTGAAACAGTATTTGCAGCAAAGTGTACTTACCACTCCATATGTGTATTCAGACAGTGACACATTTGTTGTTGTTGTTGTTGTTCTCTGTCCTTCTCATTCTCATTAACGCACACAGCCCTTCAAGTCCCCAGTAAACATCATTATAATCATAAAAAACAGACGTCTCATTTACAGTAACCATGTGACAGCTAAAGTGCTGGTGTTGCTTGTTTTCCAGAGATTACATCGGGCCCTCAACTCAGTCTTCACTGATGACAAACTACCAACTGTTACCAAGCCTGAGAAGAGGTACTGTCCCCATCATTAAAGGCTGGGCTCAGTTCAGTTTCACTTCACTCGATTACATCCAGTAGACAAGTAATGTACTGTAATACTGTCTTCATGCTTGATGTAATGTTTTTTAATGAATTTGATTTGAGGAAAATCCCTTCCCCAACTGACTGAACTTAATGTGAACTAAGCCCAGTTGTGTTGTGCAAAACTCCACCTGCCACTCACTTTAGACAGCTCCGAAGTGTAAGTAATGCTGACACATGCTTTACATGCTTTGTTTCTCTTTCTGTCACATGTTTTGTTACTCCTCACATAGTAGTATCAAACCACTGCACCCTCTACTAAATGTAATTCATTTTCACACCACTTACAGTCTTTAAATACTTTAACATAATGTGACAAACAATACACAAACAAACAAACAAACCTTTTATATCTAAAAAGGTGCCTTGCTGAATTTTGGGGTATCATTATGGGTCACAAAAGAGCCCATATGTAACCCACATTCATATTAAAAGTGCACTGAAGCATTTCTAGCAGGAGGCCAATTTTCCAAACCTTAATGGTCCATTGGCCAAATTATCAGGCTGAGAATAAGTGACATCAATTAACATCCAAGTGGCAGTTAAGGGACCCATTTTTAATCAGAAACTAAATAGAATGATCAGTCTGTTGAAGGCTAATTATCAGTAAGGGAAATTGGGGAAATAATCTCATACTGACGTCATCGAGTGTTGTTTAGCACCGTGGGTGAGGAGAGGGAGTTTTAGTCAATTATGAAAGCTTCTTTTGGTCAGTTTCAGTGTCATTTCAAATGTTGCATGGGTGGACTTTGTCCAGATTAGTTTCATAAATCTTCAAAGTCATTTTGATGCCACTAAGCTGTATGTCACTGTAGTGTCATTCATGTTTTTTATCCTTTTTATAGCCTTATTTTATTTACATTTGGTCACTCTTCACATTACGATGATTCAACATGATTTGGGATTTTCCGTTTTGCTATCAGATAAGCATAACTAATGTCAAATATGCATAAGGAAAGAAAACTGGTGAATTTAAACTATTCTTTAGGCCTCTAAGGGGAGATCAAAACATCCTTAAGCTTTTGATGAGCAAAAAAAGTTCCATTTTATCTTTCTCTGTTTGAAAAATCCTGCCGTACTCTCTTTCACATCTCTCCCTTCTTAGCACCACACACTGAGGAGACACTCAGGTGGAGTACTCAAAGGGGAGATTAAATACACATAATAATTATGGAGCCAAGGCCATGTGAAGAATGCCTGTGGTAATGAGGATAGATTACCTACTCCTGCATAATTATGCTCATTCAATCAAGCGCTTCTGCATCGTGCCCGCATGCTGTCTGAGAGTCAGAAATTATTACTGTCATATTGTCAGAGTCCTGCAAAAACCTTGTGTGTCAAAAATGTCTGTACTGTACTGAAATAGGATGCTGTAAATAATCCCAGCTTGGAATTCATTACAAGAAAATATTCATTGCAACATTTTGGTGCAATGACAGCTTTTACACCAAAAACCTCAAAAGTATCAATACAGTAACCAATATGTGCTTTATATACATCTGTGTTTCATCAGCATAATAAAAAGAAGGCGTTAGGTATCCAAGTGGAGCATATGGGTGAAAATGAAATTGGCTATGACCACTTAGGGTGGAACGATAACTTATTTCACTTCTTAATTGTGGTAACAAGGATGTACAACGACCCCAAGGCATCACAGACCTGTCTGTCTGAGAGAATTAGGAGCAGTGTCTGTAATACCCCGAAACACTCTCTCTGATGGCCAATTAAGATCGTGTGATTTAGTATCAAATGGAGTGTTGAGGTCATGTAGTTCTAGAAAAGACCTTTAAGCGACGCCCACGCTAAAACAAGACTATCTGTCACTTTTAGTACATCAGTAATATCAGTTACAATTCAACTGCTATACTCTTTTTGATGAGAAATTAGATGAAATAGGATCATTGCTGTTTCACTTCAACCAGTCAGTTAAATTGTCATTTGTTTTGGTGACACATGTATTCAAATTCAAATTGTTCACCTTAATTTTCCATGTTTTATGTTTTCCTAGTTTAAAGTCTGTTTTCTTGTTGAACTGTTGATTCATGTATATATACTATATATTACCTGCCATTTTCAAATCCAAAATTTAATCAAAAATGAAAAAAGTAAAGTCCAGTTTGATAATCCTGTCTTCATCCTGTTTAAATGACCATGGTACAAGATTTGATGGCTTCATTCCATTTCAGATTTCCGCCAGTCGGCCACAATCACATCTATCCAAATCCAAACGCCACTATCTCTGTTGTGTGTGAAGGGGAGGACTCCATGAACACACACAAAATCTCAGTGACATAAAATACCACACATTAACATAACAGCTCAGATAACCACACAACGCAAAGACAATGATTCAAACATGTAAGCTACGTGGTTTCAGCGATACCAGAGTCCATAGCAACCACCATAGCAACGATAGGAAGACCCAAAAGAATCTTTGTTATAACTAACAAACTAAACATCATATACATTCACTGAACGAAGATTATGAAAATAAAATGCACATTTCTCGCTAGAAATATTATCAAACCGCATTTAAATTCCAAAACTATCTTAAAATATTGCATTTTCCACTGAGAATAAAAAGGAATGGCAGCCATTTTTTGTTTTTACAGAAAGAAACTTGAAAGTCACATGACAGCATATGCCTGATAACAGCCTCCTGAACCTACTAATAGGTTTAGTAGGCCCCTACTAGCCCATTTACCTTGCAAGGCAGCTGGATTTGAAAGATCACGCAAGAATCATCATGTCAGGCTTCAAGTTATGCGCTTGTGGCCAAACCACCAGTGGTCTGGACCAATCAGTGTCCTAGAACTACTGGCAGCTACAGGCACGGCTTAAGTGAGAAACCATAGCCCTTGATAGATGGTGATAGACAGATGGTTCATCCAATCATGTGCCAAGTATTTTTTCAAAGTGCCTGCCCTTTTCCAAACAGTTTCTAAGGACAACTTTTGAGATGGGTCTGTGTAACAAACCATCTGGCGCATCAGGTTACTAGCCCATATACTGGGGACAGATGTGTGTTGATAATGCCTATTCAATAGGCTCAAATCGGGTGGTCTAACTCACGGGGGAGCGGTTGTGCTTCCTTGTGGCAGCCCTTCTGTGTAATTTGTGACAATGAGATGGGAATATTTTCATGCAAAAATGATGTGTAGTGAACCATCACCACCATTTAAAGAACAGTCCAATACATGAAGACCGAATTTGGCATTCAGAAGTTAAACTTGATCTAACATGACTAATGTCTCGTAATTGGATTTTCAACTACCACATGGTGGTCAAGAGGTCATTCAAAGCCGTACAGAACTGCACCCCTGAGCTGGCATGGATTCAATCTCTTAATCAAGGACATTTCAGCAGGGTGCATATTCTCTGCTGCACCTGTGCCCCAACTCCCTACGCACTGTGCTACAAGCCCTGCCTGTGTCTTGTTGTGACTGGTGGTAGCAAAATCTGCACTGACAGATGGGTTGGGAAATACTGTTCATTCTATTCCAAGGACGTAGCATGTAGAACTGCAGCAGATAAATTTAGGGGATAAGGTATAAAGTATGAATTGCAGTGACAACACTGCAACAACTCTGGATCTACAGTAGGTTGCAAGGACATGCATAAAACTACTGAATGTGGGGGAAAAAATCAATATTTATGAAAATGTAAATGAAGGATTGAGACATATCTTAATGAGGAGAATCTGGTGACCCTGGATAGTGGAAGTGGGAGGGACACGATATCTCTGGAGATTATCTGGAGGATGGTAGAGGGATGGTAGAGTGGTAGAGGAAAGGGGGATCTGGCCTCTCTGAAGGAAAGGAGCAGGGGTACCTACAGTAACACTCAGCAGTTGTGAAAACAAAATTATTTATCTCTCTGTAAACAATAAGGAAAAACTAGGCTGACTTGAGGTTCCATGTAAGGCTCCTGGTCTCCTCCTATACAGAATGTAAAACAAAGAGCTCTATTTGTTTTTGAGCTGGAAACAAAGAAGCCCTCTGATGTTAATGAGAGGAACACAGTAATGAGCTTCACAGTTTAAAAACATATATGTTATATATATATATATATATGTTTGTCATGTAGTTCTTCTTTCACATCCACATAATCCTTCACACAACACAAACACTTAAGAAGTAAGTAATATATATTTTAAACCTGCAGTGCAGAATTTTTACATATAAATGAATGTCCATTACAGTCAAGCCCTTGCCAAACAAGTTCACACAACGGTGATTAAGCCTATCACCGCCAGGTAAATCTCTCTGTATTTCACAGCATACAGTTTGAGTTTGAGTTTTTAAATCTCATGTCAGGCATGACATTCCCACGTTGGCCATTTGGCCGTTAATCATGCAGCTCTTCCTTTCTTTCCAAATATTATCAGACCAAATGGATCAAATTCTGATAGTGAAACAAGTCATTTTGCTGAGGTTGTGTGATGCTCAAAACAACTTATCTACCATTTTACAGCTGCAACGGTAGGTTACAGCCAGTGGTGTACGGGCATACTGGGACACATCCCGGTGGGCTGGTTGACTGTCAAAAAATACGTTTTTGGGCCAGTGGACCGTCAAACATAGCAGTTTTTACCAGACCTTGCTGTGTGCCTGTCATTTGGGGGGCGCATGAGTGCAAGCTTCATGTCTGTGTCAGGCACAGCCAAGCACCCCCCTTTACTCTCACTGCCAGAAGGGGGAGACAAAAGTCCCGCACTCCAGCTTTAAGGTAAATGCACAGCTTTAAAAAAACTTTTTATCTGCTGATCACAATTGCATTGTGCAAAGCTGCATGGTGCACATTTCCCCTTCTGATTTCTTGTGTCTACTGTGGTAATAGCTACCAAGCAACAACAAAAAAAAAAAACTAAACTAAAAGAGTTTGTGTTTATATATTTTCCAGTGAAATGACAGTCTGACACGTCATGCCCATTCATATCATGACAGTTGAAAGTACCACTCTGTCCCCCTAAATGCAAAGGAAATTAAGTTAAAGGCAGGTAAAAGGCAAGTGGGAAAATAGACACCAACCCTGGATGGAGGGATATGGATTTTTGGGTAGTGTGGAGGGACTAGAAGCTGAGAAGTATTATTACTACAAATAATAAGAATCAACTTTTATTTACATAGCATCTGTCAGAGCAGTCACAAAGTGCTTTCCAAATGAATGAATAGAAAAAAAGATATATTCATTGAGTCAAAAACAGTGTATGCAAGTTAACAGTTAATCAAAATAAAAGTATAAAATCTAGACTATAAAGGTGAGTTTTAGGCAGTGATGTAAAAGCCTGACTTTTCCAGATTCACTGAGAACTAATGGCTGATGACTCAACCAGCAATTATTATCAGTCCAAACAATGTAACGCCTACCAGGGATCTATCTGAAATATTCTACCTGCTTTGATATGACATAGTTACAGAACATCTGTGCTCTAAAAATCAGCAAATTCTAACATTAAAAGTAAAAGTAATGCTTACAGTATGGAGATGCTGAAGATTATTTTAAGACTTAAAGGTGCAATATACAACATTCAGCCCCACTAGATGTCAGCAAACAAGTATTTGCTATGTAAAGATATAGTGGAGTAATGGAGTCCTGAGCAGAGAATGAAATCACACTCCCAACCTGAGCTTCTCTGTTCTTTGTTTTGATAGCTGGTCTGGCCACACTTGCATGTTAGTGCATGTGAGTCCTTCTGTGTCCTCCCGTCTATCTGTCTTCAAGATGGTAGCCTGATCACAAACTTTATCATATTACAGCTAAACAGTATACTGAAATATGTTTAGGCAATGCAGTGACAGAATCTTGATTCATATTTGATCAGCAACTGCCTAGTTTGACAGTTCGATCTGAGTTTCGTGAGCTGTCGGTTCAGGGGCAGCTTTCTTTTTTTTTTTTTTTCAACTTAACTGAGTAAACCACGCACACATTTGTTTTGGTCTGAGATGCTGGTGCTATAGTGTGACATCTAGTGGGGCTGAATGTTGTATATTGCACCTTTTAAGGCTTAAGAGATCTGATAATGTTGCCACATTGAAAATGATCCTTTCTTTCATTGCAGCCCTGATGCAAGTACAGGTGCCTTTTTGTCAAAAGGTGCATATATCATTTAAAGATGAAAATCTTTTATGTTCTCATATTCAGACGTCTCATCCCTCAGCTTAAGGTCTCCTTTGATGTCAGGAGTATCTCATTAGATTTGTCCTGTCATTTTTTTTTCGTCAGTGAAAATATCTTTGATTTAGAGAGTTCTTCAGTAAGGGTGCAAATTGATATGATGTGAATCTCTTTTCTGTACTCCTTTAATGAAATCTCTGTAATTTTGCTGTGTCCAGATCTGGTCTGATAGACATGAAAAGTTTCTTTTTGAGAGAGGAAACCAAATTTTGTTCTTTTGTAAATTTCTGTTAAGTCAAAACTATCCTATTAATGACTACAGTTGGCAGGGAACTTCAATTCATGTATTGCAGAGGGCACTTTTTTCTATCATGTGCTGATGGTGTGTAGAAAGGGAGAAGCTGCTCTGTGGTTTGATATGCTTATACAGTACAGGAAACATGATTATTTAGAATAATTAAAAAGAAAGCAGGGCAAACACTGTAAAATGGACACTGATTGATTGATCACTTAGATCTTCCATCACTCTGGAGCAGCACTAAGAGAAAGCTTTCATTCCAAGTGTCAGATTATACGTGTTTAAACCTTTACAGATCATGACATTATTAGTGATGTCGTGCCAAACTGACACCTCACACCTCCATCCCACATTACTGCTGCTACTGCTCATTGGCTTCAAGATGAAGGTAGACCTCCAGGTTGTATAGGAGCAGTTGGTGGCATCAGTCTTGGCGCCAGAGGAAAGTAATTGGACAGGCATATGGTTTCCTCCAGTGGGTCTTTAAAGTCAAGGTCCTCTTATTGTTTTATCCTGAATGTCTGCATGTTATGGAGGGCTATTCATTAAAAGAGTGAATGAAAATGCTCTGGTTATTTGCATTAAATTTCATTAATGACTGATTATGACATTGTTAAGACTGAATCCAGACGTCAGTTGATTTATTTTGTTGTGTACATTGTGAATTGCTGCTCTACCTGCTGCATCACAGACCTCATTAACAGCTGAACAATCATTGGGTGTACTTTTATATGAACTATAATGGCCATGTTCTAAGAAAATAATTTGGTGATGGTAATTAAACTAGCTTGTTAGACCATAAGGACACTTACCAAACCTGATTTAAAAAAAGAGTAATAAGGTCATACAGTAAATTGACATGACTAACACGAAACTCTGCAAGCCCTGCAACAAACTAACCATAGCCTCTCTGAAAAAGCCTTTCACCATTGATGTCCTAATCTTGCTAATGTCCCAATATAATCTTAAAATAAAGATATACTGTGCTATAATAAATGTCATCATGAAAGTCGAGACAATCAAATTGCAAGGGCACTTGGCCTTCAAGGTGGCTTGGATCACTTCAAAATCTACAATCATATACACCCCCAAGTGGGCAATAAAACTATTCAGACTATTTGGACAGGAAAAGGGTGGGACTCTGATTAAAATAAGAGTCTAAAGTCTTGACATGAGGCTCTGTGTAAGAGAAATTTGTCTTCACTTTTTTTCTTGTTTACTATCTCGTTTCTGGTTCTAAATTGCATTTTGTCATACTAAATGCACAGAATTGTATGTGCAGCTGCAACTCATAGTGTCAGTACAGCGTAGAGATCATCTGTGTGTCTGTACAATAGTCAGGGAGAAAGATAACATCTGAGCTATTCATTTTTGTAGCATTAAGCCTGTAAAGATGCAGTCAGATGATACATAATTTTCACACATTATGACGAAAACAGAACTGACACCTTACATTTCCCCCTGTATCTATCTTATCTCCAGATGCAATGAAGGAAACAACCAATCAGCATCCTGGAATCCTGCAGAGTCCTCCCACTGTAACAGGCGTAGGGTCCTTCCACAAGAGATGCAGAACGACCTGGAGCGCCCATCCTCTCAGGATCTTCCTCCTCCACCACCCCCTTCTCCCCTGCCTCATCTGCATTCTCTTCCCTTGCTGGAGAAACACCTGCCCATAGTGACCAACACGAACGGTCGCTCCGACCTGTTAGGGCGGGGGCTGGGCCAAGGACTGGGGCCAGGGCAGGGGAGCTCTGGGCAAAGCATAACACAGGGACAGTGCCGGGGTTTGGGTGTGGGTGACTGTGGCCCCGGGTTGAGTGTGGGTCGGAACCCACTGGTTCAGGAGCTGTCAGAACTGGAGGGTCAAATCCTCGTAATCAAGCAGCAGCTGCAGTCAGCCATGAGGAGGAAGAGAGAGTTAGAACAGTACCAATCAGAAAACCAGCAAGCAAACCAGACTGCACCAAGCCAGTCTACTACGCACCAGTCTAACCAGTTTCCTCAGTATAGCCAGTCCCACCAGCAGACTAACCAACACACAAAAACGCTCCCGGAGTTCTGAAGCTTTTCTCCTCTGTTTTACTCAGAGGAATCTGGTTAGACACGGGACCAGTTTCCAAAACCTCCTGTCAGTTCTGGAAAAGGATCTTTGTCTGAGTTCTGGAGCTGGAACCTTAACAAATTTCTGGAAGCTGAATCCTTCTTTAGGCTCAGGATTCTCCCTGAACACTGGACTGAAACGTCCTCCGAGGATCAGATCCTGCTTTGCAACTCCAGTAAAACATTTCCCAAACTTCTGGTACATGAGATTTGATCAGGCAAGAGGAATTGGACAAAGGTGAACCAGGGACCTTGAACCAAATCTGTTCTGAGACCCTCACTAGCTTGTTGCTGTCACTGAAGAGCTGTGCAACTCCCCCCATGTTCTTCACCTCCTTTTCACCTTTCTGATCCTGTCATATTTTTCTTTGACTCATCCCTTCCTTCTAAGCCTTGTCTCTTCAAGGGTACAGATTTGCTTGCCATGACGATAAGCTTGATCACAGATATGAAGACTCTTTGGTATTTAAGCTTAATGGGCTAATTCACTTGAGTCTTATGTTGAGACTCATTGAGAGTGTAAATGACCTGAGGTTGAACCCAGCCAGTTAAGTCTTTATGTCCTCCGTGTCTTGCTGAAACCTTGTATCTTTGAGGGGGGGAAAAGGAAAAACACACACAAGAATAGGTTGATTTTACCATCGATGTCGTCATGTTTTTGACTTTTGACAATGCATTTGATTTGGCTTAGGTCATTCATTTTCTAGTAATCCTTTTGACTGTTTGTTGGGGACAAAAAAAAAGATATAAAGCTTTGGCAAGACACCTTTATATTCATTAAGACCATCTGGTTGGCATCTTGTGGTGGATTATAGGACAATATGAAATCTTATTTTATGGAGCACTGTATAATGTTGTCCTGCACTTCACTGATGCACTCTTGGTTTCTTAAAGAAAGCTACATATATAACATCATCATTTAACTTGTCAGAGTTTGAGTTATGGTCCAGAAGCTTTACTTCTTCATATGGCTTCAGGGTTATAAATGACACAGGATCAGAAGAAGTTATAAGGTACATGTAAAATGGTAATACATCCAAGAGCTTTTTCAGTCAGGGACCCAAAACAGACACACTTTTTGCCCAGCCTCTGGAGATCTCACCAGTGCTCTTGTAATATCACAACACAACAAACACAAGACCACCATTAAATTTTTGGTAGATAAATAGTTAACATAAACACAGACAACCAGTCGAACTCTGACATGTTATTTTATAATGATGAACATTCACAACTGAACAAACAGTCCTTCTGTGATGAGACCTGTTTTCTTGCATCTTTTCGGTTTGGGTTTGGATGTGTTCTGTTATTAAAGACTTACCTCTCTTGTTTGCACTTAATTTAGTTGGAACTGTTTCTTCTTCAGTCCCCCCAAAAAGTTGTGACTGTCTATCATGATCTGTTTTTCGATTTCTAGTACAAATTAGAAAGCAGAGTGTTGCATATTCAGAGTCTTTGAGTTTTGTGCATGGTTGAACCTCCGTTCAGATTTGAATTATTTTTCCTCCACTTAACCTTGAAGCTGTATGAAGCTACTCCCCTCAACAAAATGAACTCATTAACTGACTCAGATGAAGACCAGTGGTTTCATGATTTCAAAAGACTCATACAATCTTTTTCAAGGATTTGAGGCATTTGCTTTCACTGATAGGTAAAAGGTTCCCAGCTCTTGTGTAAGAGACAAAGATGAGTCAGGAAACCAGAAGTACAGTACAATGGCCGACACCTAGAGCACACCAATCACACTGTGCATTAAGGATTTATTTGCTAGATTTTTTTTCCAAGTTGGTTGGTTTCCAACTCATTTCCTCTCATCTAAATAGATTCCATTATGGTAAAAAAAACAAAAACAACAAAACAAAAAAACACCCTGCAGCTATATACATAACCAACCCACTCAGAGATTTGCAGCCTACCTTGAAACAATGTTTGGTTGTTGCAATATTCCTCACTCATATTGCTAGGGGACAGCAATTTGGACAGGGAGGCATTCTCAGAACAGCCAAGGATGACATTTTATAAACATGGCATGGGCAAATATTGCCGTGCACACACACACAGGCGCATATACACACACACACACAAACAGCCCCTATCTATTTAGCCAGTGTTTCTGCAGGGTAAGCGTAGGCTGTCACAGCTGAAATGAATACCTGACAGAGCAAAAGAGTGAGTGCACTGGCTGAGCCGTCAGCTTTCTTTGTGTCTCTGTGTGTGTATGCCTTGCTAGGCAGTGACATAAACATCACTGAAGTCGATGCGGTCGTAACAGGATGAATCAACAAAATGACTAAATAGGAGCCTGGTTTTAGCATATCTGTGCTCATTCTAATCACTTGTCTGGGAAATGTGTGTGCTTGGATAGGGGTGTGGCATAAGGAGGAAAGAGCCACCTCACAGGATGTGACACTCAGTACATGAGAGAAGAACATATAGTCATATTGGTATTGACTTTTTTGGGGCCTGTTTAAACATATGTTCACTAAAACATCACATTTTTCTGCTGACTAACAATATGAAGTATCAGGCTTCTCCTTTTTTCATGAAAAACCCTGAAGGTGTGCAGGTCCTCCCAGAAAAATTATGTGTTATTTCAAACTCAAAATCTATTTAGTGAAATTGTCCTGCGATGATCTTCTGCAAAGAATTACTTCACCTCAAGCATCATGCTTGAACATATATTTGAAGAAGGTTTAAGGAACTGAACTGAGCCTCCTAGGAAGCACCTCTCTGCTGGCTGTGCATTACCAACGGCACCCTCTACTACCAATCAAATGCTTTAAGATCCTCTCCAGACATGTGTTAAGACATACAAAAATACTTGGAACAAAAATGTGTGTCTTATATGGTTTTCCAACCAAAAAAAGTTTTAAAAATTACCACGTTAAAACCCTTAAAATGGCATCTACTCCTTCTCCCTCATTTGAAATTCCAGAATCCATAAATATGCAAATATTTTTCATTTCAGAGGTTTAACTGCTGGACACAAGTTGTCTCCTTGTTAACTGTAAAGTCCATTCTCAGTGTTTGTGCACTGGAGGCTTCAAGTTTCCACATCACACGAAAGTGTAGGTTGAATATTGAACCAGGATTGGCTTCCAATTTAGTTGTGATGTCACAAATCCTGCTCATAGGCCCTAAAAATCAGATTCAATGAGCTCAGAGAAACTTTCTGTCCTCAGATAATGTGAAAACAGTTTTCTAATGTCAAACTCTGCACATACAGTACATCATTCTGCAGAATCAAGCTGAAACATTCAACTGTAGTAACAAGGAGAAAAACATGTTTTTGAGTGGAGGTGGACTTTAAAAGGTTATATGCCCATCCTGCAATTATTTCCTGTCACCCATTCACTTCAGTTGAAACCAGCATCTTTGACTGTGTGGATGTGCACAATCCACCAACGGATACACTGCAGAAGACATTCCTGCATGTGCCATCGCCCCGTTCAGTATTTTATACAACCGGACTGCAAACAAAAGCATCACTCTCACAGACAGTTTGGGATAACTCTGCTCTGCTTATCACCTGCATCCAAACTGTGACATCACATCTTTCAGTTTTCAGGGCTGTGTGGCTCAGTTTTGTTATGGAAGGGTAATGTGACCATAACTTTAGGCTGTGGATGGGTCATGGTTAAGGTTAGGACCCATCCCAGCAGGAGGAATTTATATGCAGTGGAAAAGATACTGTAGCTCTGCCTTCGAGGCTTCACTCAGGGTAAAAAAATCTCTTGTATATTCAAACAAACAAGGACAGACACGTTCCTCGCTTCTTCCGGCAAGGTTACTTGCTAAGACTAACTGTCAAGATGTAGTCCCACTCTGTGCCTCAGTTCTTTGGTATTTCAATTTCAAATTGAAATAGGAGAGCACTGCCGTTTCTCCTCTTTTATTATTCTAACCTACTTACCCTCCTTGTCTTTTGATTTTTATAATTAGAAACAAAAAGTTACCAACCAGCATGAAAAACACGACACATTGTTGCTACTGACTATTTAATTTGTGGACAAACCAAGAAAAAAAATATATATGTAGCATTTCAAATGAAACACTTTTTTTTGCACTTAAAGAAAAAGACAATTATAATTACAATGATGAGTATAATTGAAATCATGAATATCTATAAAACATCTTGACTTCTCTCTTCATGCTGGGCGTATCTTCCAATAGGAAATGGAGTCACAACATTGCATCACAATCCACTGGTGGGTCAGGGGGGAGGGGGGAGGGGGGAGGGGTGCCTCAAGGAGGAAAAGTGAAGCAGGAGTCATTAGCCTGGTTTCCATTAAAAGGGCTAGCCAGGCCTCAAGTAAGTCACTCAGTTTCACTCCAAAGAGCATTTCTGTCTCTGCTTTTTCTCATGTATCTCTACACAGATGTCTTCCATTGGGATTTCAGTTTAAATTTAATTATAAAGTCGTACCAGTGAAATCTCCAGGTGGATCTGGCACAGGCTAGCCCCACTGGACCTCTCTGTTGAGAACTTCCTATTAACATCACAGTGAATCAGGAAATTGGGGTGAAACACACTCATAGTGAGAATTTCAACCAATCATATTTTCAAACAGTGTGGCTGATAACATGGCACTGCCGGTGCCAAACCCCATTTTCTGACTCGGAGGATGTCACTGACTCTTCCTTGTCGTTTCCTCCAAAGGGGAGAGGGGTCGTACTGATACCAAAACATATCCAGGTTTACAGCAGGCAAACAGGTCCAAATGGATCATAATAGTCATACAGATTAACAAAAATCTTTACAAAATATGACCTGACATGGTCAATTAATGTACAGACAGAGATAATAAAAAGAAGGATTCTGTCTTTTTTTTTTCTGTACAAATGACAAACATCACAGAATGACAACATCAATATTTTTTTTATCCATTGCAGATTTTCAGACTGAGGGGAATAGATGTAGTGATCAACGAGGCAAGTCACCTGACAGGATGTGATGTAAAACAGAGTGAGTCAGCTGACAGGAAGTGTGCAGGTTTAACACCGTCAGGATTAGGCTACAACACTCGCTCATACAAAATGTACAAAACACCGTCCTCTAACTACAAACAGAACACCTTGGAGGAAAAAAATGTCCCATGTTTCAAACGGTTTCAGGTATCTGGAAAAACAATCTGTGCTTCAGTTTGCCTTGCGATATTTTTTGCCACTGATGTGATCTGTGTGCCTTGGCAAGTTGAATTGAGCATAGCCCAACGAGATGAGAACCATTACAAACATGGTGTATTTTGTCCTCCAGGTGAATTAAACAGAGATATCAGGAGTGTTTTTTGTTAAGCATTCGGAGCCACGTGGCATGCGTCCTTGTCATTGTGTCTGGAAGTGCTGTGGAGACGCAAACGTGACCCGGTGCTGCCCCCTTAGTCATGTGACTTCTGTCATCGATGCCGAGTGGTTCTGAAAATGGACGTGGGAGGAGGGATGGAGAAAGAGGTATAAGGATTGAGAGAGAGAAGGAAAAAGCAAATGGAAGGAGACAGGAGAGGGAAAAGGCGTGGGAATGTAAAGACAGAGGAAATCATTGTCAAGCAGTGTCAGGAGTGCTCCATTTAAGGCTCTGTATGTGTTTGTGTGCATTTGGGAAGGGAAACAGGGATGTAAGTGCATCATGTCATGCCTGTGTGTTCTTGTGAACATGTGTCATTTCTGTTTGTAGAAAGAAAAGGAAAGAAAGAAAGAAAGAAAGAAAGAAAGAAAGAAAGAAAGAAAGAAAGAAAGAAAGAAAGAACGAACACATGGTGAATCACATATGTGACTGATACTGAAGGTACACCCTTTCTCTGTAGGCATTCTGGGAAATGTAGGAAACTGGATGAAACAGTAAATTAGAACAAATTACAGTAACAGCACGTTACAGTACAAACCAAATTACAGTTGACAAAAATTAAAGTTCCTGAAGGGGGGTTTCTGTTTTAAGCACAAGGCCTTGAGGGAGCTCTGCTAATTAATGGGGAAAGATGATGTGCATCATAGAGATTAAGTTTTTGGGATGCCAGGTTAAGTGTTTTTAAGCTACCTGTGCGCTGAGGGTCTCCAGAGGACTCTCTACACGTGGGAAAGTCATCAGAGGCAGACCGCGGTACTCTTCAGTCTTCTGTTTAGCTGCCGCACTGTGGACACCTTTGAAGTTGTTCACAACACATATACCCTGTAAAGTATGGGGACAGTTCAACATGAATAGTGAGGCAGGTTGACAATAACTCAAGCTGACACAGAACTGAAACATTACTGATTCTGTAAAAAAACGTGTACAGATGAGGTTTAGTAAATCCATGACAAATTTTCACATGACCATAACCAAAATAATTTCCCTAACCTTTCTATTCCCCCAAACTGTCCATTAAATGTAACAATTCAATATGACAAATCATAGTAACATTTTATGCTTGATAAAGAGTCTATACACTAAATAACATTTATAGTCGTACTACACTATAGGCTGTCCAGTCTCTCTAAAGAAATGCAGGTGTGTGTGTGTGTGTGTGTGTCTGGTTTCTAAAGACAAATTGTTACTTCCTATTATTAGACAAAGTGTTGTTATTCACCAGATGCAACATCATTATGTGCAGTAACACACCAATTTAGAATGCAAATGTCACTTTATGTCTATATTAAAATGTGACTCCTTAAACCTCAAATCAAACTGCCAGCCAATTCTGATGTCACGCTCCATTTAAAAGGAATCAGGAACATTTATTTGGAGTTGTGACCATCTTTTCTGCTTTAGAACAGTTATCGCTGTGATATAAAGTTTATATGGGTGTAAAAGCTCAATCAAACTGCGTATGAGTCTACAAAAGTCAGTCATCATTTAACGCAGTCAATGGGAGATGTTCTGGGTTGTTCATCTTTGTGGCGTGGCGCTGTGCCCAGCAGGCACAGTAAACTAACGCCCCGTTTCTTCCTTTATACTGTATGTCTGTTAAAGTAAATTACAGTTATTTGTAAATTCTGTTTTTTGTCCATCAATCAAGTTATTTTTAACAGTAGAGAGACACCACCAACAAGGTTGCTGCATTTCTGAACTCCTCCATGGACTAGTTAATAAAAGACGGCAGCCCGAGGGGATCCCCCCCGTCAACCCCTCACCCCCCTTCTGGGCCAACCGTGCCCTCAGGCAGTGGCAAAGGAGAAAATGAAGCAGTTTGTGGGCAGTGCTTTTCTAGTGCTCCCAGACCAGGGAAATAAATGAATCACAGCTGCTGGGCCAAGAATCTAAGAACAACTCATCAGCATGCCTGTTTCACATAAACATATGAATTCTTTACAAAATGTCTGGCACAGGCAAGGGTGAGTCAAAAGTGCTCAACTCTACACTGACACTTTTGCTTTTTACAAATGTTGACTGTTCTTATTTTCTCTTGCATGAAACCTATATCTTTTAAGCTAACTATTCAGTATGGCATCCGCTTTCTTGTTTTCACTCAATTGAGGCCCCTACCCAAAGACAACAGATGACTGCTGCAGTATGTTGCTTACTTTCCATTTTCGTGTCTTGTCATCCATGCTAAGACAGGCTCAGCCAAGCTGCCGTCTATTGTCTCAGGTGAGAAAAGTGAAATTTACTTGTTGCAATAGAAAATGCTGAAAAATCAAGATTTGAGCTTTCAAATAAAGGCTACAGGTCTCTTGCCACGGATTGATTAGAAGACATTATAACCGTCTCTCTCATAAACTGTATGGTATAAGACAAATAAAACAAGATATGGACTTTTATCCTATGTTGTAAGATAAAATACATGCCAGACATACCTTTTATACGGCAGTTCTACATACTTTGAAAGCCTCAAAGTAGGCGGTCAGCATGTGCCACTACTCTGTCTTGGATTAAGTAGACACCTGTCTCATAGGTTAGGATTTTACCAACATCAACCTGGAGCCCCATGAAGTGCTTAACACTGATCCCTCAATCTGCTGGCAGTGCACACACCTCTTGTAAGACCGAAGGAACTTGCCGTTTGATGGTATGGCTCCATTCAGACCTCCTCTCTGTAGCAGCACAGTGATTTAATCTGCACCTGGTTTCCACTCCCTTTGTGCCAATTAATTTCCCTCAAGATCGCTGTCCATCAAACTGCCTCAGTTCTCAGATGACAAGACCTTGATATGCTTCATCAGGACCATTAGGACCATGTGTAGGGGAGAGACAGCCCTCCTAAGTTCATGGCTTGCTGATAATAAGCTGGAAATGAACAGGTTTAAAACTGCTGAGGTGATGATTGACTTTCTTGTGTTCATCTTTCCCTGGAGATCACTAACTCAATGTATGTCAATTTTTATAGGTCAATCACTGAAAGCTTATATCCTCCATCAAAGAGTAGAGTGCGGTGGTGCCTCTTCCTCAAGGACAAGCTGCTCCATGTTTACCACACTGCACATCATTGGCTTTTAGCTAGTGTTGTGTCAACTGTATGTTAGGTTTGGTGTTAATTAGCAATTATTAGCATGCTCATACACTAAACTAACGTGGTGGACACAGAAAACATTAAACCTGCTAAACCTGCAAATCAGCATGTTAGCATTGTCACTGTGAACATGTTAAATGCTAACGGAGGTTAGCATTTAGCTAAAAGCATCACTGTGCTCAACTACAGCCTAACAGAGCTGCTTGCATGTAGACTCTTAGTCTTCATATTTCTGTTACTGATGGTAGATTGGACACATTAAATATTAGACATCAGCCAGTCAGTGTCATCTACCTTCAATATGATGGAGTGTTTCAAGAGAGTTTGATAGTGACAGTTTCTTATTATTTACAAATTTTACAATTTTGTAGTATTAATACATTTTACAATTTATTAATGCTAAACAGTAGTCCTCTCTACCTCTGAATTTCTTTTGCAAATGAAAAGATGTAGTTAATCCAGCTGCTTTTAATTAGCATTAGCATTAAATGTTGTAATGTTAATGTGATCTAAAAATGTGTTTCAGATTGCTTTTCTGCTCTGCCACATGCAGAATACAGTTCAGACTGAAAACTTGAATTCTTTGTTGTGATGGACATGTTTATTTGAAGCCGGCAAAAATGTTGGCAATCAATAAATTGTTGAATTGTTGAAATTATTTACTTATTTTTAGTGGCACTGCATATGAAGGTGTTGTTGTCTTGCATCTTGTGGGTTAGCGTGTGACATGAGCTGTCACTTTCTTTGCTATTGTAATTTCCCATATAGACTTCACAAAGTAGTAAGTTTGATCAGAGTGGGAACAGAACATCTGAGGGATTTCCCTGTGAATACATGTCACACTGCTTGTTTGTCTCACAGAGCTATGAAATCAGCCATCAGCAGCTGATGCACGAAAAGCAGTCCCTGACTTCTTTCCTCAGTCGTCCCTCCATGTCTTCTCCTCCTCCTGCTCTTTCACACTCCTTCCTGCTTTGACACCCAGGGGCCTAGTGGCAATTACATGTAATGAAGCTTCTGAGACTGTTTAATAAATCACTTTTGATTTGTGGGGGTTCCCCTTCACCTTCCTTCCTCCTCAGAGGGCTTTCTGCCTCAACTCAAAAACAACATAAGGGTTTCAGCTGTAATCACTACGCCATATTTAAACACTCATAGCATCAGCATTAAATCTGATGTTGACAAAGCCATTTTAATTTTCAGTGGAAGCCAGACAGGACAGGGAATTTCTGCCTTGCTTGGAAGCACATAAGTCTGCACAATGTTATCCCTTGTTACTGTATAACGTATTTTAATAAGACAGATAACAAGATTCCTTCCCTTCCTCTGGATAACAACAGTACAAAAACAGAATTAACCAGATCACTGGTTCCCTCCATCATCTCCAAGATAAACACAACCACTAATTAAAACTAACATTTCCCTTCAACTGTCTTCTTACTTTTGGTCCTTCTACCATCCAACATTCATCACAGAGTTCTCTCAAAACCAGAGTGACTGCTGCAAGTGTCCCCTCGTTTTTTTCTCTCCTCTCTTCTCTTCTCCTCTTCCTCCTAATCAACCCGCTGCATCCTCAACTTTTTCCCTCCATCCTGAATCACCTGTATGTGAACCTCCTTCAAGCCCAGTATAAACCACACTTCATCCTGTTTCACATCCTCTTCCCCATCACCGCTTCATGCACTACCCTTTCTTAGCGTCTTCATCAAACCAGTGTTAAACATTCATGTACAAGCCCTGAGGAACTCCTTACACTTGACTGAATAGGCACACAGCTAACTTAACATTTTACATTTTCAAGTCAATAGTATGTAGACACCCCTGTCCAAATGTGAGACGTCCCACATGATAATATGTTGTAGCGACATATTTATGCTCTTTTTTTTTTTTAGTCTCTCCAATTCACACTTAAATGAAAACTAAAAGAAAAAAAATGCTGTGTATAAGAAAAGACATAAATGCTGTGTACTAAAAAGGACATAAAGACTGACTAAAAAGACTTAAGACTGGGCTCCAAACCCATGTTACAGACTGTAGTAAGGGCTGAAGCCTGAATTAATCATTGAATTACTTATTTGGGTCAATTCCAAAATGAAGCTTAAAATTATTATTATATGAAAATAAGTCATGAACAGAATCCACCTCAGAATGAACATCCTCCCCTTCCTTTTTCTCTTGTCTTTTCTAATCCCCACCACCCCTTTTTGCACTTCCATTGTCCTCACCAGAAACAGAGCGACAGCTGATCCCAGTATAAATCCAGCCACTACGTCCGAACAGTGGTTTCGGTACTCTGAGACTCGGTTGAGGCCGGTCAGGAAGGCCGAACAGAGCGTGCCCAGACAGAGCACGGGCTTGGCCAGGCGGCTGGACTTGGTCTTGATGGTGCTGGTGATGTACATCTGGAAAGGAGGACAGTGAGGAGTTAAAGATTGTGTTTTTTACTGTGTCCCAAAGGTTTGAAAAGAGCCCCCGTTCTTCTCTTTAGATGGACATGAACAGAAGCAAGTCTCATGCAGGTGTTCCCGCAGAGATTAAGTCAGATATTTTACCATTTCATGACAGCAGAAAGCCTCCATTGCATAGCAAAATAGTCATGGAAAGATGTCAAAATCTTACATCATATGAATGAAATAGCTCTATAAAACAAAGAGGGTTTTTTCCCAGAGAGAATAAAAGATTACAAATAGACCTAATATGGGAACCTCTTGTCAGCATTTCAAAACATACACTCAGTCTTTCTACATGTATGTTCTCATGTCTTGAACTTTTACCTCTCCAACCTTGTCAACCAAGGAGACATATCAAAACCTTTTTTCAACCACAATCTGTCCTTTTATTCCTCTTGCTCCTGCTGATAAAATCTGCACTTCTGCTCCCTCTTTCATTTTTTAGCAGCTGAGCTTCGCCGTCAAATAACAGCTCTTCAAATAGCCCTTCAAAAAGCCATGCTTCATGCGTTCCTCTAGCCAATTTTTCTTCATGTGTTCCTCCAACCAATTTTACAAAAATACCTGAACCCAACCTCTGCCTTTATGACATTTTCCTCCACACACTTTCAAGAAATATGAAGTCCCTCCTCATCACAACAGTTTCTGAGATTTCATATTCCTCCATCAAAGATCCACAAGTGCTACAGTACATAGCACTGTTTTTCAGAGCCTTTTAAAATTCAAGATCTATGGTGTAACCTTCATTAGTCGGGGTAAAAAAATCTATTTATCTCTGAATGTTTGGGTGTTTTTTAAACATTCCAAAATTTATTTCCACCACGATGTAAACTAATTACATTCAGTCCCAAATGAGTAACTCTGGCGCCACAGGTAGATTTGACATTGATTTTTAATTAACTGTGCTCAGGTGCTGTTGGAAAAAATCCATCAGAGAGGCACAGAAAAGTAACAGAAATAAATCTAATCTAAGACTAACAAGTACAAATAGGAAGAAAATTAAAGAAAATATTTTCTGTTCAGTAAATACTTGTAAATGGAAATGGAATTAAATAAATAAGAAACAGCAGTTTAAGATAAATCAGGAATGTATTTTTCAAATTGCTTTAATTATTCAGACCAAACTGCTCTGATTTTATGATTTGATTTGATTTTATTTTAAGTGAATTGAAAATTGTACAATATTTAAGTACATATAAAGCCTTAATTTGATTTTAACCTTTTTTTTTTTACTAATTACCCTTCTTTAGATTTACAGCAATTCAGAATTAAGACTACAATGTGTATTATTAAAGCCATATCTTTTAGTTGAGCAGTTGAATAGCTCTTAATTTTCAACATTTTTACTGATGAGTGCCACAAGGCTACAGACTTCACCATCCACAAAAAAGTTATTTTTCTGATGTAGTCATAAATGCATGGTCTTCATACTGTTACATTACTTCATATGTGATATTTAGACTTGAATACATATGGGAAGCAGTACAGAGAAAAGTTTCATCCTTGCAAATGTCCTCATTCCTGTGCAGCTGATGCTAAAACCATCATATGTCAACATGCCAATGCTTAAATGATACCCCTCTGATAAGATGTATCATCTATGTACCGTATGTGCATACAAACAATATGCAAGCCAATGTAAATGTAAAAAGAAAACTCCTGCATTTTTCTCATGTGCAGTGGGATGGTTGGCTTGTTCTAAGGTATTACAGGAAACAGGAACATGGTACATCTACTTAAACAAAAAACAAACTACATCTGTATTTACAGTGTATAAAAAAATAAAATTATTTTGAGAAATATTTTCCATGGTTTAAGTCTTATTTCTTTAGTCTGTAAAATGCACACATTGAACTTAATTATAGTGTTTAACAGCCATGCACAGTCTTCTCACCGTCAGGTAAACAGCAGAGTAAACGCTCAGCGAAGCGTCCTTGGACGGGAACGACCGGCGGGCGTTTTCCACAGCAACAGGGTTTCCAGTGCAGATGTTGCCATTGACGATAAACTGGTGATTAAAACGACACTCTGTGCCAGTGTAGTTGGGCTTGCAGACGGACAGGAAGTAGGGCGAGAGACCTCCCGTCACCACCTGGCCCGCGTTGACGAAGATGTCTGTGGCAAACAGACCGAATGCAAACACACCTGGGGCACACACAGACAGCACAGCACAATGAGAATTTGCAGCACATAATGTAGTAAAGACACATTAACACATTATCAAAAAGGCTTCACACATTTCCACCTTGTATCATGATGCCAATCACCTTATATCCAGGGTTAAATTGAGCAGTGGCTATGTGGCTCAGTGCCAGCACATAAGCTCCTAGCTGTCATTATGTAGAGCTAAACTCCAGAATATGTAACAAAAAATGTATTATGTCTAGTCACTAAAAACAGCTAGTAAATTATTTCTAGCGAAGAGAAGAGAAGAGAAGAGAAGAGAAGAGAAGAGAAGAGTAGAGAAGAGAAGAGAAGAGAAATATTGGAATTAAATGAAATTAAAATGGTAGGAAAGGACAGTGGACAACAGGCAGAGAAAGAAACATAAACATACAGCAAAAAAATAAAAATTTGCTATTATGAATGATTGCACTGACACTTTTAGCCCACCAACCCTGACCAGTGTCTGCGTCTGCATTCCTTTTGCTGTGAAATATGACTGCTGATTATCTGGCCTGCTTAGCCATGAAATTACTCTGCTTTGTATTCTCATCCGGAGGGGGGGGGACTGCAGAAGGCTGGGGGGAGTGGGTGGAGGGGTGTCGGGTGCTTGAGAGGGTACAGGGACATGATTGTGTGAAGGGCAAAGAGAGAGAGAAGGAAAGAGGGGGGAATTAGGGTGAGAGGAGAAGAGATGGGAGGGAGCAAGAGAGCGGGAAACTAAAAGCCTCAGTGATCCTACAAATTTGAGAGATTGTTCGGGAACAGACAGAAATATAACTCACGCGAATTGCATAATGAATTTCTGATGAGTATTTTATTAACTGAAGGGGTATTATTTAAAAATGAACAATACAGTTTGGATTATGCCAGGAAAGCGACCTCCCTGGAACAGAGAGGAAAGAGTCTGTCAGTCTGCCCAGTTCAACTCAGTTTCTGAAGAAAAGTGGATATTAAACAATTCAAATTCAAACATTGTAGCTGGTAGTGACAGGTGTGTACAAATTTTACCTGTAATTGTGTAAAACATCACTATTGTAAGAATGAAAATCTTCTATGTAGCCTATATACTGCTTGATCCAGCATGTTTGATAAAGATATTTAAATTTAATTTTGTTCTAGTGGCTAATGCAGTTTTAGAGAGGCTGCAGTAAATGCATCACAGCTGGACTTGATCCCAATTGGCTCCCTTCACTGAAGAATTACTGAAATCCGTTCAGTCAGGCCAGTTTGCTGTATTTAAACTGAAAAGCCTTAAACAGCAAGTCTACCTTGTTTAAATCATACAGCAGAAGCTGGTGTAGTTAGCAAATCAGGATTCAACTAGGTCTAAACTATGTGCATAACATGAGTATTTCCAATTAAGCCACACAGTTCAGTGTGTGTAAACCCAAGAGGAATACAGAGCAGCCCGATATTCTTCCCTTGATATGCATATGCATGCATGATTTTTTTTTAGCTTTAAATACTGGTGTGATTGATACTGTGAAGTAATTTTATTGAAACTTGAGCAGCGAGGTGTTTGCAGCTGTTGGCCTGACATACTGTATACAAAGCCTATTGAATGTTGCTCAGTAGGCCTACAGTACACTGTAAAAAGTGTTTGTAGAAATTACAGTAAAAAACTGTCAAATAGCAAACAGTAAAAGACCATAAAATCCAAAACAGTATATCACTGTAATAGATACATTGAATCACCCTAAACCAAGAAACAGTACATAACAAATTTTTACTGTCACAATATGTAGAAAGCACACAATTTTACTGTGAAAATATAACATTTTGGTAAAATTATTGGGAAAATACCATAATGTCACAAGCACTAAACTGCCCTAATTAACGGTATTATTTGGTCTAAATAACAGATTTCACTAATGTGTACATTTAATTACAGTATAAAACCTTTCATCACTCAGCAAAAAAATACCTCAATTTCTACAGAAACAAGATGTTGAAATTTGGTATGTTTGTTAAATAACGTTGATTTCAAGGTAAAACATACCGTATGTTTAAATATAATTTACATTTGTCATTTTATGTAATGTCCTTGTAAATATGGGTCTAATCTGACTATGTGCTATATGCAATGGAAAACTAAAACATAACTACAAGGATGTATTTCTTGAAGAAAGTCAAGTGATAGCTGTGCAGCAATGTTAGCAATCATTTGTGGTTGCCAGGGTTTATTAGGTGGTTGTAAGGGTGTTTTTAGATGGTTGCTAGGATGTTTGTAGGTAATGTGTTCTTAGGTGGTTACTAAGGTGCACAAACTGCTGGGGTGTAGTGTTTGCTAAGGTGAACTTGGTGGGTGCTAGGGTGAATTGCATGGTTGCTAAGGTGTACTAGGTGGTTGCTATGGTGTACTAGACAGTTGCTAGGGTGTTTGTAAGTGGTTGCAAGAGTGTACTTGGTGGTTGCTAGGGTGTTTCTGGGTATAAACTAAGATGTAACGATTGTCTGCTGGGATGTTTCAAGCATGTTCTTTGATTGACCTTGGTGAGCACCTTTTCAGCCCAGCCCATTCCTGATATATGGATATCCAGCACACAGCCAAGGTAATTGGCTGACTCCTTAGCTGCAAGCACAGTGCCACCAACAACATTAAAACCAGGGGAACCTTTCAACTTTATCTTTGACCCAAACAATATGGATTCTGTTTTTCCTAAATGGAGTGACAACTTGTTTGCAGTCACCCAACTGCTGACATTAAGAAGTTCTGCATTCAGCGTACTTTCAACTATTCGTTTATTTTCATGGGAAACCATTACTGCAGAGTCATCTGCATATAAAAAGAGTTCACATGAAGTGGCAGACTTCGGGTAATTTATAAATTAGAGGAAAAAGATTGGCCCAAGTACACTCCCTTGTGGGACCCCACAATCTATAGACCTAGGATGAGACATTGTCCCACCAACATCTACCATCTGCTTCTTGTCTTTCAGATAAGAGCTAATCCATCTGACTGCTACATCATTAAAAATAATGGCTTTCAGTTTGGACAATAAAATACCATGATCAACCTCATCAAATGCATTCTGTAGATCTAACATAGCCATACCACAAAAATTCCCTTTGTCAACTTCACTCCTGATGTAGTCAGATAAACACAATAAACAGGTGTCGGTGGAGTGGAATTTTTCAAAAGCCAGATTGAAATTCATACAGTAAACTGTGTAAGGACCAGAAGTTGTCAATCTGATTAAAAATGATGTTCTCAATTGTTGTGGATATTTCTGAGCGATGGTCAACACTTCAGTGGAGAGAAGCACAAACGAGCCTTTGATGTCTTCATGCTGATAATGTTTATTGAAGTTACTTGATCAAGGAGAACCGTAAACAGTGAACATCCAAGTTGGTGTAACTTGGATGCTGTCTCTTCTGTTCGTTCTGTCTTCTGAAAGTCTGAGTGTTAGTCTTTAACCCAAGCAGATCAGCCTACGATATGAAAAATTAGTCTAATGGGTTCACTAGTTTCTAAACAAAGGACTGCAATTTACCAGTGACATCTTAAATCACGTTGCATTGAGCCTCAGGTCATTGTCAACACATTTTGGCTACACATTCTACCTATCTGTGTTGTCTAGAAGGGTCCTCTCTGGCTTTGGCTTACCATGGCAATGCTGATATACTCTTTATCAGAGAGGTTTCTGCTTTCACCAAAATATCACAGACAGCTGACGTCTCGAGGAGAGATTAAGAATTACAGCGTGACCTCAAGGCTTCATCTTGACCCAATGTCACTCCAACCTGTAATCCCTAAAGATGGAAAATTCCACCCATCGATGATCTCAGACAGTGTACACAAGATAGAAACAGGCCTATAGTTTCCATGATCCAGTTTACTCCTTTTCTTGTAGAGAGGAATCACTGTAGCAAGTTTGAGATCACTGGGGAAAAGACCTTGCTCAATAGACAGATTTACAATATGGGTGGTGCATGGAGTAATGATTTCAGCTGCATCTTTAAGAATATAGCTGTAATATTGTCAGTTGCTTTGGAGCAGTGGAGCCTGTTGAGCATCTCAAGCACAACTGCCTCAGACACCTGTGTCAAAGTGAAGCTATCAGCTTGAACCTCTTGCTAAGAGCAGTACTGATGGACATGACTCTCTCCATATTGTCCTGTCTGGCCTGCTGGCAACTGATGTAAAACAATTACTTAGACTGTCCACCACCTCTTTATTATCTGTTGTAACCCTGTTCTCAATGTTTAAACTAGTGTTACTGGTTTTTGTTTTCAGCTTTTACTGTTTATGTCATTGTGAAGGGATGGCTGAACGCAATTTCTTTGTACTGGCTTCACTATGAAAGTACTAGGACCAGTATCTAAGTTTAAAATAAATCTATGAATTAAAAAGTACCATTTGCACTCAGTTAGGAAAGACAATGAAAAGATGCACCGATTGAACATCAGTGACCTGATTGATCTCTATCCATTGCCATCTTATGTGAAGGGTGGATACTAAATGGTTCTATTGAAACACAGTGGGTTGTCACACTGAAGAATGTCTTGGGCTGTCAGTCTGGTGTTAACTGAGCTTTATTCACACTTTCATACTCAAAAATGGATAATGCATAACAAAGCGACATAAGAAGTGCCATTACTAAAGTGTCGCTAGATCTCCCAGTCTCAGTTCTAGCTCTTTTAGAGGAGACACTACAACCGTTGGGGGTGGAGACCACTGAGAATTTTCACTGAGACCAATTCTAGTGAGAAAATTGGTGAAACAAACCAGTAAGTACATTTCGACAAAATTTATTTTTAAGTATAACCAAGGATAAAACATCATTTGTACGTTTTGTAATTTCATTATTTTTGTTTTACAGCACAGAGCACTGAAATCCACAGCCAGTCAGCATTAGGCTCTCCAGCTTCTTCAATGTGCTCCTCATTCTGCTGCAGACTGGGTTGACAGCTTCCAGAATCCAAGTTTCCTGAAGCCTTGATGCAGTGTTTGGAGAGGGGGAAAAGCCAAGTCCAGGGCTACGGAGAGAAATTATCCAGATTGTTGTTTCTGAGTTGATGAATGCCTGTGCTTCTCCTAGTAAACAAAGCCTCCACAGAAGTTGCCAAAAAATGGTATCCCAGTCACTGCAAGATGTCATAGAAGGTGATGTGGTGGGACCAGGATATCACTCACTGGTCAAGCAGTTACAGTTACAATTGAAAACATGAAGCAGTCTTCAGCACCAACGATAATGAAGCACCAACAGGGGTCAAATGAGTATGACACAGAGGAAATCCAAGCCAAACAAAGGGCAGCTGTTCAAGACACATATGGCTGCATAAAGTGGGACATAAAATTCATGCCAGTGAGTGAGACACCAGAAAGCCAACAGGAGAAGAAAGACAAAATGTAGGTGCTCAGTGAATAGACTAACTTCAGCCCAGACGAGGTAAAAACTCTTATGAAGTGCACCTACTACACCCAACGTAAAGAGATACACAAGGGACAAGATCTGTAATCCTTCATGGAGGAGTGACCTTTTTTGTTCCAGGAGATTGGCATGACAGTCTCACTGGGGTATCTCTAAAAGAGATTGTCCTCACCAGCGTAGAAAAAAAGGTAAAATGGCTTATGGACTTCATGAGAACCACTTGTGCAGACAACAGCAAACAAGTTTTGTAGGCAGTCACAAAACTGAAAATTCTGAGAGGACAGTCGGAGGGCTGCTCAGAAGATGTCTAGGATATGTTGCTCCTTCTTCTCCTATTTTGAAGAGGAGGAGAACCTCTTCCACTATATAGAAGAAACATGTCTGGCAAAAAAAAGTACAAGTGGAAAGCTTGCCTGTGACACCATGCCTCATTGTATGTGGTAAGTTGATATTCAGTTTTACTGAAGGAGCCTATGCTAATGTAAGGAAATATTACATGAAATGCACTGTCATGTTTTAAAGTGCTAGTTGTGGTTCTACCCCACCCAGCGGTATATTCTCCTCCATACGACTGTCACAGATCCTCCAAGTTTGACCCATGAGCTTCCCTGGATGAGGAAGAACCACAACTAGCACTTTTTAAGATGACTTTTGGATGGTAATGGCGGATGTGCTGTTAATTATTTTCTACCTGTATCTTCTTTGCAGGAACCTCCTGCTATGCCTCAAGGCAGTTCATGCTGAGACCGGAAGGTTGTGAATGACTAAATCCCCAGCTTCATCTCTGCCATCTGTTTGATGTTTAGAAGCTATTACTGCCTCAATATCCACTATCCCGTGGATCTGGGCTCCACACTTGAGTTCCTTTAGAGGTAAAAAAAAAAAAAAAAAATTATTTCCTCCCTTAGAAGTAATCGCTTTATATAGTGGTTGATTATGAATTCTTGTGTTCACAAAAGTGTTTCTTCATCATCAATCCAGAGAAGAGCACAAAAGTTGAAACAAAAAAAAAACAAGAAGCAAGAGTAATCACCTGCATCATATATCTCTCTGATCATGAGTGGAGAGAGACATGTTAAAGATGGACTTATCCAATTGAACTGTTAAGACCGTGAACTCTTACACAGCATTAGCTGTATGGAACAATATACACTTTACTGTAACTTAACTGTTAACCACTGACATTCAGAACAGTATTCTTTGATGTTTTCAGTTATCTTTAGTGTTTTAATAAGCAGTTTTTTTGGTTCTGTTAAATTTATGTGAACTGGCTTATTGTACATTTTGGTGGAATTACTAATACCTAATGATTACTTGAACAATAAGGTCAAGGCAACAGCATTTTTTTTTTAATTAATTTTTTGTCATTTTTGTTAGAGGCTACTCTTTCAGTTAGGTCAAACAATTTGAGGGGAAGACTGACTTCAATTATATAATTCTAAAAATGTCACAAAGCAATTTACTATGATTTTATAAAGTACGTGCAAGAAGTTTTCCAATTTTGGCTTTTTGTTTTTTATTGCCAGAAGCAACTTTTCAGAGGATTTGGTCACTCATTCATTTGAAATAATCTATGATACTAACAGGAAGTTTGCAGAGCTTCTTGCCTATCCATGCATTTGAGTTAATAAAACTGTCTCTGAAGAACATTTGAACCTTTGTTTCAGTGCTTCTGTGACACTTCAGAGTAGGTCAAAGGCTGGTGGCTTCGCTAAGATCTAAGAATCTCCTTTATGGTAAGTAAACTGAACACATATCTAACATCTTTTCACATGTTAAGAGTAAATTGTCTTAATTATCTGAACACACTGCTCTTGTTTAAATTATCTTTATAACAAGTGTAAAAATATAAGTCTTTCGCTCCTACCAGCTTTCAGGCATTGCATTCAAACTCCTATGAGTGGTTGTGGACTTGTAGGGAACAATTTGATGGCCTTTGTGACATCCAGGAAAAAGGTGAGATCCTAATCCATTTAAATGCCAAAAGCAAGCTGTTTTTGTTTTTACTTTTAAAGATGACTATATTGCCATTTCTGCTGTATTGGACAGCAGCAGTAAAGATAAACAGGAAACACAGTGGAGAAAGAGGGGGTGATATGCAGCAAAGCCGGAATCAAACCTTGGCCGCTGTGATAACAATATGTGATACGTGTTCTGCCAGTTGAGCCCCTTGGGTGGCCCAGCTGTTTATGTTTTTGAGTGTAAATTTAGCCATTTGATTGTAATTTGCATCCTGTGCACTGAAAAGAGTGAAAGAGTTGATGCTTGAGATGTTTTCATCTTTCACTTGAAGAGGATGTATGTCCTCTTGTCTTCTTTTATCTCCTTACTCTTTCTTTCAGGTCTTATTACGTCTATGATTGGTTGTACTTAACATGGACCTCATCAATCTCTTTGCTGTCCTACTAGTCTACCCTTCTGATCAGATCAGTCTTGTCAAGGTACGTTCATTTAATAATAGAAGGCTTTAGGTTCATTTCTTTTTCTAAACACTACGTACCCATTTCATGTTCAAACAGTGTATACAAATGTAGAAGTTAAGCACTGTATAAATCTAGGCAAGCATAATCTAATGTGATTTCAACTTCTTGCTGGTGTCAGCCATCCAAGTCCCTTTCTTCAGTTGTTTTGGGCCTTTTCAATATTTGATCAATGTTGAATAAATCTTTTATTCTAAGTCTGTGCCCTGAGGTCCACATGCTGTAGTGGGGGCACTGCAGTTGTTTATAAGAACCACCTCGGTTCTGTCCCTTTTACTGCTGGATTTTTCAATAGATTTCATCATTTACATTGATGATTACTCTAACTTCCTAGCCATACAACTTTTAAACACTACAAAAGCACGGTGCACCCCGGAATACAGGAAGGTCAGCACTCTGATTTGTCATCAGCGTTATCAGCACGCAGCTTCAGTGAGTACATTTAATTAGGCTTCTGAACTGGTACTGCCCTTAGATGTTTTTTTCCATACCTATTAATGTTCACATCAAAATAATTATGTGTCCCTTATGTGTCTGTTACCCTATTACATGGAGTTCCTCAAGGGTCCATCCTTGGACCTGTCCTATTCTTTTTATGTATGCCACCTTTTAGCCGCTTGCTCAACTATTCCAACAGTATGTATTACCATTGATATGGTGAAAATACGCAGCTAGAATTTTCACCATCCTTCATGACTGTCTACCTTGTATCTCTGATTGGATGTCTTAAATTTCCATCTTAACTCAAAAACAGAAACAGAGGTCTTTATGATTGACCCTCACTGCTTTGCTTAAGAGGTTACTCATTACGCTAGGAACATCAAAACCTCCTTTCTGATCAACATCTGAACTTGAAATATTACAAAACTAAAGTTTTCAGTCTTATTTGTTGCAGTTGTACTGAATATGGGTTTGGAAATGAATATTACCAACACATTCACTAACACAAAGGACAAACTTCTCTCAGGTAAAATGCATTTATTATAGATTCAGGGCATGCACGTGGTCTAAATAAAATTATTATATCAGAGATGGATTTAACTAGGTTGGAAATACCATATACTAGAAGTCAGCACATTGTAGTTTAATGCTCGATAATGAAATAGGTAGATGGAATAATTCTGTCTTTGAGTATGTTCACTAAGGCCTACAGCTGAACTATTAATTTACTGAGGAACATCCCAGTGCTGCACAGACAATGTCTCTGGTGAACTGCGATGCTATACAGCAGTTAAACAGGTCAGCAGACGCACTGGCTGATTGCTGGGCACTCACGGCAGGCTGGGAGCAGGTAAGGTGGTCTTGGCATTGAAGAGCTGACTTGGGCAGCTCAGCTTGATTCTGAATGTTCTGTCGGTCTGGTAATCTGGTTCAGAGGATGTGGAAAGCAGCACAACCCCACGCTGTACAGCATGGTGAAAACTGCTTCTTGATGTTTCTTCATTACTCATTTTAAACCCAAAGGTGACCTTGTGTTTTCAGCTGTAGCCCCCACAGTTTCTCATTCAATCTATTAGATCTGCTAAATCTGTTAACTGTTTTAAGCAGCTCTATATTTATAGGTTGGCCTTTTAATGAAATTTTTAACCTACTCTTTTTTCACCATTTTATCTTTTTTTCTGTTTTAAGTTCTTTAATGTTTTGTATTTTTATTTTTTGTTTTTATCGCTTTTTTTTAATTTTTGTTGTGAGAAGCATTTTGCAACTGTGTAAGTGCTATTGTGCTATTACTAAGTAGTAATATTATTATTGTTGTAATGATATACAGCATGTGGCTTCCTGGTTAAAAGCTTATACTGAAAGACAATGAAACCTACAGAAACACACACACACACACACACACACACAGAGAGAGAGAGAGAGAGAGAGAGACACACACCTACACATCTACACTCCCATACACACACATGCACAATTATCTCTGATAATTATTAATTATTGCTAATAACCAGCCATGCTCCTCCCAGATTCAACACCACCATCTTTTTTCTTCTTTCTATTCATCTGTGGGATAGATCACTGACGTCCTTTACAATCCATTAGAGGTTTTCAGCGTATCTTTAACACTAAATCCTCCAGCTGAACTGAGTGCACTGAATCATCAGTGTCACTGACCAAATCAGTAGCTTTTTGCTTTGGAGCTGCCCTCACAGGTAACTGACAGCTCTGACATTCAGCTGTCAGCTTAGCAGTGCTATACACAGCATGTGGCTTCCTGGTTAAAAGCTTATACTGAAAGACTGTGAAACGTACAGGAACAATCATGATATGACACCACTGTTGCAGATGTGAGTTTTACTGAATTTTTAACCTCATAAACAGTGCTTCTATGGTTTTGTACTAAATGAAAATAAATAAAATCAGAAGATTGAACTTGAATTTAAACATAATCCAAGACTGAACAAAAGACAATCAAAAGCAGTGCCTTAATGTCACCTCATTCATATTGCTTAGCTACACACACACACACACACACACACACACACACGCAAAAAAATCAAACAATATAGTCAATAAATATGAGTCTTTGTACTGCACTGAGGAGGTAGATCAGGCAAACACTGGTGGGACTTGTCGTGTCACAAAAATCCACTCTTTCAATGAGATTATTGTAGTCAGTCACAATCATCAGACTTGAAACATTTATTTTCCAACACATTTACAAGCAGAGTCACATGTTGGATGATGTGAGCTATGAGGGGATCAACCACTTCTCAGATGATGCAGGATGTTCTCCATCATATGGTCCAAGCACACAATTTTGAGAACTGCTTCCTCATCTGTCACTACAACATGCTGACATAGTTTCAAATGGGCATTTCCATTATATTTAATAACTAAATGGAAGTTTATCAAAGGTGTTAAGTCCAGACTCCCATTCAAAACCTTATTCAATTTTTAAATTAAAACCATTTTAAAAATGGTTAATACATCTCATGACATACAAAATCTAAATTACAACAAAGCAGTCATATTTGACAAAAAATCAGTTGTTGCATTTTACTCCATATGTCATAGAAATTATATATGAATAGTGCTTGTATATTCTTTTCAATTTAAGGGCTAAAAAGTGTTTCAAGAACAACAATCCTGATTTTGCACCCATGTGTACTTGTAATATTTCTTGATGTGCGCGTGCGTGTTCTTGAGTGATTGTGTTTCTGACCTGTCAGCTTCTGCATACCATCAACATGAAGAGGCTGGGGGCGGTTTTGAGTACTTGGCAAAACTTTCTTACCTATGAAGCGTATGATGCGACGGATAAGAGGGTTGAGGTAACAACAGTCCCCTGTCACAATGGTTTTCTCTTGGGCCAAGAGAGCTTCCCGCGTGGATTTCATCACATACATGGACACCTCTCCGATGAAAATCTACACATGCATGCACACATAGAAACATACAGAAAAAGCCCGGAGGAAAGGCAGATACAGGAAGAGATTTAGAAAGATCCACAGATGGAGATAGAAACAAAAAAAGAAAGTAACAAAACACACACACAAGGAAGAGAAAAAAAAACATTAAGTTAAGCATCACAATATAGGGCAAAGGAACATTTTGCCCCAGTCTGGTCTGTGTACATAAACCACTGTGTCTTAATGCAGCCTTTCTTCAGGTCCATTATAGTGTGGACATTACATCAGGTCTAATGGAAAAACTGCTGCTGGACACACAAAATGAAACTCGTTGCCAGCTGCCTTGGGTGAAGCAGGCTGCTTCAAAAATGTGTGTGTTTGTGAGTGAGAGTGTGTACATACAGGAAGTGCATATGTGTGCACACGTGGTTTTGGCCTTTAGTGTGTGTGTGTGTGTGTGTGTGTGTTCATAAAAAGAGTTTGTTTTGAGCCCCAGGATAGGTAGCAAAACTTCCTCCATCCCTCATGAATGCTTTTTCATCAACATGCTTCTGCGAATGCAACTGTAATCTATTTCTTCCATTGTAGCAAGGAGTAAGAAGAGTGACTGATGTTAAAAAAGAAGAAGAAAAAAGGACTGACAGTAGACACATAAAACAGTTATGAATGTTTTAAAGCTTTGCACTGGATTCAGCTGTGTCTGGGAGGGAAGCGGAATTAATATTTTTCCCCTGAACGTTGACTGACATAAAGCTTGCAAATATGGAATGAAAAGATCATCAAATGCATCATGGCAGAAACATTCATCTTCTAATGTATAATGACCTAGAAACATCTATCTTCAAAGGCAACATAACCAAATAAGAAAGGCATTAATCCTCAAATACACTGCAACTAAGGGAACCATGTAGTTTGGCTTTGGCCAAAAAGAAGGGCTGGTGTAAGTATAAAGGCAGCATAAACATAATTTTATGAATCTTAGGTTGCTTACAGGAAAATCCTTACCCTAAACGTAAACAAAATTATTCATGGGCCACCCTTGGCATCATGTGTACAAATTATTTTGTTTGAAATTTGCTTGTATCATGCATATGCAAAGCATCCACAAAAACATATTTTGATTACGTATGCCTTGTGAAACTGTGAAAATAATCACATGACATGTCATCTTCCCACACTTGCTTCTGTAGCTGCATTTATAATGTAGGTCAGTTTTAGGACCTTAAGTGTACCTTTTTCCAGTGACTGTCTGTCATTGGGAAAATTAACTTCATTAAAAATAAGTTCCTTGTCAGTTCATCCATGGATGCTAATCAGTGAATATTTCTGTGATGTTTTGCCTAAATTATGATTTTAACATTTTCAAACAACTAGCCTTGAAGTATTTGTCTCACAAGAGTCTGCTTCAGCACTGAAAAGGTTAGTTACCACCGACTGATCGTCTTATTTCAACTCATGTAACGCCTAGTCTCCTTTATGAAAATGTCATGAAAACAGACGGCAACAGTTATCTCCAAATGTACCATTTCATAAAACTGAGAAACAATTTGGCATTCAAGTGACACAGTGTGATGTCTGAGCAGAATATGAAAAGGTTAAATATCAAACACAAGAAAGGACATGACATGAAACAAAAAGAATATACTTCTGGTTCATGTATTATCTCAATAACACTGACACATCCACCAGTGTAACAGATTAATGGGAGTTCAAGACCGCATTACACTTGAAGGTCCATAAAACACTGTACCTGTGACATGAAAATGACAGACAGTGCACTGCCAACAGTATTTAGGAGTACCATTTTTTATGCATTTCACCTTATTCATATTTTTTCCCACACATACATTAAATATAACAACTGTCCCCTGTGGAAAGCTATAAATGATTCATGGTGCAAGTCTTTTCCACCATAATGAACTGCCAAAAGTAGAGAATTTTTGAGAAAACAATCAACTACACAGCCTGAGGCAGCAGCAAACTTGCCTTGATTCTTACAATCTGACAAGCTGTTTATATTATGTGATGATCTTTTTTTCAAATTTTAACAAAAACAAATCTTAACAGTACAAGTTGAGTAAAGTATATTTGGAAAATAAGCAATGTATTAGTTGGTTAAAATAGCTCTAAAAAAAGCCTTCTGGCAAGACAAATGAATTTCCTACCAAGCTTGCTACCCTTCAAGTTGTTTACCAAGTTGTCTAATATATCAGATTTGTAAAATTAATAATTTATCCTATTAAATGTCAAGAAACTGTGACAAATGTCCATCTCAAGATCCTAGAGAAAGAGGTGACATCTAATTTACAAAGATATAAAACAGAAAATTGAAAAGAAATTGGAATCATTTATGCTTGATGACAATTAATCGTGGAACCTGAGTCAAGCTAAGGAGAGATGAGTAAGTGACAACCACCGAGCATAATACTGTAGTCAAGCAAAAAACACCCTAAAACAAAAGTCTCTTTAAGTTGCAATAATCAATATTTTCATATAAATAATGGATGAAATGACTTTGTGTAATGTTAAAGGTGTCGCTTGTAGTGACAAACCAACATAGAATCATTGTGTAGCTCTGCAGTCCCTCTGAGCTCTGGCTGTCTTAGTACCTTTCAATTGATTTTGGGAGTTTTATGGCCCACAACTTTTATTATTTTGGTTCAATCACACTGTTCTAAACTATTTAGTTTCCACAAGCAGCAGGAAGCTATTTTTAGCAAACAATTTCTGATACACTTACCATTCTGTGCCTACCCAGCACCGAATAGCAGAGTTAGCAAAGTTGGCAACTAGCTTGTGAACATGGTTGAGCATTTAACCAAAAAACTATTCAGTCAATTCAGGATGAATTGAACAGTCTTATTGATGACCCTGATATTTCCCTCAAGAGTTTGTGAGGACTAACACAAAGCTAAAAAGAGAATAAACTTGACACCAAATGAATTCTAATATTGCTCTGTGTCTGCTAGGTGTGTCAACAGGTAACATTTTGCTAACAAATTCGCCACAACAACTTTACACTGTATTAACTTTACAAGTATTTTTTCAGCCTTTATTACAGCTGCTGTTCTGCTGCCCCAAAGTGACCAAAAATATATTAACGCTACTTAAAGACTTAATCTCTTCTTAATGGAACAATAATTTTCAGTATTTCTACCAAGACACACATAAAAACAAGTGGAATTAGCCATTAAGGAGCTAATTAGGTATGGAAAAAAGGGCATTGACTTTGTATTTCATGAGCGGAGCTGGGGGTTACCCATTAATTTCAACACAGTCCTCTCTTCTTTGACTTGTCTTAGCCTTCAGGGAAAGTTTATCTGGAGACTCTTCTACAGTCTGGTTGCTGCTCGATCCTAAAATTAGTCAGTGGCCTGTTTCTTTTGGATTCACACTTGACAAGAACAACATCATGCTTTCGTTCTCTTGGCTCTGTGGGTGATGGACTGACTCTCTGATTCCTGTCCATCGCTGAACAGGTTTATAGACCATTGCATCAATGCGACCCAGCTAACCTCCACAGTCTCCCATTGGTCTAGCCATGTGGAACACTCCGCATAAATTACTGCCTCCAAGCTAATTGGCCAACATCCCAGCCCTGTCATCATTAATTCTGATTGGCTGCGTCCCTGGTTTATGACGCATGTGGAGACAGAGCGATCTATAGTGTCAAGCACAACTTTTAGCACCTGACACAGCACTCTCAAAGGGCAGAATTAAAAATTTTGGTAACATAGATGGATAAAGAGACTACAATGTAATGAAATACAAAGGCCACATACTGTATATTCTGATGAGAAAGAGAGAGAGAGAGGAAATAGACAGAAATGACCAGCAGTGTTAAACAAAACTTCATCTGCTTACACAGCACTCTCCAGGGAGGGATGTGTGATCAGGAAGACGCAGGAAAAAGGAAGAATCTTATTAGTATTTAATTAGTTTTAGGTAAAACTACTCACAAAAAAGTGAAAAACTGTGTCACTATGAGAGACATGACCACGCGGATATAAGCAAATAAATAGTAAGAAGGAACAAATCAATACAAAATTTAGAAAAAGCTAATATTTTCTGATATTCTTTTACGTCTCTGCTATATACCAAGACTTACACTGTAGTTGTTGGTTACACTTTCCAGTCAGTCTATATTGACTAAGCATCCTATTTTTATTTTTTTATTTGTGAAGTAATCAGTGCAGAAGACTCTGTCAAAACTACACACAAATGCACTCTCACCAAATCAGCTGTAAATAACAATTTCTGTCACATTTCCGGGCCAATCGGAGCACTCTTCTGGATTTTGAACCAATTTATCCTGTTTTATTGTGTGTGTTAGTGTGTGTGTGTGTGTGTGTGTGTGTGTGTGTGTGTGTGTGTACAGGTTTCTAACACTGTGGACTGCTGATGCATCTGTACACCAATTAGTTACAGTGAGAAAATGCCAGCGGCAGGATGTGTTTTATCTAATAAAGAAGTGATAATAATTAGGATTTTTACTGCGGCCTAACAGCACTCAATGCTTTGAGCCTGAGAGCAAAACAACAAAATGTCCTAGATAATAAACAAAAAATGGGGAGATACAAAGGAGACAGGAGAACATTAATATGTCATTACAAATAAGATGTTTGGCATGTGTCCAGAAAACAGACATCTTTAGCAATCACATCCCTGATCTGGGTGGAGAGGAGATAAGAACGGAACACTGCTAAAAGCTTTTTCATGCTGCACACCAGTTTGCCTTGACACCTAAGAACCGGCACGTTTGTTAACCTTGACTTGTTTATCTCTGCTGCTCTGACTTGTTTTTGATGACTATGTCAGGAAAGCATATCATTGTGAAATGCTGATAATTCACTAATCGAACACTACAATTTTGCAACTATTTTATGAGTGTGCTTATTTTCAAACTTCAGATGCTGAATGTAACAGCACCCATAATGAGGAAAAGACAAGGGAAGGGACTGATGATTGGAACAGAAAGATTTAGCTGATTGGTTCTGGTTGGCTCGACACAGATCACAAAAAATGAAGGTCTACTTTTTGCACAGTTTCTCTCTGAATGACCTGGTGCTGGAGCAGGTATATACAGCAGTGACAATGATACACACACATATTCTGTAGTACATAGTGAAGTACATGTACTGCTGGCATTATAGAACTACACCACCAGCCAAATCCTTAATTCTTGCACTTTTAGTTAATATTCCTAATACACTCTCCATTCACTCTTTAGCTACAGTTAGCTGTGTTATACATTCTTTACATTTTGGTGTAAAGAATGTATAATATATAATATAATATAATATAATATAATATAATATAATATAATATAATATAATATAATATAATATAATATAATATAATATAATATAATATAATATAATATAATATAATATAATATAATATAATATAATATAATCATTTAGGTTAACATTATTTTCATTGGATCATTTAGTCAACGTCAAACCACCTTTAAGCTTTCAATTTAAGGCTACACGTACAATACATAATTCTTACAGTTAACTTGTTCTAGTATTTTCTTTTTTAAACTCCTGTCTCCCCAGATGACACACACTAAAGTCAAAGCCAAATCTGTGCCAAATTTTAAAGCATCCTGGACAACTAACAGATCATATCTGAGGTGACGTGATGTATTATCGCATCCCTTAACCAGGGTGTGAACTACAGAGGAGCCAGGGGGAGCTTGGCTCCTCTTAATAAGACATGAGCTCCCCTGAAAACATGATTTGTGAAATTTTGGGAGGTCTCTAAAATATTGACAATATGATATTTTTGCCATACATTTCTATTTTTCTGTGCCTTCATCATCATGGATCATGTGTCAAATCAGGCTATTATTGATGTATGATTTATGCATGAGGGTGATTCATCATTAATTCACCTTAATGAAGATACCAGCATGTGTGCTGCACGTGCCATGACCATCGAAGCGTGGCGATGCAATATGATAAACTTCACTCACTTTAATTCAAAGATCAGAAGAAAAACACTTTCTTAGACCCATTCAGTCTGCACATTATTGCGCATTTCTCCACATCACCATTACTCATTTCTTTGTTTTGTAGTCAGCATACAGATGTGTCAAAAAGAAAACAAGGAAGTTTACCCGCAAATTTACCCAAGATTTCCCCCCCGGTAAAAAAATAGTGAGCTCCCATGGAAGCCATGGAATAGTTCAGACCCTGCCCTTAACAAATATGCACTCTGTGATGGTAAAACATACTGGGGTGTCTTTTACCATCAGCTACTCCAAACTACTGATTGGATTGACTCATCTTATCCTTCACATATGGCCCATGTCAAATGTGAAAATAGAAATTATAATATTAAACAAGCAGACACAAACACTCTTCAGAAGGTGTTGATAAAATATGACATGGGTTTAATGATGAGCTGACCCAGGGGCCCGGAGACATTTGGTGCCTAGTCTGGTGTGCTGGGTTTGAGTCAACAAGCATGGAACGAAACTGACATCTGGTGGCTGTATGTTGCTACTTCTGTGTGAGGCATTTGAATCAGAAATGCATATGGGGCCGATGTCCTACAGTATGTTCAAGACATCCACGACTCAAGTTTAAATATCCACAGCATGGTTAACAGCTTCCACAGCAGATGTTTTGACTTGTAATTACAAGAAAAATACAAGTGGAATTAATTATATTAATAAGGGCTCCACTTAGCTTTACTAGTTTCTGGGCCCTGCTACTGTGTACTCTGGGTCACTCACATGGCTGACTGGCACACTTAAACTGAACACAGCCATTGTTAACAGTATTAATAACACCTGTGATTTTCAAAATGAATGTCATCTCATGAATGAATGTCATGTAAAAAGTCTATTAAGGCTCGTTTGTTGGTGTGTTCCAAATCTATACTACATACTAATTCCATACAGTAGTATACATATACTTTGGAATTTCACTGCCAATTAAAGGATATGGCTGGAGATTCTCTATATTTTTCTCATGTTCAGAGCCAAACCAATAATGAATTGATCCTACTTACAAGTATTGAGTGTGTGTGTGTGTATCCAAAGCTCAATACAGCTTATTCCCCTGTGCCGCAGACCTCCATAAAGAGTTTTGGGCATGGTAGTTTGTTTAGAAACTGCTCCAAAGACTAATAACAGCCATCACATTTTCAGTCTCCAGAAAGTAGTTCCATATAAGGCAGACACAACTGTGCATGTGGTTCTGTTTACAGTGCTTCACTAGCTTGTTGACTTTGTGTTGCATTGTAAATTTCTCAAAGAACTTTGGCACAAAGAGGAACATGTGATCCAGTGCAGCGGTGTGGTTACATTGATATGTTTTTAATAGATTTTGAACAGCAACGAAAGTTTACGGCAAAGAGGAATATGATATATCAGGATTTGGATACACACACAATACTTGTAAGTAGGATCAATTCATTGTTGGTTTAGCTCTGCACATAAGATTTGTTGACAATAAGAAAAATATAGAAAAATCACCAGTAAAATCCTTTAAACTTCACCAAAAGAGAGAATGTCTTTCTGAAGATTGAATACCTTCTTTTTTTTGGAGTATACTTCATTTTGTCCATTTTCCAGTGACAACACACTACGTACAAAGATGCTTAGAATTTGCGTTAGGACACACCTTCTGTTTGATTTTTTTTTTTTGTGACAAGCCCTGTTGTTGTTGAAGAAGTTTGGCTGATATACTTTCATTCAACAGAACCGATGGAAGAAAGCCTGGCGGATGAAAAGTGAAACATCCTCATCACCAGGAAATCCAGCCCGCATAAACACTGCTCCTCGTACAGCATGACTTTCTGACTTTACTCTTCACTGGTACATCCAGCGTGATGTTTTGTAGTGCAACACGGCAACTAACTAGTCAAAAAGAAACTGAGTTTAGATCAAAGCACAGAGCCAAAAGTTCAGTCTGTGTGAAATCATTGCCAACGTGATCAGCTGACCCATAAAAAGATATGGAAACAGTCTTCAGTCAGACAGTTTATTTTGATGTTTTCTTCCATATCTTGGCAGACAGGATGCATGACTGAATCTCAACTCTGACTAGAATGTAAAAATAGAACTTATACTGCAGAACATAATGTATAATTCACACTTATGTGCACAAACAGTCACAAATGTAAAATTAGAAGCATATTTTAGCTGTAAATGAAGTCTGCAGTATAATAAGTTTCAGCAGTGGTTACTTGTTGTTTCAGAGGAAACCAGGGAGGCTGAGAGAAACAGCCTGAGTAAACACAGGCACGCCATATTTGATGAGTGCTGTTTACACTCCAGCATGCAGCAAAAATCATTAAAATATATATAAGTTGTCCTGGGTTTACATACTACTGTGAAAATACACACAAAATGAATTTTACTCACTATAGCTGTGGGAGCAGCGGCCACCACGCAGTACAGGATGAGGGGGGGGATGAAGCTGGTCTCCTCTAAGCCGGGGTACGGCTTCATCAGCTCAGCATCATTACAGAAGAAACCCTGCACATGCACGCTGAACAGGTCCGTGCACTCCATGTAGTAGGCCAACAACACCGTGCCGGACATGATGACGAGCTGGAAGAAAAACATGTTGGAGCAAGATGGAGAAAGAGGGTAGAGGAAGTTGAAGAGGAGGAGGAGGAGGAGAGAGAGATAGTTGTTAGTTGTACATCCACAGCAGTGAAGGTTGTCCTTGTTGATTCAGTTTTCAGTAGTTAAAAAGTCAATTTCCTTAAACTCCCTGAACATCACCCCTCTCCTCTCTTAGTCGTGACGTCTGTCTGACAGGTTTTATTATAAAACAACCGCATACATCCTCTGAAACCACATTTCTCTCTCTCTCTCTCTCTCTCTCTCTCTCTCTCTCTCTTTCATGCTAACTGTGGTCGTGAACAAGCACCCACCACCACCACCAGCAGCAGCACCACCATCACTTACCACCTCCTCTCCTCCTTCACCCCCTCATCCTTTTATCCCTCTAACATCATCTTTTGTCTCTGGCCTCCTTTCGCTCTCTTTCCAGAATTGGCTGCAGGCAATTTAGTTTTTTTTTTCCATGTATGGTATCTTTAGTCGCTGATCACGAACCAACGCTGGCATACAGAATATAAGACATCACACAGCAAGGCATTTTAATGTGGTTTCTTGAAAATCAGCTGCATTTGTGTCATTCAGCGGCTAATGTGCCCATATTGCTGCCAATCTAGCCAACTTGACGGCATTATGTTGGAGTTTTATATCAAAGGACGGTGATTAAACGATTTCATAATTTAAAGCTATGGAGCTGGATAAAAGAGAGGTCCTGTAATGTAAGTGGCTGAGTTTGACTTCTGACCTCCCTGTGAGAGAAAGGGAGAATAAAATGCTTTTATTGATCATGTGGGAATCCTCAAAGTATCAGATTACCACTTAAATACACAAGACTGGTAAACATGTTACATGCAGTCATGTCTGACTGTCCTTTCACCTTTGTTAAAAAACTGCAAATCTGCCAAATATTTATGTTTGTGCAAATATCTTATAGTAGTGATAATACAGTAGTATCACAAGTTTGCTATGGTGGTTACATGGTGAAGCCAGCAATTTGTAATACGTCTCTCCAACACCTGGTGTCACTATGTCACTGCTGTGTATAAGTGTTGGCTCAAAAGGAAATCTCAGCACATGGATACAATAAAAGAGCTTGCTGGGACGGTGTTTGCTTCTATAACAGACAGTATTTTATTTATTTCTGAAATTTTAATTATTAATTATTTTCTGCCAACTAAAACCGGGACTATGAATGTGTTTGTATGCATCTAGAGTTTGGTTTATAGGTCTTTTACACGTCACACATTTTGAACTTAAAATACTGTATCCAAGACATCATAGACAGCATAAGCTAGAGGGCTATAATTTATAAATGTGATGAACTGCAAAAAATCAAAAGTATGGCTTGGCCATATGTCTGTCACCCTACAACTCCAGCCTAATAATCTGGCTACCAAACCAGGTTTTCAGTTCAGATTCTGGGTCCCTTGATGGCACAAAACTCCAGGACTCAATTTTTCATTTCTTTTCTTTTTATTTATAATGAAACATTTCTACTAGATTTGTTGTGGGACTTTTCTACTTTTTCACCTCTATGTGTCCCTCTTTGTTTTGTACTTTCATTTACTATTCATACTATTTACCATGAATCACTACTTATTTCAGCAACATTTGCAAGAAATCTTCCTTTTAAGACTGTTCACTTTTACTTACAGGATTTAAATATCAAATGTTGATTTGTCTCTTAGGCGACATTTTTATGAATGTGTGTTCTTGGCAATAAACAGTTAAAGCAGCGTCAGAAATTAACAGGGGGCAAGGGCAAAAATGGCCAAAGAAATCTCAGAATGCCCCTAAAAACCATGATCCCTCAAGATTTTGAAAAAAATAATTAGATATTTACCAGTTTAGGCCAATATCCTACATATAGCCATCATTTTATTTTTATTTAATTGATGTAATTTCCATTTCCATCTCTAACACACACTCACACAAACAGTACTGTTGTCCACACTAGGCTGCTGTAATGATACCTGGCAGCGTCCAGGCAATCCTGCACATGCAGTGAAGTTGTCTGCTGCAATGGACCGCTACCTCATTAAAAAAACTCCAACTGTTATCGAAGAAAGCAACCCAAATCCTGGGCCGTCACCAACACCACCCCCGGCAAATGAGATGGCAAAGAAAGTTGCTGCTTCTACAATTGAAAAATGGAAAATAGACTAGCTTGGTGTTGAAGAGGTGAACGACTCTCCTCAACTGTGAAGCGCAAAGGGCTCACCCACCCAAACAAAGCGTTGGGCAGCTAAAAACTAATCACGACTTCAAGGAAGTGAACGGGTCAAAAAGTATTCAGCTCATCATCACCAAACAAGCAAGCATCATCAATTTGCTTATGGTACATAACGCTAACGCTAAAGACTTTAAAATGATTTTAGTCTGGCACGTTAGTTAACATTAGTGTTAGCAAGTTGGCTAGCTAACGTTAATGTTACAGCCTACATGTGGGTCTTGCTGACTGGTGAGGTGATCAGTGCAGTTATATACAGGCTGTTTTATATGCTCTCACTCTTTAATACAGAGATACCGCATTATAGCTGTAAAGAAGATCCATCATTAAGCCACCTTTGCTTTTTTGCACTGAACCAAACAAAGCTGGGCCCCCGTGTGTGCTTTTACATAGGCGTAACGTGTAACACAACAGCGTCAGCTCCCTGTCCCACCATGCCGGCTGTCCCTTACACAGACGTTGATCCGGCTCTGTGACTACTTCCATAGCCGGCTTATTGGCGGAGCTAGTTTAAAAGTGGGGAGAAAAAAAACAAAGGCGCCCAGCAATAAAGCTGCATGGGAAAGGAGCACAGCCTCTAAATCTGCTGCACAAACGGCAGCAGCAACAGAAACAGATGACACAGAGTCTGACTCTGACAGTGAAACCCATGTACAATATGAATCTACTCAAGTAGCCCATGAGGCTGGTTACTGTGACTGATTTATTGAATAGTTTATTGTACTTCAGCAATTTGCAGTGTTGTTACTTGAATTCAATTCTGTTAATGTTGGTGTATGTAAGGTCACCGGCTTACATTTACAGTTGTGAAACACTGCCTTTTATTTCCTCAACAGACCTTTAACAGACCTTCTACAGTTTCTAAAGAGGATGTTTTAAAAAGATCATTAACTAGCACATTTGAAACACTGTGATGAAGTTTTCAATCGATCTATGAACTAATGCATTATACATATACAAAGGCTATTAGAGATAAATAAAAGCCTAAACATTAGAACTGTCTCCTGCTTTCTCTCACACATACAGATGGTTATCTATACACATACACACACACTTCTCTTTGGAACAGCAATAGTACGCTTTTTATTTACTCATGTTGGCACAAGGCGGTGATTACTCTATGCATTTTAATCTGGGCTCATTTCACATTAAGAACAGCAACTTTATGCATTAATTACTATTTTTTAAGTGTCCCCAAAATTTTGTAAAGGACCCAAGTTTTTAGACAGCAAGGGTAAAAGTTGCCCCCCAATTTTTTTTTCTTGGGCACCTGCCTGAAACAGCCTGAAACTGTCAATGTATCGAGTCAATCAATGTCTGTTTCTTACAATTTATGTGACATGAAGTTAGCATGTTTGTGAAATCAACCCTGGGTAAAGAAAAAAAAAAAAAAAAAAAGATACCATGTTGTGGATTGGGTATTATTGAGTGAAGAAATATCAATTACTGCAGTTGAAATTAAACTGATACCATCATCCAAAATTTTCAGTGTGTTTAGGGATATTAGTTCACATGCATGTCATAGTTAAAACTGTGTGTCAGATCAGCTGTCAATAATGGGTGCACACTGTACACGTTTGTGCTTTTTGTATGATAGTTGGTTTTTCTGTGTTTTGGGATCAGAAAGACAAACAATTCAGACTGGAAGATGATAGTTGTTGGTCTTGTTAAATCAAGATCCAATCTTGGGTAAAAAGACATTGCACTAGGTGGCCTGTATGATTTGATTCCCCAAATACAGTCAATTTACAGCAGCATACAGTAAACAGCTCATGACTTTCCTGAGTCAGACACTACAATTAAAGTAGTAAAACATGCCAATGCTGTTTTACTAAATATCAGCAATATGTCCTGTCCAATGTAATTATCTGACCAGAACTAACTGTTATTTAATGCTACACTACTTCATCCACTGTAAAGTATGGAGGGTGTGTGAACCAGACTGGACAATATGGCCGGTGGGGTGCAGACAGAAAAGACAAGAAAGCAACTGTATTTACAGAGGACAGGAGAAAAATCTTTGGCATACAAAGTCCTGCGACAGATGGCCATGCTGAGATGTCTAGGTGTGTGTGCCTGTGTGTTTGTGTGTGTGTGTGTGCTTTATTGGTTTCTGTGCCAACTCTTGTGAATAAAGCTAAGCTAGTTAGCAATATTTTTTGCTTCATCCTGTTATTATAGAGGCACCCTGCTGTGGAGAACGCTTTTTAAACAGTTCACATGTATTAGCAACTACTGGTATGAGGAATCATAATACCTGGCTGCACACCATATCCAACCACATTGCTGTTAAACTAACAGCAGAGAGCAAAGTAAAGCCACTCAAGATGAGCAGAAATTACATTTTTCAGGGTTTCAAATCATGCGAAAAAGCCTTCATCTTAACACAGCTTATCCACACACAACATCCAAAATTACAGAGACAGATGGATAGGGGATCATTTCAAGACTTCATGTTGTTCCACAAACAAGTTCCAGCAGGGTAATCGGCTAAAACATTATTCATAGCTCTCCTCTGAAAAATATGTAAATTCCTTTGCTCGCAGAAATGCCATGTAATACCTTATGAGATCACGTACCTAAGGATGTCATGTTTACAAGAAAACGCCTGAAAATGGCTTGGACAGATTAATTAGAGGGGTGTGCACTAGAGCATATTTGTACAACTTTACTATTATTACTGTGATTTCATTTACTTTGACCTTCACCTTATTTGCATTTGAAAAAAAAAAGAGAGCAAAGCTTGCCTCAAGCTCCATCACAACAGCAACCAAAATATCTATGAATTCACCAGCCTGGTTTCAGCAGAGTTAAGGTTGCTGGTACAAAGCAGTGGGCTGGTTGGGAACGTAAAAATGCCCTTGAGCAAGTTCTGGACCATTTCTCCCGTACTGCATTCCTCCCAGTCAGATTCTCTCTTCTTGATCTCTATAAAAGCTCAAATATTTCCTCTATCACTCAACCACACCACCTCCTCCTTCTTCTTCCCCACACTATAAATCATAGAAACTCATAAACAACCAGTGAGCCATTAGACATAATGAGAGTCATCGCACTGTGGCAAATGACCAAAAACAGGCCACGAGAGACAAGCAATTTCAGCTTGTTCAACCTGATTTAATTCTACTCAACTTGTCTGTCCTATACTCTACTGTCGCAGAAGTCAGGCAGCCCTATAATTACCTTTTGATAAAGATGGTGAAGTGTGCCAACTCTATTGAGGGGAAAATAGTGGTGCAGTGCCTACTTAATGCCTAGAGGCCACTTTCCATTTCTGTGACTTTTCATGAGCTGGCTTTTCTGTGACAGTTCTACACCTGGACAAGTGTCCTTTTTTTATAAAGCTTAAATTGTGGCTCCATTATATCCACTACCCAGCCAACGTCATGCTGCATTAGCTGCGTGAAGGGCAGACTGACAAGGCTGGCTGTCGTAAAACAGTTATACAAAGTTACTGCAGCATGCCATTATCCTTCTCCCTTGGAGGGTACAATTCACCTCTTTTACCCAAGTGGCTGGCAGTGCATTTTGATGCAGACATATACCTCTGTTAAGTTTTAGCGTGCTCTCAGTGCCTTTTGGAAAAGTATATCACTTCAGTGGGGACAAGAATTACCTATTGCCACCATTTATAAATCAATTAGACATACTGAAGGTCTCCGACACATTAAAATATCAAAATCCTCTTGTAAAGCAGGATTATGTAGCTTTTGGAAGAATAAATAACATAATCGTCCTCTTACAAATGAATCATTGAATTCACAAGCAATACAACATACCCTGCATCAGATCAATAGACATGTTTTTGCTGCTTTTAGCCTAAGTGTACTGGTAGTGGTATGACCAGTACCCTGTGGTGACTAACATTAGCTAATGCTAGCATACCATACATAGACATAGTATTGTTGTATAACTACCATTACCAAGTCAGTCTACTGAATTAAAGGGTAACTACAAAAAAAAGGGTAACTATACACTCAAAATCTGCTAGCTTCCTCCATTCCAACATATTTTAAAAATGCAACAGAGGACTGTAAGTAAACGACTGACCACCACTCAGTGTAGCATAAATAATGATGCAGAGCTGGTAGTCAGAGCTAACCAGCCATGAGTTGCTTCTGTCAGACCGTCTGTCTCTGTGCTAGAAAGACAGAGGGTCCAGTGGAGCTTTGACAGTCACTAGAAGCATATTCATGGCCCTTTGTAAAAGTTTCTGTCTGGTACCTGTGTTGTAGCTGAGCTAGTGGCTCTACTACGATAGGCTCTCCTGTGTGTGAGTCTCTGTACATAGCCATAGCCATCAGCTATTTGTCATGGCTAATGTTACCGTCGTCAGCCCTGAATATCCTATTAAACTCAGAATATAGCACATTTATCGGCCAGTCCATGTGTTGTGTGTACTGCCACAGAAAAGGAGTAAATCACCCATTCATGTACGACATCGCCTCTCCGCTGTCTCTTATCAGGCTTGCACAATTTAGTGTATAGTTACCGTTTAATAACTCTTCTTCTTCTTTTGTTACTTGTATTTGTGTCCCCTCATAAATTATGCTTTAGCATTGACAAGTATCTAATCACATGTGAGCACAGTGGCTGCTGTTCAACAAAAGCACCATATTCTCAATTTAAATCAGAAAATGTATAAGGTGGATGGTGAAACCATCATGAAATATGATTTTGTGAGACTATATGTTTATAATTACCCTAAACACAACCAATTTCATCAGAATCCTTTTAATATCAGTCTTACCACCCATCTCCTCCCTCACAAAATGAAAACAAACAGGAAAACATTATATAAATGCAACACCAAGTGCTAAATTTTAATTTTGCTTTCATGTTGTGTTAGTAGACTATAAACAACAAAAGACTGACAGAAATGGGCAACTTAGGCTTGCTTGCCTGGCTTTATAGCGTGATATTACACTTCTCTTGTCAAACGTGTCTTGAAGTGATGGAGTAAACATCTGGTCTCTGCTTTTTCTAAAATATATTCTAAAAAGCTAGGATGTAATGATGAATAATCAGCTGTTCAATTTGAGCCCCAAAGCAATATATATAATGTGTCAAACACTGCTAAATAACTTAAAATAAAAAATCCCAGCTAATAAATAGATGTTTAATCTCTGCATCTCTTGAGGTCTGTCTAAGGATTGAAGGCCTAAGGCGTTCTGCCAAAAAGACATGCAGTGAATTCAGGCAGGCGCACCAGGCTGGACTTGCATTTTGTGTTTTATTTTAGTCGCAATTCGTGACAGGCAGTCCACCTCTGAAAAGAGAGTGAAAACACAGCATAAATGAGATGTACCCAAGCCACTAGGAAGGTTGTGTAAGCAAAAACAGGACATTCCCTTAATTCTAGAGAAATCTCAGTATCATCAGATATTCATTTGCAACACAAAAATATCCAGAGATCAAGCTTAACTTGAAGAAAACTCAGTATTAACTTGAATTTGAACATTGATTTCATTGTAATATCACTGCAGACTGCAACTGCACTGTTCTATCTTTGTTTCATGCATTGACTCTTTACCTTTTGCAGTGGTTTGTTTGTTTTGTGTGTGTTATTGCATAACTTTTTCATTTCTCATAAAGGTCACCCATCTCCAATTGAATCAATAATAAAACTACTCCTAAAGACTGTAATATTATACTTTTATGAACAATAAGCTTATGTGGAGTTTAAATGTAACTGTGGTTGATGTGGATGTTGCGGAGTCAAGATTGTCACGTTATTGTCTCTTTTTCTACATCTGGCAACCTCGAAGACATCCTGCTGCTAAACTGCACCAACAGTATGAACTCTCCTTCACTCACAGAATGAATTTGGAGGTCAGTCCCAGGTGCAGCTCAGGTGCTGACTGCTGAATGAGCTGCAGCTTTAGCGAATCTGGAGCTACGTATACACAGGTTGTGGCCACAAATTCAATGACAACTGCAGCAAAAGTGGTTCAAATGGTATTTTCAGGCCTGTTTATCACTAATTCATTAGTTAAGTAATACACTCCATCCCTAATGAGATGTAAAGCCATTCATATATTCATAACAGTTGGATATTTTTCCCTTGTGAACATTGAGAAAAACATGAAACTCAGTTTCAGGCCAAAGGTAACTTAAAATGACACATTGTGGATCCCAACATGGCAACAAAATTAATCTATTTTAATGAGTGTGGGTCACAAATAGCACAGAATTCACGCAATTTCAAAATACACAATACCCACTGCACCACACATAAATGACTATCTACAGTATCTGTTCAGCTTAAAGTCACAATCTCAGACCGCAGGCATCACATGCTGCAGGCTTGTTTCCTGTCTAAACTGTATAAACAAAACTAACAGGTTTAATTAGGCTGTGTGCTGTTCCAAAACTAGACTTAATACGTGATTCCCCGGATAAAAGCTTCTTTTTAGAATCCCCCAGGTAAAAGTCACATTGCGTCAGTGCAGCCCACAGACAGACAGAGCAATATCAAAAAGAATTGGTCCCCGTGGAGACTTTTTTTTCTTTTTTTCTTTTTGCTTTTTATGCTTTTGTTTTTGAAATATTGACAGCCGAGAACATTATTACTAAGGCTTAACACCATGGTGTCTCCGTACTAGTGGAGGAGTTTGAGCATGACACTATAAAAGGGGGGAAAAAATGATCTCTGAAACTGACTGTGCGAATCTTTAAGAATGATAGTCAAGAGATTGGTTCTCGTCCTTACAGCCTGCCGGTGCTGTTTTGAGAGGCTTTATTTATGCAAACAGTGAATGCAGCCAGGTTTTTGTGCACAAAACCTGAAAAGTCTAGGTGGTCCTAGTTAGGTTAATGAAAGCCTGGGGTTCTGTGTATTACATAATCTCATCCAGAGGGAGGTACAGGATATATCCGCCCCTTATTCTTCAGTGCTCATCTCTACAGCTCTTTCCTTTAATTAATTTCTCTGCAACTACCCCCCCCCCCCCCCCCCCCCAACACACACACACACACACACTTTATTGTACTTTCCTCATCCTCTTCATCTCATCTTTCTTTCTCCTCCCTTGTGTCCCTTCTTCCTGTTGCACTCTCTCATCCTATTTTTATTTTTATCCCCCTTTCATCTCACATTCCTCTTTACTTTTCGCTCCCACAGTAATGGCAAATGGCAACAACAAATGATGCTCTTGAGGTTAAGTAACAGATGAAAGAAAAGCAACAAGTTATATGACTAAATAAACAAATCACCATAAATAAACATCCTCCCTGTCACACTGCCTCTGGCATTGAACTACACAGCCCGGCTGCTCCAATCAGGACGCTTAGTCTCAGTCATGTGACAACCCTGTCCCTCTGCCTTGCTCTGTTCGTGACAGGCGGGGTGAGTAAGAGAAAAGAGAAAAAAAAAAGAAGGGGGTGAGAAGAAACAAAGGAGCAGGGAAAGAGTGAGTGAGGGGCACTGAGATGGAACGATACATTGGAGGATAAAGGAGAAGGAGGAGGAGGAGGGGAGGAGGAAGAGCTCCTGTGACACCATGAGAAATAGGAAGAGATGAGGGGAGAGATTGAGGGAGGAAGTGGGTTCAGGGGGAGAGAGGAGGGGCGAGAGAGAAATGAGGCTGTGAGGATGTGACAGAGACATCAAAGAGGGAGAGGAAGAGAAAACAGGGATGGGCAGAGTGAGACAGGGAAATGGATAGGATGCCTATGAGAACAGTCTGTGAAGAAGAGGAAGGGTAACTGAAAATAGAGTAATGAAAATTAAAGAAAGCTTGCTCAACGCAGCATTACAGTCTCTCTCAGGAGGATGCTGCGGCCTATGATCTGCTGCAATATGGAGAAGATATGCATGGTGTGATACATGTTACTGAGTGCTAAGATGTGTAAATTACTAAGCAATTCAATTTCACTGTGTCTTGTTTGTTGAATATTTTTCAGCACCAGGTAACACCAAATAATAGATTTAGGTGACAATTTAATATTATAATTGATCGACTTTTATTGCTATCACGATATAAATGCAGTATCATCATTTGTTATAGTTTACAACTACACAAGTACTACAGCTACAAGTGAATGATTTCAAGCTAAATGTGATTTTTTTTAATTAACAAAATGAGTAATTGAAGGGTTCTGTATTACAGATTTAAGAGTTCTGTCTAATGTGGAGCTGGAACTAATCCATGAGTCGATCAACAGAAAATTAATCAACTATTTTGATAACTGATTCATTGTTTAGAGTAATTTTTTAAAGAAAATTGCTAAAATGCTACCTAGATACAGTATATTTTCTGGTTTCTTTAGTCTTCTATGAATTAATTGAGAAGTTATCGACAGATTAGTCGATTATAGTCCCGAAACACTGAACAACAAATCCATTAGCATTTGTCTAATTACAATTCTGTCAACGTTTTGCCAATACCACAAAACACTACTAATACTTTGTATCCTGCATCCTAAATTTCCCATGATGCAACTCAATTGTATCTATTGCTAGATCCTCCCCATCCAAGCCCAAGATGAGATAACCTTGATGACATCACCACGGTCATTTTTCCGATTTAAGAGAGATAATTATTATACAACTGTTTTCACTGGCTGAATATGCTTTGTGATGACTAAACTGAATTTGATGTGTAAAATCAACCTTTAACAACAGATTTGAACTGAACCTGTGATTTAACCTGTTAAAATCTTGAGCTGATAGTTGATTGAAGTAGATATTAAAGAAAATAGGGGAAAAGGAGCAAGGGGATAAAACTGTACTCTAACGTTTTTCCCAGTCTCGTAAAGAATTATGAGCAACACTGTTAATATTTCTCTTTCCCTTATTTTCCACAGTGATACTAATTGATGTAATGAAGAAATATAACAGCCATCATTGGGACATGTAATGATTTTAATTTCCCCATGCTAAATAAAATCACCACACAGCCAAACACTGGTGGAGCTTCACCAATATCATTTTTCTTGTTTACGGGGCCAATGTGGCTGTGATGAAGGAATATAATATAAGGAGGTATTATGAGACAAAACACCATGACAAATATGGTGAGTTGAATGGAGAGCAGAGGGAGAAGAAAGTGTCAGAATTGGAGAGGACTCTTTCGTCACAGTAGGGCATGTTTAAGAGGGCCAAATCTCAAGAGTGATGCTGAAATGAAAGCCAAGTTCATGGTGGCAGAAGAAAAATTGAAATCAGGCCGACCATTTACTGAGGGTGAATTTTTGAAGCGTTGTATGCTCAGAGTTTGCAACACAGTATGCCCAGAAATAAAGGAAGCATTCACAAAAGTCAGCCTTAGCAGAAATACAGAGGTGCAATGGCTAAATTGAGGTAAAGTGCTCAAGAGATTTTTTGAGTTGCCCACACAAATATGCCATTTTATGGAAGGGAAACAGCCAATGAGAGGTGGCTGTTTGACTTGGCTTTTTTGTGTGACATAATAAACCATCTCAATACACTGAACCTACAGCTGCAGGGACGGGACCGTGTGATCACAGACATGTACGATGCAGTGAAAGCCTCCAAAACCAAAATTGCACTTGTGGGAAAATCAAAAGCAACAACTTGGGCCACTTTCCATCCAGCCAAACAATCACAAAAGGAGCACATTACCATACCTTTCCCATGTACATTTTTTGCCAAGAAACTGAACACATTCCACGGTGATTTTACAAGTTTGCTGACTTCGAGAGCCAGAAATTCAATTTCAAACTTTTCAGTAACCCGTTTTCTATTGATGTGGACAGCACACCAGTGAACATGCAAATGGAGCTCAAAGAACTCCGGTGTAACAGCACGCTGAAGGCCAAGTACGATACTGTCAGGGCAGGCCAGTTCTCTCTGTTCATCTCAGACACTATGCCCAAACTCCGCCTACAGGCTGTCATGAAGAACAACAAAACATCTCACAGGACACGTCTCACTGACAGACACCTTCACTCCATCCTGAGAGTTTCAGCAGCTCAAAGTTTGACCCCGAACGGTGTCTAGCTCAAGCAAATAGGAAGGCCCAATAGACATACAAAGTTCCCAATGTGAGAATTTAAAGAGACATTTATTTGTATTGTTGATTGTTATTGTTGATATTGTTATTGTTGATTGATATTTGTATCACTCTCATTATTTTCATTATTTTATGATGTACAGCTGGCCTACATTTTGTTGTTTGAGTTGTTGAGATACTTACACAGGTAGGCCTATTCATGATGTTTTATATTTTGAACATTACATGCATAACTTGCCTTTATTTTGTTGTTACAGTAAGTACTTATACTAATATTTTGACCAAACTAGGCCTATATTAAAACAACATCATAGTAATACACCCCTGCTTATCAGGCCTGCAAATTAATTTTAATTTATTAAGATGGCCCCTTTCAATGAGATGACACCCCTGACCTAGATTTGGATCTGGGGCTGTTGTAACCAACATAATTAACAGTTACCTATTAGTCCCCCACTATAATTACACATTCTAATTAAACAAATTGCACAGCCACGATTAGCAAATGTCCAACCGAGCATTTCATGCTGAGTTCCAGCCAAGACACTTGAAAGCTGTAAATGGACAAATCGCTGCACAGTGATGACAGGCTGTCCAACAGAAGGACTTTCTACAGAGGCTGAGGGATGATTAGTCATGTGTCACACAAATCAAAATAACATTTTACAGAGAAGACGGTGCTTGAAATTGTCTGTATCCACTTTTTATGTTAATGGTAGCAATAGAAGGCGATTTCTCACATGATCTCACTTAAAATCTGGCTGCGTGCGAGTGATATCCCATCGGAATGGGATTTCCAATGTGGCAACACTACATAACATGTATGTCTGATCTTTCTGCTCTGATTTTGTACTATCTAGCATAGTTAGCTGTCCTTGAGTCAAGTTGGTATAGGAGGGTTTAAGTACATATTGAGTTTAGCTGACACCTTATGTTAAACTTAGTATCGATGTCGAACAGAAAAACCTGAGTACTTTTGCCATCTCGGCTTGTTCAACAACACAAAGCTTCATTTAAATAATTGATTTCTGACTAATCAATAACTGAGGGTGTCTTGAGTAAATGTCTCAGGTGTGAAAAGACGTGGAGAACAGTAATCTGATTCTTACATAAGAAGTGCAAAGGCAAGAAACAGACAGTCAACCTATGAGGCTGCTCAAAAAGCAGCAAGATAGAACATCAGGAATCACATACAGTAATCTGATTTCACTTATCTTATTTACTTGTTCACTCATCTCGGAGGACATAGCAGTGCGGCAGTCTCACGATGGAAGGTTGTCAGATAACATGAGTGTGACACAAATGTCGTCAGAAAGAAGGCATGGGATAAAAGCAAGAAAGAGGCCTTGACAGTAAACTCATCTGAGACTGTTACACAGGATATTTCCTCTGAGAATTGGTGTGTGTGTGTGTGTGTGTGTGTGTGTGTGTGTGTGTGTGTGTGTGTGTGTGTGTGTGTGTGTGTGTGTGTGTGTGTGTTAGGGCTGCAAGATATTGGAAAAAACTGACATTGCGATATCTTTTTTTTCTGTGACATATATTGCAAAATGGGAATAGCTGGTCCACCTTAAAGGTCAGTCCACCTTAAGTGAGCCTGGTCAGGCCTGTGACAGTAACTGTTGATCTTTTAACCAGCACCAGGATGAGGTGCTGCTGATAACGGGAACAGAAACACTCAAAAGCCGCCTCATATAAATGAACACCTGCCTCTCGCATCCAGCGACATTATCTGTGACAGTAGCCACGTTGGGTGCATGTTTACAGGCAGGTAATACACAGACTCCGCACGCACAGCGATCAGTTCTCCATGCTTTCTGGTGAAGGGGTGCACTTGATCAGTTTATTAAAACAACCAAAACAGGCAGCGCTCATTTTCAGGTTGCCGTGGGAGACTAGCGGGGCCTGCTTCGGTTGTTTGATAAATTGATGGAGTGCAGCCCTTCATCAGAGCACATCAAAAGTTGTAGTATGACGTGTCGGAGTTAATTTGCCTTACTTGACATTGCGCATCCTGCAATGTGACTATTGCATATGCACACATCACAATGTCAAGCTGAAACGATATATTATGCAACTGTAGTGTGTGTGTGTGTGTGTGTGTGTGTGTGTGTGTGTGTGTGTGTCTACGACAGGGAGAGGAAGAAAGAGAAAGTGAGAGAGAAAGCAAGAAGTAATGCACGCCGTCCTGAGACATCTCTCTGATTAAGGACTTTCAGCTGACATGGTAATTAAATATGGAGGAGCAGCACAACTCTTACACATACACACACACACATGCACACATTCAGCTTTCCACTCATTCCAACACTTTATGCTCTGGTTAACGGTGTACAACGAGGTCATTTGTTAATGGTTAAACTGTCACTCAAATTCACAGACAAACTCATGCACATTTCTCAAACCAGCAATAAAAAAAATCAGACACATATGAGTGAATTGTTATGTTAAATTATCACTCAAATACGTGCACACACACACACACACACACAAACAGCCTCTCACCTCTACGAAGATGAAACATGGGATGATGGAGTAGCTGCGCAGGGTGTTGTTGGACGCCATCTTGTCTCCTGTCGGGAGACTTCTCCTCTCAGGATTCACAGCAGCTCACTCTGCAAAGACAGGAACATCAAGTGTCAGTGCTGATTATCTGATAATGACGGAAATACAACAATGCCATTTCTAACTCTTACAGTAGATCTATGTTAGTACTCATTGAAATGGAGTATTGATGAGAACCACTCGATATTGACTTATGTGTGTGTTGCTATTGCAGATTATTACATTTCAAAGACTTTATGATAGTTAATTGCACTTTCTAATGTCTGTCCGTGTATCTATAACAGAATAAAGACAAAAAACAATGAGTGAGGTGAGGCTTTCTTTCCTAACAGAGCAGTAGTATACCCTAATCACATTTGCTGTCATTTACTCTTCATAAAAACGATGAGCACAGCATCATATCTGGGAACTTGACTCGGATAATCACCTCTAGCCTATCCAACCATCTATCCATTCATATTTGAGCTGCTAATCCTGAGTCCCAGTGGCAGAAAAGAACAAACAGAACAGCTCAAGTGTCCTTTTCCCCTTGCAAAATTCTTCTGGGGTAGTCTCAGAGCAGCTTGGAGATACAATCCCTCGGTCATGTCCAAGGTCTACCCTTGGTTCTGCAAAAAACGTTGGAAGGGAGGTGGATTGGAGGTATCCTAAGTAAGTGCTGCAAATAGGTCTGGTGATGGCACATGCAGACGAGTGTCAGGTTTATTGGGCTCATCACGTTCAACGCCAAGAGAAGGCAATGTCAGTGTAGCAAGAGGCAGGCCTTTATGGACCTGTGCAGTGAAAACTAGCAGTTTTCCAGATGCAGATTAAACCTCTTTAAAATCTAGCTGAGGAACGGCTGCATACTGAGCTCTCTGTTGCTTTATTATTCTGATGTTGATGCTTTCATCTGTTCTTGTTTGTATTCTAACACATACAGTATATCTGATTCAGTTAAAGCTTCTTTTGTTGTTTCAACAGTGCTGAGTCCAAAACTAAATTTGCCCTCAAGAGATAATATTTGTTTGAAACATATTCATTAGATTAATTAAAGGCGAGAGCAAAAATTCCGAATCAAATATTCACTTTAAACTTTACATAAAATTCACTTTAAACTACTTCCTCTAGTTGAGAGGGAATGCCATTTCCATCTTAAAATGATCAGTAACGCCTTGCTGGAAGGTTGTTATCATTCACATATAGCAGCTGTGTATACTGTACACCACGCCATCTTTAGGTGTCTGTGAGCGGCTAACAAGCTCTATAAGAAACCACTGCTACAGTACCATCTGCATTCACACAAAGTATCTGGCATTGCTCCCGTTCTCCTTCTGTCATCTTGTTTTACTGCATTTCATTATACTGTAGCTTCTAATTGTCACGAACAATAACATGCCATTTCCCGATGGAAAATAGCAAGCTTGTTAGTGAGAGTGGGAATCAAATAGTTATATGAAGTGAAGAAGAGGAGAATACTGGAAAGAAACTGCCGCCATTATTTGCTTTTCTGGCAACAGACGGGGCTGCAGTCACTCATTGTAGCATTGTTTTCAATTGAAGAGCGCTGACAGAACAGATGTCAGACAAGGTGTGTTTTTTTCTTGAGATTGCAGTGGTAAATGATTTATTGGTATTGATCAACAAAGCTATAACCTCTTGCAGATAACTGTATTATATAATCGTTCTCGAGTCCCAATTAAAGAGTGATGTTGTTTCTGATTTCAGCTTCTTGCTGCCTACTGTGCAACTCTGAATAATGAAAGGCAGCAAGTGTGGAGTGGAGGAGGTTTGTTGTAGAGCCAAGTTGAAAAGTAAAGGAGCCGTGGAGTGTTTAAAATTCTGCATTTATAACATTTTTTTTTTTTTTTTTACCAACTCTTTTTGTTTTGTACTAGATGATGAATAGTCCTTGAACAATGGCTGCTCATTTCAGCCACTGGAGAGAGGCTTAAACAAGGCTCAGCAGAATATGAAAGTGCATTATTTATGCTCAAATGTTGACAAGATTGCCATCTTTGTTGCACTTTATACATAACCAAATGGTACCAAATACCAGTTCACAACTTCCTGGCTTTAATGTGGAGTTTCAGTTGTGATAAAAACATTATCTGGACAAAACAAATTTTTTATAAAATCCAAGACACAACAGTCTGAGTGATAACAAGGATCACAGCAGCTGATAAGATCTCACAGAGTTCAGAGGTGACACCATATAAATATTGAAAATCTATTTAAAACCCTTTTAGAAACAGGTAGATGTGTCATTTTCACTGTGTATCTTATTACCACATAACAAGTATATCTACATTTCTGTTGGTTTGGAGAGGGTGTTATTCTTTTTTTAACATTTGTCTGGTAACTTATTTGTCATCTCATTCATTTCTAGAACATCAACACGGTAAAATTAAAAATGTTACACATCAGATTAGAAACAAAGTAAAGAGCAACAAAGTAAAACTCAAGAAACTTATATCAGTCAGATACATGATTAAAAGGAAGGACAGTTAACTATCATTACTAACATGCTTTTTAATGTATTCAAAATCATTCTGTCTCAACTCTAGTAATGTATACTACAAATAGCCTAAATTAAATTAATTAAAATAGGTCAAATCATGCTATTCTGTCTAATAAAATCATGATTTCCAAAAGCGATAATACATGAAAAAGTCCTCCTCTCCTCTTACATGGTTAAATGTCATCAATCAGTGATGTTCAGTGCTTCAGTTCAGCTGTTTTGGTGCACTCTCAAGTAGTCTATATTCAAGATTTTTTCATCTCAAGTTTCAGTGGGAGCCCACAGAGAACTTTCATGAACATGTCATTTCCAATCAATGGTGGATGTTTGGATGTATAGGGCTGCAAGTAACTATTATTTTCATTACCAATTAATCCACAGATCTTTTTCCTCGCTAAATCTTTTAGTTGCTTTGTCTAAAATACTGAAAAATCACAATTTCATCACAATCAGAGCATGTTTTGTCTGACCAACAATCCAAAATCCACAGATATTTGTCATAAAAGACAAAGAACAGCAGTAAATCTTAACATTTGAGCAGCTGGAACTAGTATGTTTAGTTCTTCTTGAAAAGTGACTCAAACAATAAACCTGTTATCAAAATTGTTGCAGATTAATTTTATGTTGATTGAATAGTCTGTACATCTTTTCAGCTCTAGACGTATTTGAAAGCTAGTTAGCCTGATTGAGAACATTATGGCGTAACACTAAGTTCGGGTCTTGTTTTAGTTATAAGTGTAGCATCTTCTCGCTGCATTATGTGGTTTTTTGACTTCGAGGGACTAACCCCATAACCTGACATTTAACTTGCTTGCTGTTTCAGCTGCACTGGGAGAATCTAACTAACATATGAGACCCTAAAATGCAAGGTGAATCACCGATGTGGTTTAGAAACTTTTCTCAAAACTACAGTAGGTCAAACAAAACACCCTCACCCCCTAGTTGCGGTAACAGTGACGGCAGCATTAGCAACACTATATTACAATTACACCTCACAAAGTTCTACTGACAATGGAAAACACCGTTGAAACTCTCCTCCCAATTTGAAACCAAACACTTCAATCCCAGTGAGTCATTAGATGCAGGCAGACAGTGATGCTGGCAGGTCTAATCAGTCACTAAGTGCCTGTCCCATCTCATTTAACACTCAATCCAAGCTAATCAACCCGACATTAGATGGCAGCAATCTGACCATCAGTATCACAGCTCTCACAGCGCTTCATTCAGTGGGATAAAAGGTTTAGCAAAACAAGCATCCATTGAGGTTTGTATATGAAACATCAACGGTTACAAATCAGCACTGAGACCTGCAATGTCACACTTTAACATTTTAACATCTGTACATGTGTGACTGCAGGTTATAGAGGTGCATAATTAACACTTAATCTTATTTAGATGTTAAATAAAATGTAGTAATTACTCTCTCCATCCTCTTATAGTAAGATCAGTCACTCTCCTGTTCGAGGACACTTCAGCAGGGTGGACAGCTGTCAGGTGAGGTTGAATTTGGGTTTTCCAGTTGACTGAAGGTCTCCTAGTTCACTAAAACTGCAAGCACCCACCTGAAAAGTCTTGAATGCCATGTAAATTGAATTGCTTTCAGCAAATCCATAAATAAATACGCTACTGCTAGACATTCATGCGATCCGTCTCAGCGCACATTAAAAGTGTAATCAGCCTCCAGTGACTTAGTGACTATTCATACTATGGCAGGTGGAAAAGCATCAAGTACAGAGCGGAAATTGAGTAGTCATGCTTGTAATGTGGTAAGAAAGCCCCCCAAATTAAATGACCATACTAATCACATTTACACTGATACACTTCTAATACTCCCAGATATGCTTTTTCTTTTTGTTGTTTGTTTTGTTTTTCTCCACAACTATCAACAAGAATTAAATTATTCATAATTTCTGCATCTTGCTCCACTGAACCTTGATTTTATCAAGCCAGTCAAATGGAAACAGTTTATGTAGCCAAGTGTGATATTCTTTTTTTTTAACTCAGTGACAAATTTTATTTACTTGATTTTTTTCTGTAATCTACAGCATTGCTCTCTACAGAAACAGTGCTAATGAGCAACTGCTTATAAAATATTATAATTGGTGCATATTTAATTCATAACTTGAACATTGGAACTTTTAAAAACATTGTAAGAAAGCAGTTTACACTAGCGGTGGAGCTCACTGGGTAAGTCACAATGTGATTGTAATACCACAATATTTTTCCCACAACAATGCTAATGAAGATTTGGCGAAAGTCATGTCCACTTTCCCATGCCGTCAAAAATCCCCTCATTCCCAGTTCCAACATCACCTTCATCACTTCCAGAGGGAGGGGGGTGTAGGGTGGAGTGAGGGGGGGTCCCTTCCTATCTCCCATCTTCATTAGGGCCTATGAAGCTCTATGAAGATGCTTCACATCAATGGATTCTAATCGCCAAAAATCTTTCTGTCGCCAGCATCAGTGAATATTGTGATACACTTCTAATTGATCTCTATTTTAAGAAATGTCATTGCATAAATGAGCCTATGTTGCACAATACATCATATAACAAACATCTGCAATCATAATATTTGAAACTGAAGAGAAAAATTTTCCCTAAAAGAAAAAAAAAACATTAATAAGTAGGAATCAATTATACAAATTTACTAAAGTTGTATCACTTTTACATACTTTCAGAAAACAGTTTAAGGGTGCCCTCACACCTAACCTGTTTGGTTCTTTTTAAACAAACTCAAGCATGTTTGCCCGTTTGGTTCAGCTGATTTATGCTTGTGTGAAAGCTGCCAATCGAACTGGTGCAGTCTAAAAAACTGGACCTGAAAAGGTGGGTCTCAGTCCAAATGAACTCTGCTGCGTTTGGTTTGGGGTCTGAAAGCAAAAACAGACCAACCACAAGACTGTGCTATACAGTGGTATTTCAGTCAGCCAACTCACGTGGAATAGATTATTATTTAAATGTAGAATACGTACAGCATCAGTGTTTGGCGTCGAGGCTCTGACTTCATCGCTCCCCACAAAGAAACATTGATCTCACACAGTAGGGAGTGGGGAGCGACGATACTAACTTCCCCCCTAGGGGAAGATAGACTCAGAGCCTGCAGGTGGATGCTGGGGTGAAGGTGGTACTTTAGAAATGCTATATGACTGGCGGCAGCAGCAGCAGCAAATGGCAGCAAACAAGCATGTGAGCAGTGTGGCAGCAAGTATGCAGCAAAGTGTGAGCAGAGCACTAACAGCTTAAATACACCACCATGATTATGAGCATGCATTGGATATATTCTGCAGTGAGGAGAGTGTTGCATGTGAGTGGGGCAGCAGCTCGAGATGGGCTGCCTGAACTAGCTCGCAGGCATCGCTTCATTTCAGTCAGCCATCTCACACGGAGTAGGCGTCTAGGCTCTGACCTCATCGCTCTCCCACAAAGAAACATTGATCTCACACAGCAGGGAGCTGGGAGCAACGATACTAACTTACCCCTAAAACCGCATTACATTCAAAGCCCAGCACCAGCCATTATGAGGAATCTGCTATGTGTGGGCCTAGGCACCAGCCGCCATGTGGCCATCCCCCTGCTAAGCACCTCAGACCACCTCAGGGTAATATGCCATCTAGTGAAACTGCTATGTGTCGGCCTAGGCATCAGTCACGGTGTGGCCATTCTCCACCTCTTCAAAACTGCTTATAATCTCTAACAAACTATGTCCTCCTCCTCCTTTCTAATATGTTCACTTAACTCATGGACATTGTTTCTTTTTGTTTTGTTGCTTCCTTTGTAAAGCGTCTTTAAGTATCCTGAAAAGCACTATATAAGCTTGATGTATTATTATTAGTAGTATTATTAATATTATTATCATCATCGTATGCGCATATATATAGGACATGCAGCAAATGCTGAGACACTCAGCTATGCAGAAAATAATAAAAGCGAAATTCAAGGCTTGGAGCAGACATGCTTCAATCATTACTGAAGCAAGATAGATGAAAAAAATACATGCATGAGCTTAGTTTGGCAAAGAGTGTGGCTTCTGATCTGATGTATATACAGATTATCCCCCAAAACGAAGCAACACCCAGAGGGAATTACATTGCAAAACCAATACTCTACATATCTGAAATGTAAATACTTGTATCACCACTGAAAGCAACATAAAGCACATGCTAGATGAAGCAGGAGATTAGCCCATTCGCCACATGACTTAATTCACAATCAATAGCATGTAACCAAGAGAAGCATAAGAGCAGAAATTAAATGTTAGCAAGATATGGTCACAAGCAGCTCAACAGGACTGGGAGTCACGCTATGGGAGTCACGCTTACTTCAGGGGCACAATGATTTTTTTTATATATTTTTTTTTATTTATTTGTTTATTTATTTTTTAACCATTATGATAGAGTATAAAAAAGAGACAGGAGCAAACTAATTCACTAAGAATAATTTCGAGGAACATCCAACATTTGGATCTAACAAGGGATGGGGAGTCAGCTGGAGATTCCTGACTACAAACAGCTTTGAGCCTTCAAATCATATGAAGCTTTGAATGAGGTTTGATAACATTTTTTTCTAGATTACAGCGCTTAATTCATTTTCAAAATATTTTATTAATTCATTAATTTATTTATTTGTATTTATTTAATTTATTTTACAGGCTGAATATACATTGTGAAATATACATAGCATCAATAGCTGTAGCCTATACTTTAGCACAGGCTGTATTTCATGAGCCTCATGCACCAGAAGTCCTGATACAAAACCATTATTGTAAATTTCCTACTCATAAATTGGGGCTTTCAGTTTAACTGTGAGATTGCACTCTTTGAAAATCGACATGATATAATTGACAAGATGGTTTCACTAAAGTAGACTCTTCACTTTACTGCAGTTGTTGAAACTACAAGAGCATGCGATCTAATGGCGACAGCAAACAAAAAACAAAACAGAGAGAGGAAGCATCTTCCCCCACAAATGGCTGAACACAGGATGGGGCTCACACAGTACATGTCAACCAGACAACAGACTAGTTTCACTTGGCGTTAGTCGGCATCTCACTCAAGGAATTAATGTCAATTAGCAACAGCTGATGTAATCTGCTGTGAGCAACTTTTCCTCATTTTACCAACGAAAGCTGGGTCAGCGCCGGCTAAACAAGTTTGCTGCTTCTTGGCTCATAATTAATTACAGGTTTGATAACAGACAGCAACACAGCCTACAAAATCCGGGTGATAAATCGAAGTACCAGAACACACACATATTTCATACTTACACACTCAAGTATTCCACTGACAGCAGAACACTTGCACTGAAGAGCCCTGCTGGTCTGGTCAGCAGAAAGCAGCAAGCACTGATCAAACAGCTTTCACATCCAAGCTATGTTTGGATATACATGCATGTAAGCAAAAGCAGCAAAACTTCCCTCAGTGGCTGAAGTGGTGACCCCTATCGTCTCCCGAAGAGTAAACATTTTAAAGCCGATCCTGAACCACTGCAGCACAAAGCTCCAGCCTCAGCCCCTGAAGTTCACCACAGCTGAAACGACGAACGACCGCCAATCAGTGTCTCAGTGTTCCGGGTAATGCAGGCCTAATGCCCAAGAAAGCAGCAGGGGGACGCAATCCAAACATGGTTCCTTCCTAAAACCTACCCCCCAAAGCAACACGATCAGGCTCATATGCAGCAAATTTGCTTTTCAAACATTATATAAATGGCAGCAAGAGCAGCAAATGGCAGCAAGCAAGCATGTTAGGAGTGTGGCAGCCAGTATACAGCAAAGTTTGAGCAGAACACTGACGGCTTAAATATGCCGCCGTGATTACGAGGTTGCGTTGGGTATATGTTACAGTGAGGGGAGTGTGGCAAGTGAGTGGAGCAGCAGCTTGAGTTGGGATGAATGAACTAGCTCGCAGGCATCGCCTCGTTTGTGATTTTAGCATGAAGTGAAACTACTATTAAATCCATCTGCTGGTTGTGAACTGTCAAGAAAGCAATGTTAAAGTGATCTTTATAAAACCGTGACCGTTCAATAAATGCGTTACCTGTCAGTTCATATAATTTCATGTTTACACCTCTTGGTTCAGTAAGACAGAGAACAACCAGAAAGAAGGAAATAATTATCTTTTTTTCTATATGGATCAACTGAACCAAACTACAAGTATGCAGGTGACATGAAATGAAAAAACGGGCATACTTTTTTTTTGCCTGCTGATTTGTACAATCATGATCATTATTCCTACAAGGCACTTAAATGCACTACTAAAGAGGTCTATTGTACCGCAATGATGGCTTAACTTGAATGAGACATGCTAAAATGCTTTCTGTTATTTTATGCAAGAATCAAGTCATATTTTACTCTGCAGTAACATGAGTAGAAGCTAGAGGCTAGTGGCTAGTGGCTGCCTGAAAGGTAGGAGAACTTGTGACTTGCTTAAAATGATTGGCAAACATTGTCTTTTTTGATGCTCAGAGTGGCTCCAAACCTTTTACGAGATAATGTAGTCTATTTTTGAGAAGGACTCAAAACTGTGCAGCCTAAGTTTTTTTAGCTTTTGTGTGGGCAATGGTACAGAGGGAATAGACAAAAAAAATGCCAATTTGACAGTTGGATGGTGAGCTTGATAATATGACTGGGGGCTCTGTGACAAATGATTCGAATCAGAAAATTTAAGGGGGCTGCACTCAATGTCAAAGAGTTTACACTACATTCATTAATTTCTCACTCCTCTGAACAGCCTCCGAGTCACAGTGCTGAACAATTGGACCTAGTCTCAGTGAAATCTTAACATGATGTCTCCTTTTCCCTTGCTTCGGGACATCACAGTTTTGAAAGATCATAACCGAGGACCGTTTTTCTTCCAATTCCAAGAGCTAGTCATTACTAATTACAGTCAGATGAAAGGTGATCAGATCGTCTTCCTAGCGGCAAGCTCATCAAACGAGCTGCCTACAGGCCTTGTCGGGTTTCATCAGTATCTGCTCTCCACTCAGCCAGGCTATGATGACTTTGTCTAGACGTGACTTCTCCCCTCTCAAAGATGGCAAGAGCTGACCGAAATATTGAGTGCAGAAATATCATCTGATTGACCATCTCCTGGTCTCCAGCTGCGTTGTTCTTGCCTGACTGTGATGACTGTCTGAATGTGACTAAACTGTCACAATGAAAGAGTTGGTGATAGAGCTCGGGGTCAAATATTAGGCATGGAAAAATGAAATATTACCTCCTTTATCACTGGCAATGTGTTGGCAGTGATAAAGGAGGCAATGTGTGACTTAGCCCTGCACCCTTCTCTCTTTCTGTGTTGGTACAGATGAGCATCATTTATTGAACTCTTACAGATGCCAGAATTTTAGAGCTGCACTGTAGACTCTGCAGCAGCAACAGAGTCGTGGCAAAAGTAGCAAAGTGAGACGTCTTTCCTCTCTCCTGCGCTCCGCTGTAAACAAACGTAAAACGTTAGCGAGCAGCTGCTCTCATGTGGGTCTCGGTGCTTGTTTACGGCACAAACTCTCCCACTCTCTGCCTACTCAGCCTGCTCTAAGTGTGTCTCTCTCCGGATGGCAGACAGGTTGCTCTGGTTCTGGTTCTAAGCGGCGGTCGTCCTCTGACTCGTCCCCCATGTGTGTTCGCTGCAGACTGGCTGTACACGGAGGACGACACACCGGCAGCAGCAGGAAGCACGCTGTCACTAACTCTTAAACGCACAATATGTAATTTCAGCCACTAGGGGTCTCTCAATCAAAACAATAACAAAAGACAGAGTGTGATGACGGTGTGAAGTAGCAAGGGATCATGGGAGTTGTTGTCTTCGTTGTTAAGCTTCACCGGGATAGGATTGCTCCGGTGTTAATCATTTGGGATGTTTTTACCTGGAGCCGAATTACCTGCAGAGGTCTTCTCCTCTCCAGAACAAACGGACCCCGTGATTACAGGTAAAAACACTGAATAAAGCTGTTTCACCTAGAAAATCAGTGTTTCTCCGACGATGTACGGCGACTACCGAACATCCGGTACGGGCTGTTAGCCGAGCTGCTGCTTGCATTAATAATTTAATTTATTCAGCAAATAAGTTAAACATGTGCTCATTTCAACTTGTCAAATGTGATGATCTGCTGTTTTGATGGACATTTTTTAAAATCTTTTTAACATTAAATGACAAGACAGCTAATACAAAAAATATGTTTTAATTGCTTGATAATGAAAATAATCATTAGTTGCAGCCTTAAAGGAAACCAAACAAATAAGGAAGAAAAAAATGATGGCAAAAATATTGGAAGATAAAGCTTTAATAGCACCTTAAAGAGTTTCACTGCTGTACAGATGATGATTTCTTAAAACTAGGTCACCTATGTAGTAGAAATGTACAGTTATTTTCAAAGGTTGGTGCCCTATGACTAAAGAAAACTGAGAAAAAGGCTGTAGATTCCCCTATCACTCTAAAGGGGGAAATCCTACAACAACCACTGCACTGCATACGGTACCGTCCAAGGCTACTGATGGTGTGTTTAGAGAACGCAGGTGGTGAATACATTTCCCAGCAGAGCGGCCGTTTAGATTCAGATTTTCTGTCCACCTGAGGCTCAAACTACTCTGGGTCGCTGTCAGTGGAATTAGAGTTTATCCAAAGAAAAAACTCAACACCATGAAGTTTGTTGCAGTTTTCAATTCTGTCTCAACCATGGTGCATCTGCCGCAGACACCACACCAGCCATCACCAGACACAGGTTGATGCTAAGTCTCTCCGGTCACAGCGCCTGTATTTGGCTGTGGCTGTAACATAACTCTGGTGCTTGCTTCCTCCTCCATACTCTGTTGTGTCTGTTTCCACAGCACGATATTTGGCCTCTTAACAATATTGCCATAGCCTATGACGCTGACATTATGTTGTAAAAGCAAAATACATTTTAAATCAAGCTTTTCTGTCCACCTGAGGCTTAAAATTCTCAGGGTTGTTTATCCAAAAGAAACTCAGCACCTGAAGGTTGTGTGTCAGGCTGCAGCTATAACATAGGTGGTCTCTTCCTCCTCCATAGTCTGTTGTGTCTGAGTCTACAGCATGATGTTTGGCCTCGTAACAGTAGCGCCGCATCTCTGATTCCAACATTATATCATGAAACTAGTTTTCTTCCAAATATACTGATATTTTAGTGCTTTTTTACAGGGAAGACAGAAGAAAGTTTAATGTAATTTAAATATAGGTACTACCCACATTAGAACCGTAGGAATCAACTTGAAAATCAGTGAAGTCATCCTTTAACTTTCCCACTGAATGGTTCATCTTTTTCATTCTGACACAAAAAAATTACAGTATGACCAACTTTGGACTGTTTTTTAACAAAACACCTTTTGATGACACTTGTACAGTGTGGCTGGGCCTTACAGACCTGTTTTAAGAGCTACCACTGCATCTGTAAAACCACATTAATATTATCTGAGCTGCTTTCCATATGTAGAGCTGGTTAGAGCTGGCATGATGGCATCCTAAAGTGCTATACGCAGTTACAGCACCCTAAATGAAGCTATTAGTGATTTCTTGCATGAAAACTGAGAAACATGTTTTGCTGAGAAACGTGTCAACTCGACATGCCGGTCTGTGTCCAAACCTAACCTACACCGCTCTGCCTTTATTTATTCATTTGGAGGTTTTGGATGCTGAAAATGCTCCTGCTGTCATGAAATGGTTATTCTTCACATTTATTATACAACACTTGTAGACCATACATCACTTTTTCCACAACACTTCCCTCTGAAATCATAACTGAGGAAATGGTTCATGGTATAAAAGGTATATACATCTCAATTTTGCACTTCTCATCTGCTGACTGCACGGCCGTGTGCACACACACACACTCTCACACAGACACAGAATTGTCCCATGGCTACTGCTCTTGCCAACAGAGCATCTTTGTTGCTATAAATAGTCATTTTTCATAATTCTCCTGTGGCTTTTTTTTTTTTTTTTTTGTTGAAGTGATTCACAGCAAATCAATCTTCTTTTTGGAAACAACAAAAAGTACAACTTCTGTCAATGCAAATACAGTACATATGTGCTACTTATTGTTTAATCTTGACAGGTCTGAGGATCATCTCTAGATAGAAGGGTCACAATCTTCCTTTTCCCTGTTCACAATCATTCTGTGTAATTTGATTACACACTTGGTCAGGCTGTTTCTTTAATGCGCGCGCGCACACACACACACACATATACGTGTGTTAACATAAAATAACATTGTCATCTTTCCTCTCCCATCACCCCTCAGAGCTAAACATCAGACAGGACAATGACTCACAGTGGATAGAGAGGAAGAGACGGGAGAGTGAGAAATAGAAAGAGACAGAAAAGACATGAAAGAGACAAACACGGCGGAGAAAGAAAAAAGGATACAGTGAAGCAGAAATCGTGTTTTTAGAAGATGGCTCATTTGGGGAAGAAGAACTTTTGCTACCTCTTCTGGGACATGCTGCTTCATTCTCAACTGGAGTTGCAGACAGAGTCTGTATGTAAATAGTTTCTCTTCTTACTGGCAGCCATAGTTCTTGGTGCCTCCACATATCACACCTACAGTTTGCACATATGCAATGTTGTATTTATGGTTCAATATTGATTTTAAAGATGCATGCTGTTTCTTATCATTTCGAACTTAAAATGCTCAAAGCTTATATTTAGAGGAGATATCCAATAATTTTAATATTGACAACTACTATGTACTGTATATAATAAGCAGGAATCAATTATTCCCCTTTGCAATAACATAGATTGGATAATCACAGTGTCTGAGAGCTACTGTTGACGACAACATTTATTACTATACAGAGAATACTATTTAATTCACATTTTAGCATTAGCAAACAAATCTCATAAACTCACTTCTGTGGCACACAGATGGTGCTGCAGCAAAGCACTCACTGGCCACCACATAACCCCGGTTCAAGCCCTGGGATTGGTCATGCATTCCAACAAACACAATTGTCAATGTTTGAGTGAGGGAAGCCAGTGAGAGCTCATGTCCTTTTAGCCAGTGAGATTAGTGAAAAATCTCACTATGGGTTGCCCTGGATTATCTCAAAGAAATCACTTTCGGCACTTTTTTTACATGTCGAAAGATGTGACGCTGCTTACTGCCTGATTTCTAGATTTGAATAGAACTGGACTGGTTCTTTACTTGGACCTAAACCCATCGTGGACCTGATGCTGAGTAAAACTCTAATGCCAATAGTCTTACAATATACTGAAGACTCAACAGAAGTGGCTGTACAAGGGGGGACGCAAAAATTCCTAGAAGCCATCAATAACAAGGAGTAGGGTGTAATAATCCAATTTGCCACTAGGTAACATATACTTATAGGCAAGGTATACAGTTTGGTGGAAGATTTGCCACTGTGGAAAAAAATCCAGGAAGAATCACAGGAGGCTCTGGACGACGAGGCTCTGAACGATGACAACAGGAAATGTTTCCAGGAACGGAAGAAGCGCTTGGACACGTGTATCACATCTCAAGGAGAGTCCTTTGAAGGAGATTAGAAAGGTACAACTGAAAGATTTATGATGATAATTTATAATTGCTTTCCTTTTACAGAATGTATCAACTGCACTGTAAAACAACATACTGGAATTAAGTGTGATCGACTGATGTTTTATCATTAACTTGATAAAAAAGATATTAATTTTATTGATTTCAAGTATATTTAACTTGTTTCTAGTTTTCATTTTCAGACCACCAAAGAACTTATATATTAATATGAGTTCATCTGAGTTGAAATGATGAGTTGAATAACTGTACTGCTGAGTGTTTGCTAAACTCATCAAATTAAGTTTCTGTAGAAACATGATTATTAGCAGACTTCCCAGCATGCATTGTTTGAGGGTTAAAGCTCTCCAGAGCCCCTTCTGTTTGAAAACATAAATGATTTAAACTGAGGTCATGATTGTTTCTTCAGATAACCATGATGGTGGTTAGTATCCAGTTCAGTCCCTACTAGCTCTGATACAAAACAACTTGTGAATTAACAACACTTGATGGCGAGGAATCGCTATGGGAACCCCTTTTCTGTCTCTCTTACAGACAGCTTAGCTGGAAAATCTGTTACAGAGAGGACATATGAATATCAGAGGCAAGTAAGCTAAAATCAGACACAGAACAAAGTTGAGAGCAAAAGAATAAAAGGAAAATTCCTTTTTAGAAAAAAATCAGAACTTCTCAAAAAAGAAAAAAAAAAAAAACATTTCCCCTAAGAGAGACTTTACAAGAGAAAGAGAAGCCAGACATGAAGAAGCGAGGAGAGCTGAGGATATATTAAGTCGGTTTCTTCAGATGCTGTTAACCAGCAAACATGCTCACACATAGAGTCTTCAAACACATGAGGATTTACCTCTGCTCCTGGCCTTAGTTTCACCTTAACGTCTTTTTCCTGATTAAGCAAAGTGGTATTTATCTGGAACACTTATTTTACCTCACTGCCAGAGCCTTGATCGTTTCATCTTCAGTGTCATATCTCAATCTGCTCATTTCTAAACTGTACAAAAGCACAGTAGTATTTCATTATCACCTGCCTCATTACCATCACTAAAAATTCTGCTACTGAATTTGGTCATTAATATAAACACAACGTGGTGAAACCTTAATGAGGTCAAAATGTTCCTGTTTACTTTTGGTTTGTGATTCCTTCTTTATACAATTACTTTTATTGACTTACTGATTGGTTCACGGGGGGCTTAACTTTAAGATTCTATGATATTGTATTTCTACTGCTATAAATTAAAATTTATATATTCATCTATTCAAAATCAACAGTTCTGGTTGAATATATGCAGTGAATTAATCCAGTGAGAATGGTGACCATTGCTCTGCATACCAACAAATGTCATCAGTAAACAACTGCAAACGCTTCAAGTAAATTTGCATATGTATGAATGTGAATTTTTAAGTTGGGAAAATGTATTTCCAAAAGCGCTCCAAGGCCTCCGTATCTGTGTGCACGTGTGCGTGTGTGTGTGTGTGTGTGCGTTTATACATGTTTTTCCTCCGTGCGCAGAATGCTGAATGATGCGGTGCAACTTTCTCTAATGCTGCCTTGTAACATTTCCAGATTTCTGTCTATATTTAGATCACACAAGCTCTTGATCTCTTGAGTGCGTTCAGCTATTTTTCAGCTCAATAAACTACCATCAGAACCATCGCAGCACCGTCCTCCTGACCTAGCTGGAGATAAAGAAATCTTCTCTGTTTAAGATTTCTCATTATTCACACTGTAATTTCTCAACACCCTCGCAATCATTATATTCCAAAAAGTTTTAGAGGAGCTAGAACAGCAACACACTCGGTGTCTGTACTTTACATTTAGTAACTGTTATTGATCAAGATCCCTTCCTTTTCATTTTCTATTAGCTATTTTGATTGAAACGGCACAAATGATGACACTGAGAAGATGGAGCGTAATCTTGTTAAGCCATCAAGTTAAGTTATTGCTTTTTTCAGTCTGTTACATGTTGACCATCTACACTGGTCAGAATGTCTCAGCTGCTGTCAAATTAGAGCTGGGCTAGAGCTCAGACTTCAATATTTTCTTGATACAGACTGAATGTTTCTGTAGCACAGAGTAATTAAAATTGTGAACGCCTGGCAAAGAGTTTGTCATCTTGTTAACTTATTCTGTAATCAGATATTTACTGATTTAAATCATAACATTGCCAATTTTACATTTGTACAGCTTCAACATTTAACATTTGTTAACAGGTTTGGTTGCTTTTGTAAATGAGTACAAGGGTTTTGTAGAAAAAATCTGTTCATATTCCTCCAAAATTAGCTATCTATAAAGTATTTTTTGGTATTGGTACAACACATTCAGCATCATTTAGGCCTGTTTCTCAGAGGACATTAGGACATTGGATCAGACAGTTATTACGAACATTAACCAAGGCTGTATTCCATTTAACTGTTTCAGTTTCAGGGTCCTGGTATTGTGCATGCTGGCTCACTGTCAAGGTTTATAGGGACACTTGTGCTTTTCCTACTATGACAAGTCAAAAAGTCTGCTTGCATTCTCCCTGAACACATTAAAAGACAAAGGAAATGACTCAACACTCACTTCTTCTGTTGCTTATCGGCGTGATCACCGCCTACATGTGCCCTGAATAGCTGAGACTACGTCTACACAATGTATTCTAATTTTTAAAACGTCATTTTTTTTCAAATTTGTTTATCGTGCAATACAAGTGACAAACTTGAAGACACATATGACACAGCACAAGACGAGAGAGAGAACTAAACTCAAACAAACCGAAACAAAAGACAAAAAAAAGAAAAACAACAATGATAACAAACAAAAAAGCATAATTTTTGGCTGATTTTCTTATTGTAGTATGCCTGTGTGTAGGTAGGTAGGTGTGGGTTTTCTGTGTGAGTACAGGAAGAAAGAAAGAGAAAAAGAAAAGAAAAATAACAGCTACAATGCTCTTGAAGGGCATCTCTGGTTGAGTTTTAAGGACAAAGAGGCGCTGGGGTGGATCTGGGGCAGGTCGGGCCAGGACAGCTGGGTTAAGGCAGAATTTTATGTATTTATTTATATTTTCTCTTCCCTTTTCTTCCTTCTTTTTATTTTTGTTTGTTTGCATTTGTCCTTTTTTTTCCTTAAATTTTAGCTCTTTTCTCTTTCTCCTCTTCCTCTTCTCCGAAAAGGCCATCTGAAAACAACTCGGGTCCACACTAGCATTTCCAAACAGTTTTTTTAAGGAGACCTCTGCCCACAGAGATACACCTGAAGAATAGAAAAACAGAAAAATTTCATCTTCTGTCTCGTTCTCTTATCAGTCGGGAAACAATAAAACTGCATCACAGCCTCCATCTGTCCGACTTCCATCTGACAAAACCAACATCAGTACATGAGATGACAACAGCCGTGTGATCCACTATATCGTCATTTAAAATAAGTGAACACAGAGAAAGCTTAAGATGAAAGAAAGGTATTTTCTTGCTGCCGCACAGCTGACTGTAACCGGACAGCTACAGCCAGTCACTCTGTCAGCTCATGCCAGCCCATTAAACTTCCTTTCAGACCCCTCCTGCTCTCTGTAATCACCTGTACTCTGTTTCAATGCTGCTGAATTCATAATTTATTTGTTCTCACTTACATATTTTCCTGTTTCTGCTGTCAGACAAATGAGCGATTAGTCATTCTCAAGCTCTCCCTAAACACGATTTATACACTCCATTTTGAGACTATTCAGGAAAAGCTTTGTTTTGGGGGAGGAAAACGCCTTTTTTTTTCATCTGGATGGAGGGCTGAAACAGAGTAAGAGATGTGTTTTCAGTGTGGACGTACTCTCTGTGGATCTGGCTTAAGGTCAAATGTTTAATGACCAAGAGATTTCCATCCAAACTCATACATAAAATCAAGAAGCTGTAACATCTGCTGGTGAGGTAGGACGATGCATATTCAACATAACCAGCGACATTTTGGAAACTAGTGATGAACAATTAAACAAATTACGCTTAACAAAAGTTTTGTGAAATTAAACTCTTTTTTTCAGTGTATACCCAAACAAGTAAGAACATGCACTTTCTCTAATTCTCCTTTAATGTGGTCAGTCATCAAGTATAAAACCAAGACGAGTAGGACTCTCAGCCAGCAGGGATATTTGGCTGCGATTTGAAGTATTTCTCCATTAGCTCCCATTCACATTCTGAATAATTATATACACGAGTCTGGGCTAAGAAGCTTGCACCGCATCCTGGCATGCTATAAAAACATCCATTGGAGCCAAAAACATACCACTTTCCCCTCAAATTAATCAAGCATCCTTGTATATAGATGTTTAGCCACATTAGCCGCCATGTTATTGTCTGGTTTCTGGCAAACCAAGAAACAATATTCATGAAGTGCTGCCAGTGTTATCATTCTTCCTATTCCTAACCGACGCCATATCACTTGTATGCAGGGTTTCTACCAGCAAGCCCAGCAGCCCGCCTTTTTTTTTTTTAATGTATTTTTAAGATTGTAGTTTTTTTTAAAACTGTAGTTTTTTAAACTACAATTATAATGGGGTGGCTGGCTTAGAAACATAGATATAATGGTTGGAAAGCTACTTACTGTAGCTTGCAAGTTAAGGACAGTAAGTTTTGTTAGCAGTTGTGTTGAAGAGCAGACTTGACCATTTGAGGCACCACCAGTGTTTTTAGCTGCAGTGTGCAGGCTAACGGCTAACAGTAAATTAGCGGACGGAGTGAGTGGGTGAGCGGGAGTGAGGGAGCAGCAGTGTGGCTGAATAAATGACTTATTTATAACAACTCTTTGCGTAATCATATTTACAAATCTCCAGTTAGCTTTTAGCACTGACTTAATATAGGGCCCTTTGGAATCTGTGTTATAGCTTTTTTAAATTCTCCATAACACGATTCCCTCAGTGATTCTGATATCACAGAAACTATAGGGCCCTTCCTTAATGCTGTCGTCAGTCTGTCGCTGGCCCACGCCAGGCCCCTGTCAAAACAGATGCTTGCCACCAGGCCTAACAAATTTTCTGGGGGGAAATCCTATGTATGTATCGGCCTTCTCAGATGAAAAGAGGGCCCACTCAATCTCCAGAGGCATGCCTTATCTCACCTTACGGCCAGTCTGTCCCCCGAGACATCACAGTGACAGATCTATTGCCCAATCAGGACACCCCCACTGCACTAATAACACCACCCCCACATCTAGTGGTAATCAAATACCTGCTATGAATGGACCATGGAAAGGGTTTATGTATGTGTGTGTGTGTGTGTGTGTGTGTGTGTGTGTGTGTGTGTGTGTGTGTGTGTGTGTGTGGCAGTATATATATGTATGTGTGTGCATGTGATCAATAGCCAGTGTCTAGTGTAGGAGTGGAGGATGCATTAGATATCAGACATGAGTTCAGAGGTCATTCCCTCCTGCAGTCTCACTACAATTTGTCAATCTGGTGTTATTTTAACAACATAAGGCTTCTGGTGGCTTCATTTATAACACCTTGCAGAAAAAGTACCTTGCCGCCAAGATTTTTTTTTTCTGACATGTTAAGTGCTTTGCATGATTGTGGCTACAAACTGCAGCAAGAAATAACTGAGACAATTTATTCTAAATAGCAAAGAAATTACATAATTTGATGAAAGGGACGAGACTCGACGTTTCCCTGACAGTTTAGTCGCTGCTGTTCAGGAGGCATGTTGAATTCCACTTGTATGTTTTGATTCATCACTCAACAAACCTCGGCATCACTCGCAAGTAATCTTACACTAAAGCCGAATTTCACTTTGACAAACCTACAACATCTCATGGGAGGCTCTACTCAGTCGTAGGCAACCCTCTCATCGTCCTTCACTTGGAGATTTAAGATAATAAGACAAACATATCATCTGGTGCAGCTCGATTGTAAAAGCTGGGCTTGCAAGGCTGCAGTGCATCCCTGAAATACATAATGACACAGATGTGGCAGAGCCTAAACCACACAGCAGGTACAAAGACTGCTAATTGTGAACACAAAAAATATTCACTGATGTTTTTCCATGACCAAAACAGAACAATAAGTAAATCAAAATGAACACGAATGATGAGCTGGTTATAACAAACAACCAAAGACCAACATTAGACTAATCATAAAGTGACTGATTATGGAGTCATTTCAGTGACTAAATTAAAATGTCTTTGGTCATTTAAACTAAAAACTAACAATAATCACATGAATAAAATGTGACTAAAACTGATTCATTTTTGCCGAATTGCTTGTCATCAACACTGAGTACTACATTTTAAATAAATTTGATGACAAGGTGATGCAGACGGCAATGTTTGTGATGTAGTTATGATGAAGAAAAAGAATCTGAAGGAGACAATTAAGATGAAGAGGATGACGATGCATTTTTTTAATCAATTTGTGTTGCTTTTTTGATGATAAAGAAGTGATGCTACTGATGATGTCACAGGCAAACGTCACTACAGTTTATAATTATCAGGCATGATGATGTCATTGTGACCTCAGTCATATTCTCTGATTGGTCCAATGTGACATAACTGTCCAAGGAAAGGCTTTCTGTATGGACCTTGTATTCACACACTCATGTGTCTGTACATCCATTGGAGCGAGTGAGCAGTTACACGCAACATGTTTGCATGCTCAAACATACACATACACATCCAAATACACGTATAAATGCACAGTTGAGCGTTAATGTAGAACGGCATGGCGGATGTATGCCAAGAGGTGTCTTGCATTCACTGGGCCCTGCTGACAGCCAAGTAAAGGCTCACCTGATGCCCAGCCACCTGCCATCTGTCTGCTGAATAATACCATTTGCCTGCTATCCTACAGGGACATAGAGTATGGGTACACCTGTCAAATATAAACACACACACACACACACACAAAGCAAAATGCAAAAATCCAGCTACAAATAGCCAGCAGAAATATTATGGGTGATCTTATTTTTCAGTGCTCAGCCAAGGGAAATCAAATTCAGAGAGGGAGTAAGAAAGATTTAAAGACAATATCTTTCAGTCTCTGGAAATGTAAGCAGACAAGAAATAATGTCCACTAATGAATTAGCGTGCAGGTGATTCAACCCGTGCAGCACTTTTTACCCAAAAGATATAGACAACATTGCTGAGACCAGTAAACAATGGGTTACTGGTCTGCTGAGCAATTCTGCTCCATCTGCAATGCCTCTCAACTGCAAATCTGATTTATTATTTGATGCTTTTTGTTGCACTTGTATTATTTAGTCCTATTCAGAACCTTATATATAAACTGAAGCAAACAGTAAAATACAGTGTATTCGCTATGCATTCTGGCCCTATACTGTGAGACGAGAGTATAGAGGACCAAAAGCGATATATTTACCACATGTGTGGGTTAAAGAATTCCAACTGTACATCAGAAATCTGAATTATTCTCACAATAATACAAGATGTCCTTTGAGTTGTTGTATTCAAGCAGGCCAAGGCTGCACATCCATAGTACCGTTTTGTGAACATGATGATAGGAGAAGCAATCAGAAGCGGATGATGACACACGCTGCACAGAATTAATTTCAAGGTTACCCTATACAGCTCATCAAGGCATCTTAATAAGCATGGGATTTCAGTCTTTCAGTGATCTGAAAGGCATCCACTGTGCAGTGCATTTCTATGGGGGGGTGGTTGAGAAGGAATAGCCAGCCTCTGATGTTGGGGGGGCGGGGAGATGGGCCAAATTTTTTTTTTTTTTTTTTTTTTTTTTGCTGGACTGAAGACACATTTGCTCGGCAACGGAGGCGACACATTTCAACAAATCTTCGTTTACTGTCCTCAGTGAGGGGACGCACAGCAGTGAGCCAGATATTATCTACAAAAATCATGATTATAGGGGCGTAAATAAGCGCCGGAGGGCGGTCACTGTTGCTGGTAGAGACAGGTGTCTGTCTAAAATAATGATTTAGATTCTTTAAAATCATTAAAACACAATTCCCCACACATCCTCACTGAATCGGCGGTGAAATTACTTCCATTCACAAATCCGTCTACATTACGCGCTTTGATTCGTTTCATCAAACGAGACTCTTGACTTGATCAAGGTCCGAACTTGCCTCAGCAACAGACAATAGCGACACAGTCCCATTTCCTCTTATTTCTCCCCCACAGCATCTGCAGGCATCATGCATACTTACCGCGCCGGGATGAAGCAATATTCCAGAGAAAAGGCGAATCCATTAAAGAAAAGGTGGAGAAAACGGCGAAAGGAACCCGTAAGCACTCCCACTACTACTAGTACTACTACTCCATCGGATCAGCAAAGCCGCCTTACTCTCTCTCTCTCTCTCTCTCTCTCTCTCTCACTCTCTCTCTCTCGGCTTGTGATGGAGATCACGCAGCGTGTGAGCGCATGAGGATAGATGCTGTGCTTTGTCGGGGGGCGGGGACAAGACGCGTAGCGTACTCGGGTCCTGTGGAGCGTACCTAATTCTGTGTAGGGACCTTGTGTTACAAGCAAGTCGGTCGTCTAGCCCGAATATTCCCAGCCAGCCTGCCCTATAGACCCCCAGACCCTGTAGGAACACGCCAGTGTCTTTTTTTACCTTTCCTTATTCCAGATGGTGTCCTTTCTATCCTGCTTCATACTCATTCACACATTCACAGTAGAGGAGGAGTGAATGGTTTGCTGAGTTGTGGCTGTTGTGGTAGCTGCGGATTCTGAAGATTCCTACTGGTACTATTGTTTACTGAATAAATCCAATATTATAATTTTACTCAAGAGTAGCACTTAGACCACTATGGAGTACAAAGGTCCCCATTAAATTGATAGATAAATGTATATTTATAATAATTTAAAACAGATATACATTGTAGAATTTTCCAAAAATGAAAACAATAATAAACTTATAGTTTATTTTAAGTGTGATCACACACTCATACAAACTCAGACTTAAAGGTGCAGTGTGTAGGATGTAGTGGCATCTAGCGGTGAGGTTGCAGACTGCAACCTACTAAATACCCCCAACCCCTCCCCTTCCAAGTGTGTAGGAGGACCTACGGTGGCAGCGAAACTCACGAAAAACGCAAAATGCCCTGTCTAGAGCCAGTGTTTGGTTTGTCTTTTCTGGGCTACTATAGAAACGTGATGGTGAAACATGGCAGCTTCTATGGAGACAGACCCACTCCCTATGTAGATATAACGGGCTCATTCTAAGGTAACATAAATACCATTCTTATTTTCAGATGATTATACACTAATGAAAACATACTTGTATATTATATTCTATTTCTGCCAATAGATCCCCCTAAATCTTACACACTGGTCCTTTAAAAAACAACTGCAGCGAGGTGCATGACAAAAACAGTCAATATTTAGATTTTAATATATTTCTTACAGTATGATTTTATGTTTGAAGATATTTTGTCCAATTAACAGGGCAGCAACTACATAAACTGTTTAAACTAATGTACAAATCTCTCAAAGTGCAGTTCTTCTGATGGCCACTAGATGTTGACTCCAAGAAAAATCAGACCATGTTGAAATTATTCAAGAATATCATTGCAAAAATAATGCAAAAAATCCTCTTCTAGATGCAAATTTTCAAAGAAAAATGTTGGCGCTTAACCTTTGCTTGTGCATTCTTGGGAATTTTCAAAATTTTTTAAGAACTAGTATTGTACGTTTTTGGCTGTGACAGGCTTTGACAGGTTTCTCATGTTGTCACACTCAGAAGGTGTTAAGACTGAAAACTGCTCTGCTTTTAAACAGCAAAGCTAATTATTTTACATTATATTTTGTACCAGTGACCATGAGGTAAACAGTAGAAATGTAGTTTTCCTGTGGCAAATAACCAGGAATATGGGCTTGCACGTATTTGACTGGCCACCACAGTGCCTCGCTAGATGATTACATCATGACAACTCCTACACAGGCTGCATCAGTTGGTCTTGGTGGTTGCCACTTTCTCGTTCTACCCGGTCTCCACACCAAGTGGTCAATATATGAATCTTCTGGCACCAATCTGGAAAAGATGGTGGCAAACCCAAATCCAGGCTGTAACCATAGCTTCATAGATCAATGGGTATGTCAATGTCAACCTCCTCAGTCTGTTTTTACTCTTTTAAGGCACTGTGTGTAGAATTTGAAAATTTCTGGCTTTGGTGGCATCTGCTGATAAAATTAGGTGTATTTGACCCAAGGACACTGATAACAAATGGGACCTAAACAACACATAGACTGCACTATGCTATAATCATACTTCAGATGCCAAATCAAACCAAAATACAAACAGTTAACACATTAGGATTAATTCTCATTGTACCACACACTCTGATATTGCACACCCACATGAGGATTTAAGGCCTATTCACTGTAAAACTATCCGTCATTCATCTCAGTGTCCCTCATCTTCTTCATTCAGTTGTAGCTCTACCTTATTGCATAATATATCTTGTCTCAAAGGAAAGCCTAAAACTACAGTCCCACCTCTGTGACCCAGCTAGTTGTAACATTAGCGCTATGATTTCACTGCTGCCAAATCTGGGACAGGCACGTTGAAGTGAGACCAGGGTGCCCATCTCTGCTACAAGAGATTACTGAAGAAACACTAGTGTGTTCAGTGATCTAGATTCAGAGAGCACGCTACATTACACTCTGCACTCAGGCTCCCCCTCTTCCAATCCTCTGCTTTTTCAGCCCAGTTCTTTAACTGCTCCCCTCGTTTCTCATCTGTGGCCTTCAGTCACATTAACCAAACTGAGCAGAAAAACTGAAATGACTGTAAAATCAAGAAATATGCAGTCAGCACAAGTTATAATTAACATCAGAGCTGAAGTGGTCTAAAGATGTGATGGATACATTTGGTACCACATTTGGGATATTACACTGGATCTAAATGGGAGCAGTGGAGGCCTCGAGGAAGACAATCAAGCTTGAGACTGTAGGGTTGCTAATATAAATTCCCAGATTATTGCAGGGGAATGGGAAGGAGAAGCAAACTTCTAAAAACTTAAATAACAGCCAAGGTAGTCTTGAGCAAGGCATTTTTCATGTAATAGCTCAGGGGATCTGTCTAGGATCTGTCTTCTGGTCAACAGAAGACCGTGGATGTATCGGTCAGTGCTGAGGTGTGCTCATGCTTAAGTATGTAAATGTGAAGTAGGACAGGTTTAGACAGGAGAAAGCATTGAATTTTGGTCAATTTTAAGGTAGAAGTCTTCACAGGTCCAAAATTTTGAACCCAATCGAAAACTGACCAACCCAAACCCGACTACAGTCGGATCTGGTCAGAATCAACCTGTCTACTAAAAAATAAATGTATATACTAATTACAAATGTTTAACCACAATTAATTTGTTGTGGTTAAACATTTGCTGCCTGGATTATGTTCCATGGCCAGGACTTTGACACCGGGCTTTTACCATCTCAGCCTCACCTGACTGGAATCTACCATCTACTCAGTTTACCATAGGTTGATCTAGACTGACACCAAGCTTTCAAAGCATATAGAACATCATTAATATAGGATTTCTCTAATACTGCTGACAATCACAATTTTCTATGGGCACACATGCTCAGCCATGACTGTACCAAATTATACAGAATGTAATTTCCCGCAGAACAGTTTTATCTTCCTACCTCAACATGACAGAGCCTTGTGACTCTGCTCATTGCAGCTAATGATGCACACCTGTCACTATCACTGACTAAGCAGACATCTGCCCTAACATCACAAAACTTTGAAATCATCACAGCAGGACTGAAGCCCTTCCACAAAATATAACATTGTGAAACAAACTACTCAACTGAAACTAGTCTTCTGTTATTTGTGTAACACTGAGAAATGAACACATGAACAGAAATATTGGACTCAAATTAATTATTTAACACAAAAAAAAAATACTGGTAACGTTGGGAACCAGGGCTCAGTGAAAAGGGAGAGGAGCAACCTCTTCACAACCGCTTTTCCTTGTTATGTTAACAGAAAACTGAATCAGGGCAGCATTACTTTCTTTCAAAATGTATTTGCTGTTGCAAATCAAGCAGCAACCTCTCCGGCTGAAAAATGAAGCCAACGCTGAAGTGCCAAAAACTGCAGTTTGCCACTTGAGGCTGGTTATAAAAGAAAGTCAATCCCCATAGACCCCCATGTTAAAATGCCAAACTTTACAGCAGGAATATGTTTACAGCCTGGTGCAAAAAACAGTTTTGGTGTCTATAGCCCCCATAGCATGGCCACTTTGAGTGACAGGTGGGTACTGCCACAGGCAAGTCACTACTATGTTGACAATGTGGTTAGGTCACGTAACCATAGCGTAACCCCTGATTAACTGTGTATAGACATAGCCGTAGCGACCTCTATTTCAGTGTGTTTTCAGTTCATTTTCATTTTGGTCGCCTAAAAAAATTTTGTTCAGTGTTTGGTTGTACTAAATGACCCTTTAACTTCAGATATTCCGGTAAGTACATTTTGTTTCAATAGTTTTAAGCCTGTTTTTCGCTAGCGAAAATTAGCATTAGCATTATCACAGTTAACCATAGACTGTAAATGCACCATGCTAACCAAGCTAGCAGCTAGCATTGGGGTCAGGTCCAGCCTCTCATCCAAATATGGTCTCTTCCGGCTCCAAAAATCCAAGATGGCGATAATCAAAATGCAAACTTGAGGCTTCAAAACGGGAGTTCACAAGCCAACAGGTGATGGCTACGTCCATTATTTTTTACAGTCTATGTTGCAAATTAGTAGTGAAACATCCCAGTGAGACTGAATGTACTTTGGGCCAGATGGTGGACTTCTGACCACCTTGAAGTCACGGTAACATTACTTTTGCAGAATTTGATCCAGTGGATAACTGTTTTGTCTACATAGTTAATTCATTTCAGTTTTCAATCGCAGACATGTGGTATCCTTGCTAAACAAGCTTTTTTATAACACACTGAATACTGCTTCTTTTCAGCTATACATTTGCATTTATAGTTATTAGAGTTTAAGGAGCTCCACCTTGCTAAAGGAGTAGTCAGAGGTATTACTCTTTTCATTTTCCTTGTCTGGGTGACATAAGCCAACAACCTTGCTCTGCTCTAGTAATTCTGCTCATCTGTCTCTGTGGCTTCTTTTCATTCCTTTTTATTTAATTTTCAAATTGGAAGGCATCTCTCCACAGTAATCTTTTTTCATGTCAGCACTGTTGAGTTGTTCCAAGAGAGGTAGCAGTACTGAAACATCTATAATGCAAGAAGCCAAATTCACTCTATTAATGTCTCAGTCTCATTAGGGAGAAAAAAGTACTTTGGTGAACTACCGTTCCCAAAGTCATTCTACTGGAATATCTTCCGTGGGAAAGAGATTCATCAAGTTGTTTGTGTTTACAAATATTTTGATGGCACCCTCAGCAGAAACTATTAACTCACAGAAATGAATGTGTCGTTCCTGTAGGTTGATTTATAGGACACATCTTCTCTCTGTTTGTGATTTGCAGTTGGTCATTCTCCCAAAGAATTCAATGAAATGAAGCTTACACAAGCTTTCATAAATCATTTGAATTACCAAACAGTGATTAGATATTGAAAAATGTGAATGATAGCTGCTTGGCTGCAAGTATGAAGCATAAAGGTCAAAAGAGCTAAGTTGGTTTTCTTGGACTTCATGAAAAAGGTGAATTAAGGGATTTTTCAACCAAATATGATTTATTGAGACAGAGTTCCAGCATCTTTAAAAACAGCTGACTTCTCAGGTTTTTCTGCTCTACAGTCCTTTTAAAAGGTCAAGGCGAGAACTCATCCACTCAGCTGCAGTCTTGTGGGGGTTAAAAAGGCTTGTTGAAAATAGAGAGGTCAGATGAGAGTCATTCAAACAAACAGTTGAGCCACAAGTACACAAACTCAGTACGGCGGCAGATGCAGAGTGAAAGGGAGCATTTCAGTGCATCTCAACCCGTCAAACCTTGAAGGAGACGGTAGAAAACTGTCTCCTGCTCTCGTAAAAATTGGTTTCTTACATATTTTTTACTACGGAGCCCCTAAAGTCCCGAAAAGTGACATTTTTTAAATCTTGTGTGAACAAGTTATTACGCTGTGAAAACAAATGATTTCTTCTTTTTTCTTTCTCTTCCTGTTTCATCAGACAGTGTTTGTTTGCTGAGCTGCATGAGTGGCACAATAAAAAAAAGTACATTTTGCACCTAAAAGTGTAACTTTGGAAAATACCCACTTGATCTGACTAACTGCAACTTCAGAAGCCTCATATTTGCTTTGGATAAACTTCAGAACACATTTTATAACACTGAAGCTGTTGTCTATCATCTCTTATATTGCATTAGGAGCAGATCTCTTCACCGCCAGTTTAGACAGGAGGATGAATTACAGCGAGCACAAACTGTTTCAGTATGCATACGGGCATGTGAGTGTTTTAAGACAGATTTGAAAAAAAGGTGAACATGTCCTTTGGGCCTGCTGATATGAAGCAGATTTGTAACTGCAGAGCTTGCTTTCTCTGTTCGTCTTATATTTTTGAGATTCACGGGTAGTTTTTACATAACTTGGTAAGATGCGCGGGTTCACAGAAAGTTAAAGTGAAAGAAAGTGTAAGTTTTTGTCTGATCAGTGCTGAATGGGTATAAATAATTTGTTTATATGATACCCTCCCACCACCCCCCAGCCCTGTGTTCTCTGTGCACTGCTAGATTAAAAGAATTATAAGGGAATATCTAATAGATAGCACAACATAGAGATGCTCATAAATGCAAGTGCAATGCAAGTAAATTGCTCCATCTGACACAAGCAAAACAAAAGAAGTCCAAGATTAAACTCAGCAGCATATGCAGGAGTCATTTGATTATCAGACCTGTGTTGTAGATACATACACATGCTTGCCCTGGGGGACTACTCACAGAGAGGAGTATCATATTTCACAACATCACATAGCTTGTCAGCTCATACAGAGTATGCCCGCCATTAGTCTCTCCATCTGCCAAAGACGCTTGACATAGACCCAACAATATCGTGTAGTGTTTCACCAATATGATGAGAGTAGAACAAAGCATGTAGAGTAATGGTGTGGTAGATGATGGAAGGGGCACACCATAACAAGATGGTGTTTTATTATTAAGCAGATCTATGTATGCATAATGACATACCAAAGTCTACTAAGAGCAAAGTCTGAGGTTAAATATTTATAAGGCTAATCTAAAGTTTAGATGAGGGGGTTACAGTAGCTCGTCTACACGCTCCTCAGTGATTACTAACTTTTACAGATAGTGGCTGGCTTCACAAAATCCTGTGAAATGAGCACATTGGTTGAAATTAATATTTTACATGCATGAAAAGTGAGCAAAAAGTATTTCACGGTGAGGAAAGGGCAACATAGAGAAAAGTCAAATATTGGACTAAGGACCTGAAAGCAGGTGAGCAGAAGCAATTAGAGAGAATTTCTGAGAAAGAGGCGTAATCACAAACACTTCAAGGTTATTGGAATTTATAATCAATGTGGTGTGATCTTCTATAACTGTGTCTTGCTTGCATGGCTACTTGTACCGAATGTGGTTGCTGTATTATTGTAGTAATGTTTTGATGTTTTCTATTGCACTGTCTTGAGAATGCTTATTTTGTTGCTATTGTCTTCATGAAATCTTATTGTCCTCTCTCTCTAATTTTTAACCATCACTTCATTGGTTTCAGAACATCTCGCCAAAAACGGCAGTTGAAAATTAGCCAGCTGGCTAACACAGGCACATTTACAGAAATGTTAATTAATGTGTGTTGTCCTTATAAATAAATGAATGAATGAAATGAAAAACATCATTAAAAAAATAAAAACCAAAACTTTATTTCCATAGACAATGTTTTGACACCAGTTGGTTCATTACCACTTTAAAATGCTTTAAAACATCGTTACCACACCCATATGCTGCATACACTATACACACACCAGTATATAACCCAACCAGGGAGGTGAACATCTGAAAAAAATAAAATTCAAGTACTATACAGTCCATGTATGTACTATCAGTGATGTTGGGTTCTAAAAACTTTACAAAGCTGTTTTAGCTCCCTAAAATTAACACTAACCTTGATATCTTGACAAAAATCCTACTTAAAAATAACAAAAAATAACCATTGTCTTTTCATGTAACAAGCAAGTAAGTGGTGTGTCCTTTTAATATTATTGCCACATAATCCAATGGCAGAGGAAACTAATCGTCACATTATTCATGTCCACAATAGTATTCAGTATTTCAGACTCTGAGACTGTGTCCAATGATAGTCACACTCCAGATCTCCCTCTTCAGCAGTTTGCCAACTGCCATGACACCTTCACTTTCTCCAGCTCTCAGTTAAATGTCTCAGTGGGTTTCAAAAGACTCTTTCTGCACACTGTACTCTGTTTAAATAAGTAGCTGAATTTGTGCAGCTATCTACTTATTGATGAAACTTCAGAGTCGCACTGAGACTGCTGTGCAAGGGTGTGTGTGTGTCTGTGTTTTGTGTGTGTCTACTGCCCCATTATTCAAGAAGCTTATTGATTGGAGGGTGTTTGGTTTCTCGGCGGCTCCTAAGCGGTAGGCTCATTTCCATGGCAACGTAACAGGCTGGCCGCGAAGCACTGGCCTTGGCTGTAATCAATGTCGCTGGAGAGACTTGCAAATGTCCATTCACACACATACATGCGAACAGCACACACACACACACACATACACACACACAGACATATACACACAGCCTAAAGAGCAGACAATGGAGAGGCTTTAAATGTGCTACCGTCTGTTTCCACTACTACCCACAAATTCCCTCTTTTATTGTCACTACTGGAAGTAATGTACATTTAGAAAACAGAGTATCACCCACAGTGGTCTCACTCCATTTTATTCAGCTGTGCAGGCTATTAACTTGACTGAGTAATGTACTGTAAATACAGCAACTCGCAGAAAAAGGAAATATATCCCCTCAGATCCTCTTAGGTATCATTTTGATGATGTGTTTCTTGCTGTTAATTACCTGCAGTTAGAGTTTTCTAAATTTATATCACAATTAAACAGAAAAAATGTAGATGCTACAAAGGTTTGACCATGTTTTTTACTCATCTGCCATGAATCAAGATGCACCAGATTCATCAAATCATTTACATCACTGTCATCTTTTCAATTTTTAGAGGAAGACAGGAAACTCCAGCAAGAGGCCAAAGCTGCATAGGTGTAAATTAAGGGGTAGTTGTAATCCCCCCAATAATCAAAACCAGCCTTTAGTACAACCCCCCCAAATATCATATCAGTGATGAATGAAAAATATTAACCATTATAAAACATGATAAAGTGGTTGGTTCAATGTAATGTATTAGCTAGTAAAGAACGACATTTTTTTTAATCCTCCTCCTTTTTTTAGTGAGACTTGGTTGCGCCCAACCCATCCTTCCGCGTCTGTATAACATGGATAATACATCCATGATGTATGATATGAGCTGGATAGGGCGCCGCCGCTCAGCCTTGAAGCCAATTCTTCCCAGTGGCCACTCGCGGTATTGCAGCGAAAAATCCACCTGCGGCCCAAAAAGGATTTTCCCCATAGACCACCATTGTAAAAGAGACGCCTGTAAAACTATCGACAGGACACCTCGAACTGCAAACAACGTCAGTTATGACTCTTTCTATTATGAACTTTTGATCCATGGAGGTTTTATGTTTGTAAACTTTCCTCGAGCCGAGAAAAGCGATTTAAAAACCCGTGACGTCATCACAATGTAAAGTCTATGGGCCGAGCGGGAGCTCGTGGGCGGGGCCAGCGGGGGAAACACTACTGCGCATATTCAGTGGGCCGCACAACGCGGATGCAAACCTGTAAGCTAGAAACTTTTTTTGGCGTATGCGCCATGGATGTATACAGAGAACGAGAGACGAGGAGTCTATAGGAGGAGTCAGTCTATAGGACTGAATGGGCGCCATTTTTATCCAGCCCTTATAATACGTCCATGGTCTTCACAAGCAGGAGCAGTAACTGCCAGCAAGCAATAGGAAGCCTGCTTATAGAATAAAAAGGGGTGACAAAACACCAACCAACAATTTAAAATTGTTGGTTGGTCAACAACAGAAAGAGAAAAATCTTCCAACAGGAGGTATGCTACTGCTATGGCCTTACCAGTCAAATAATTGAATGAAAGTCTTATTTTCTGCTGTGTCATTGTGTTAGCTGAACTGTAAGCTAGCTAGGCTAATGTTAGCCATCATATAATCAACCTACTTTTACTGGAGCCACTAGCTAGTTGCAATTATCTTGCTAATATAAGGAGTGATTCGTTTTTATTTCTAAGTTGTAGCTTATATTTCATCAGACCCAAGAAGGTGAATGTAGCAGCAGATCAGGCAGGGTGACCAGAGAGGGAAAAGAGGCACAGGTGACCAGGTAATGAGGTGAAAGAGTGAAAATGCTGTGGCAAGCAAACACTGTTGAGCAGGCTAAAAGACATGTAAGAGTTGTCTGTATAAGTGTCTGACTTTTTTTTCTGGAATGTGTGGTTTCCTCACAGTGAGAGACAGGGTGAAGGCAGCGGTCCAGCAGGCAGGGGAGTTTCAGATGAGCAGGTGAGAACATAAATGCTCTGGCAAGGACATAATTATGAATACACAGATCCAAACAGTCAAGAAAGTTACCAAAACATGTTTTGTTTTTTTTTATTAATTATATATGGTCTAAAGTTAGAAATGCATTTGCAGTTAATTAATTGATAGTTATTTCTTGTCATCTCTGTAGCAGGGGACTGAGCCACATGTCAGAGACCAGACAACAGGGATAGAGAAGGATTTGATGAGTCAGACATCACCACCATGTTGTTTTGGTATGTCTCTTCCCCTTAAAAATTAATGTGAAACAGCCATTTAACAGCCCATTTGCCAGAAAAATCCTGAGGGGGGCATGTCCCTAGACCCCCTACATGGGTGGAGATCTCAACTCCTCCAGTGTTCAACCCATAGTTACGCCCTTGCAAAGCTATGTATGTATGACTATGCATACGAAATGGACACCGATTTTAAGTGTGGCCCTTAAAAGGTCAAAACTGAAACATTTTTGCACCTTGCTCTCCCTGTGACATGTTGACCTGTTTAGAGAATATTTCCTTGATATAAATATAATTTGTAATTATTTTAACGCAATGTTTTTGTCACACTATATTTATAATTGTGGACTAAGTGATCTCAAACATGTCAAGTCTTAACATTGAAGTAAGTAAAACCAAGATCACAATAACCTTGAGCTAAACTTTAACTGAAACATTCAGTGTAATCTTAGCCAGATTAAGTTGAGCCTGCATTAAAAGATATTTTGGCCACTTGTATAGCTTATATAGCATCTCTCAACAACAAGGTAATTCAAAGTGCTTAACATAAAACATAAAAGCCATTAAGATAGGCTGTAAAATAAATACAAGACATAATAATAAGACACAGTTTAAATATGATTTCAAGAGTTAAATAAAATAGAGGATAGAAATAAGATAAAATAGAGAAGGAGCGATAAAACAGCAGAATAAAAATTACAGTGTAGCTATGGTGCAGAGTGATGTACGAATAAATAGTCCCAAATTTAAACATGTTGACACATTATTTCCTTACAAAGCTGATATGGGAGACATGTTAGCACACAGAACAACATAAGAATCTATTGGGGTTGTGTTTTTGTCCACCTGACAAATGTAAGTCCAATATGCACTGTCCTTTTAGCTTCAGCTTTGGTCTCGGCCAACTCCTGAGGGAAATGTCTGTCTTTTTAGCTGCTAAATGCTCCACTGTATTCATCAGCTAGTTTCTAACCTTGTCTGTCCGCTATTTGGTGCTGGGCAGCTAGCTTGCACTGGGTTTATAAACATAAACAAAACAGAAAAACTGTGGGCTGTAAAAACCAAAACAATAAGCTGAAAGATGTTAAATTGCTACATAGAGTTGAGGGGAACTGCAAAATTGAGCCACTACGAGCAATATCTTTCACATACATGCTGCATAAAACACAAATTGTGACATACATTGATCCAGCAACTTATTTACAAGGAAGATGAATTTGCCTGAAATGGAAATGCAGTCAAACATATTCATGTTTATTCATTCATTCAATACAGATTTTTATGCATATTGCTCAGCTGAGATTTTCATTAGGCCTAACTGTTTCTCTGAAAGGAAAGTTCACAAACACAGGCACAACAACAACAAAAAAAAAAACGCGTCCGCACACAGCTTGTATTGTGGAGGAGTCATGCTGATCTGCTGCTATAAATAACTTGGCTCGGGAGGTTGTCGTGGCAACCAACAAACTGATGCCAGGGTGGGAATGCTCAGCTCCTTGAAGAGAAAAGCATATTCAACGCAGGGACGAGCAGGGAAAAAAGGAAACATGTAAAGGAGAGGGGAGAGATCGGGGAGGGAGGTCAGAAAAGATTAACAAACCCTTGGAGATGAAGGAGCAAGGAGCAATGTATAGTAGAGATAGAGGAGATAACAAGGGTGATAGACAAGTGGACAGGGAAAGATGTAAGTGATACGACAGGAGGAGAAGACAGGATTAAAATGGACAGAGTGGATAGAGAAAAGCAGAAGGAAAACAAGAGGTGATGGTGAAATGCTAGGGAAGACTACAAGAAGCGTGCAAAAAAGGAAACAAAGTAAACAAAGAGTAAAAAAAAGAGAAAGAGGATGAAAAAGGATTGGAAGACGATCAAGGAGGAATGAGAACAAGAAATTAGAAATGGGGAGAGAGAACAAGAGAGGAGAAAATGGGACACAAATAAGTAATGAGGAGAAGGGGGGAATAAAAAGGGTAAAGAAAAGTCGGGGGGAGGATGGAGAGGTGACAATGACGATGGGAAGAAAAAGAATGGGAAGAATGGAGAGAGAAGGTGAGAGGGAGGGATGACGAGAAGGGCTGGATAAGAGAGGATAGGGAAGAAGAGGGGGAGGATTAAGAACAAGGAATGAAGAACGAAAACAAGTGGAGGGGATGGGGTTAGAGAAGGAGGAATGGAGAGCTGATGGTGAACAAGATTAGGGACATATGTACATAAATGACTGGAGAGGAAGAGGAAAAGGGAAGGATGACCATAGTGAGAATGGAGAAGAAGAGGAGGAAAGATGAACGGAGGGGCAGTGATAACAGTGGAAGGAGGTAAATGTGAGGGAAGAAATAAATATGTAGACAGTGCACACCACAACATACTTCTGGTCTGTGGCTGGTTTTCATGATTAGTCCCCTTTTGTTTCAGGTAAAGAAATAAGCCATGTTTCCACCGCAGGCACTTTCTCCGGGGACTAAGAACCTTTTAAGTGTTTCCACTGGAGGAACCAGGGTCTAAATGAAGTTCCAGGGTTTTTGTTTTCTTGCTGAGAGTTAGATGAAAAGACTGATACCACTCTCATATCATATCTAAATATCAAGCTGGAGCCTGGAGATGGTTAGCTTAGCATAAAGACTGGAAACAAGGGGAAATATCTAGACTGACCCTGTCCCAAGGTTGCAAAATACCAGCACCAAAGCTCACTAATTAACATTTTGTTTGTTTAATCTGTACATAAACCGAAGTGTAAAAATGACGAATTGCTGATTTATGGGGGTCTATGTGCCAGACCGTATCTTGGCCGTGAGCAGTGACTTCTTAGAGTCTCCACAGTTATGAGACTCCAGAAAGTCACTGCTCCCAGCCAAGAAATAGTCCTCCTCTTATCTAACTCTCTGCAGGAAAGTGAATAAGTGTATTTCACAAAATATTCCTTTAAGGGGAATCCTAATGCTACTGCATTCTTCCAACTTTGTGGCAAATTTGGGAGTGTGGCAAGTATCTTTTTTTTTTGTGTCAACGTGTCAATGCCCCCGTGAGTGTCCATAAATGAGGTCCATGAAGAAATGTTTCTTGACTGGAGGCTTTTATAGCAGCATGGTAATGTCTGTGGTTTGGGCTCAAATCTCAAAATGGACTCATTTGAAATAAAAGACAGCTGGCTTTACTTTGAGGGTTCCCGTGGACCCATCAGGTGCAGATTAAGCCCTCATCCTCCTCCCCCCGATTGACCAAGCAGGATAGATGCTGGTGCTGACCTAGACTCCGTCTGCCTCTTTCTCTGACTCCCACTCATACAGCGGCTGTCTGGTTTAATATGTGGCATGCCGCTGTGTGAACAGACACTAATGCTGACATAAAGCTTTAACAGGATCACAGGGAGAGGAGGGGGTGGGTCACAGCTGGGTTGTGAAAGGGTGCAGAGGGCAGGGCCGATGTGCGAGAGGGGGCGATAGGGGAGAGAGAGATGTTCAAATGAGTGGGGAAAATCAGAGAGGAGGGGTTAAAGGGGGAGCGAAGGGCAGGAATATAGGGCAGATCAAGAGGGGAGACGAGTGAGTGGAATGATGGGAAAAAGCACAGACTGGGGACGTTCATGGAGGACGTGGGCTTAAGGAAGAGAGAGAAGGAGGTGCAGGGGAGGATTAGTCAGACAAGACAAAAGCCCAGCGCTGCGGAGGGAGTGGGAGCTTTTCATCTGCATCAGCCATAAATCATCACACCCATTCTGTGATATTTTCCTGTCCTGCTTCCCTCTCAGTTTATCTGTTTGATTATGAACACAACCGGTGGAGAATCATCCCTATTTATCAGTTTCTTGTCAATTCTCAGTGTCTCGTTCTCCATCTCTCCCTCTCTCTTTCTCATTTGAAGATAGTGAAGTGGGATTTCCCCAGAGATATCGCACAAGAACGAAGTCCTCCAGAGTGTTGCAGTAAAGAGGCTATCCTCTTTCTTGCAGCACAAGAAACAAATAAAATCAAATGAAAAGTTTGGCTTCAGAGCCGTGTTAGTGTATATCCAACTTTTCAAACGGTTCCCACAGAATGCGAGTATGGAGGCAGAACGCTATTAAATCTGACATTTCTGTCAGAACTGTCCGTTGGTTGCTGCACCTGAGCTACATCCAAAGTATGGGAGGATCCAATTCAGAAGAATATGCAGCCTAGATTATAGTTTTCCTTCACCACAGTCTTTGTGGAAGATGCTCAGTGTTCAAAGTGAAACAGGAGCTCCGACTTTCCTTCAAAACAAAAGAAAGTAGCACATTAGCATGCTTCCACCAACAGTAATGCTAATTTTAGCCCGGTGACATATTTACTAAACACATTTAATTACAGATTTGGGAAAAAATTAATAATTTATGCAGAAAAGAAATAGAAACAGGAGCCCAGTCTCATTCATTCTCGGGTATTATACAAATTCTGTACAATAAGTGTACAGCATGGCAAAATAGAGTGGCCCAGTTTTCATATTTATTAAAATGAGACTGCTGCAAATTAAAGGCTAACGATTTTAAAATACCAGTAGCATGAAGCTCAGATTGGGCTTATCTCATCAGACCACTAAAGATGTACTCAGTCTTAAAAAATATTTCTACTTTCTATGCCCTTTACAAGCAAGTAACTGGGGTTACAAAGCAAAGTCAAGGTAAAAGATAACAGCTGCCCACTGAAAACAGACCACTCAACCCTGCTTTCCTATTGCAGATATAAACCACAGGTCTGATTCCAGGTCTGTGAGCAGTGAAGATGATCAGATGTCACCTCTTGAGGCAAACGGTTTGAACTGAAAGGGAACAGATGTTCTCTGAGAAGCCTAGGAAGCATGAATGGGGTTATGATGTCACCAAGGATGGTTTTAAATAGTTGTCATGGCAATGTCAGTTGAGCCGTACACTTTGAGTTGTATAGACACTAATTGACACACACATACAAAAACTTTTTGATGTTTTTCCCCCGATTGAATTCATTTTCAAATCGGTAATAAGACATTATAGGATTTGTATCATAGCCCAAATAATTGATTTCTTGATCCTCACTCTATGCTAACCTGAAATTCAAATTTACCTCTTGATAAACTCACATTTTATGCTTAACCAAACCTCAGGCAGTTTAAACATAATTCTAATCTCATCTGTAAACCAGCCGTCTGACCCAAAATAACTCTTTAAAAATGTGACAAGAGGCAGGATGTCCTCCAAATTCAGATTTCTCTCAGGTTGTCCAACCTTTAGGGGACATTGTCTTATTATACACACACACAAACATGCATAAATACACACACACTGTCACACACTGTAGTGCAATTTCATACACAGGCCTTGGGGTGCTCTCTCTGAAATTCTGTACTGTGGGACCTAAACAGTGACAGAGGATTACACAAACACACACAGTACGCAAACGGTATACACACATACACGTGGCACACACACACACACACAAAGGTGAGTTGGCTGCCTATTTGTGTGATTAAATCAGTGTTGTAAGGTGGAGGAGGCAGCATTCATCTCCATTAGAGACTCAGAGCACTGAAAGCTTATGAAGGCACCGTGACTCAACTCACTCACACACACAAACGCACACACAAACAAACAAACACACACACACACACACAAACACACACAGGGGACACAGAGAAGCAAACACATTAGTAATGGAGTTTGCTCAGGGCACTGAAGTGTCTAACAGAGAAATCTAAAAATGTGAATACATCTGCCATGTAAATGTACGCAATGGGCATGAGTCCCAAACAGAGGATCTGAAATGTGATTTAAAGAAAAAAAAGCTATCCTCCACACCAAGAGGTGTAATTTATTGCCAGCCAAAGCAGAAATGTGCTGCCCATGAGGATAAATAATGTAGACTTGCATCTTCAGGAGATAAATAATACAACATACAATCTTTTGTTTCCTCCTCTCAGCCCTCTTTTAACATCTACAACCTTTTCATCCCTTCCTCCCTCATGTTTTGTCACCTCTCTTCCCCTCACAGAGTCTCACAGGTCAGTGAACACAGCACAAGTACAAATGTGATGCAAATCTAACAGCCACCCGTCTGTGCATAAATATATTCCATGCTGCAAGATTCATGTGTCACAGAATAGAGTGAAATGAAATAGAATACAATAAAATATAACAGAATGTCTCCTCAGCTTATATTTCCATTAGTTCTGATGTTGATCCACCCTGCAAAGGTCACTGTTGTCTTGCCAATAAAACCTTGTCATCATAAACACAGTGAACTGATGTGAACATAATGTTTAATCGTAGCAATTATTTGTTTTATTTAGTTCAGGCAATGTTGCTGACATTATAAATGTCAACTCTGAAGTAATTTCATTACCAGAATATGAGAGCGGTGTAACATAATATGCATGGCTTGCAGTGACATCGCTGTTCTGTTGATGCCACCGAATTACAGTAACTCCATCCGGTACGGTAAATCAGCAAAATACAATCATTGTCCAGGCTTATTGAACAACATTTAGCCTCGCTAAGAAGTGCTATCCATCCAGGAATTGAGTGAAAAGATATATTCAGGACCAATCAACAAACTGGAGGGTATTTAGGCGATGTTGTGACTCACCCTCTCTCAAAACCCAGTGAACAACTTGAATAACTGCTTAAACAAAGTTTTACAGATATTAAATGAAACGTGATTCTGAATTTGCACGGCATATGATAAAAATGTATTTGTTTTGATTGTAGAATCATTAAGTCTGACAGTCATTGCATCCGTAGCTAACTGAACATGAAGACTCCTTTATGATGAAATGATGACTTCAGACTGTGAGCAGATATCGCTGCCGCCTCCAGTCGTGTCACGAAGGCAGGCGACAGTGACAGTGGCGAGGATGCCTCTTAGCACATTAACTGCCATCTGACAATGGTTGAATTTGTTAAGCTTGGAACTTTTTCAGTGGCTTTCCATGTGGCCATGGCAACAACAGCAACCACTCCGGAACAATGTAGAAACTAATTTTACTGTTGTGAGTATCCTGAACGATAAATCACTTCACCAGCAGTCAAGCTCATGAGCTTGTCACACTGCAGAAAAATGTGTAATTAATCAACCAGCCAAATTTCAATGATTAAAAAAATCACCAAATATATAAAATTAGCTACAAGCGTGAGAGACGCAGCAGTTCAGCGACGCAGTGCACACGCACTGCTGAGGTTCACGCGTCCAGTGTGTCCCGGGTGTAAGCAGTATTCTGCCCTGAGATGCTGGGGTCATGTCTGCTGAAGGTGCTGAAAGCACGGCCCAACTGAACAGCCTCTGAGTTAATAATGCTCATACTAGAGTCCCATATAAAAATACACAATTTAAAATGTTTGTTTGTAGGTGTAAGGCAAGCAGTATGGATGATATTTTAAAAATAAAAGAATGTTAGGAACCACTGTTTAATTCTATACATATTTTGTAGCTAAAGGTGGACTTGTTTCAGTAAAAATGTCAAGCTTAAATGACTAGTTAACAAGCAAACCATCACCAATCATCGGTATGTTAAATTGTTGTTTTTTTTAATGGAATTCGGTGCACTTAACATCACTCCTCTGCTCAAAAGCAGCTTAATTGTGGCTAACTACCTAGTGAAAAATAGTAACTATGAGTATTTGCACTCTAGAGTTTATATAGTGGGGGAGGGGTCATGCTAGTAACCCCTCTGCATCATCGAGCCACCATTTCATGCCCACCCAAAAAAACCTGAACCCAGAAATGATGAAAAATAGTTTAACACTCTAACTCCACAGTTCAGTACTACATAGTTAACAGTCTTTTCACATGTTTTCAGCAATTATTTTCTAACAGAACTTTACGAACGGACGTTAGCATGCTCACAGTCTGATTCATAAATTAGGATTAGTCTGTCAACTTCTGGCAGTGTGCATGTTAGCACTGTGACATCATTATGCTTCATTTTAGTGATTGTTGCTCAAACAGTGTGAAACTGATCCATTTTAAAACATGAAAATACTTTTTTTTTTAATATAAAGCCTCAATGCAATTTTTAAAACAAACCAAAACTGTCAAACCTGCAGCCAAACTTTTGTTCAGCCAAGCTTTCTGAAATCTCTTTGTTTTTTGTAATCCTTTGAAGATGAGTCGTACAACAGAAGGATGGTGCACTGGATTATAATTATAGTCTCCTCCAAGGCCTTGTTGTTTGCCACCATTTTCCTCAAAGCAACCAAAGACAACTTCCTATACTTGTAATTGGTTTTAGAAATGATTATAAACCTCACTTTACAGGAAATAGTCCAATGATTACTTTCTGTCCAACAGAGGAGACAGAAAGGAATTAAGGAATTTAAGTACAGTAGATGAACAAGTCACAACAAGCCAGAAACACATTGCTAAATGATAATGTTATGTTTATTTTGTGACAAAACAATTACAAGATCCCTGATTTTAAAACTCTGCATAAAATAATGTTACATGGTTGAGCACATGTATGAACATGTGGAAACACATTAACAGCATGCAATGGCTGTGATGTAAGAGGCTTGTCAATGATGAAAAAGTTATTAGGCATAAAAAATTCCTAGTGTTGTCACCCAGATGATGCAGAGTAGCACAGTTTTGAAGAAATCTGATTGAATGAGCTTAGGGTGAGACATGAAAGTCAGTATACTATAGAAACCACTGTATGACATCAAACCCTTCTGACATTAAATAAACACAAATAAGACCATTTTCATAAAATCCCATTTAGACTGAAATATAAATAATCATACTGAAAAGACTTTGGAAGTAATGGGAGACGGTACACAGAGAATTTCTTTGTCTGTGAGAATTAATGACAACACGCGGGAAAGAGTGGGAGGTGCAGCCTAAATTAAGGAGTGTAAATCTGAGAAGAAAGGAGAGCAGATGAAAAAAACTAGATATGAAGGCAGGGGGATCCGGAGACTGAAAAAAAAAAAAAAAGGATTATGCAGGCAGCAAAGAAGCAGTATTACGAAACTGTATTTCTGCAGCTGTAGCCTTTGGCAACAACGTGAATCTATTAGGTGTAAGACACAAGTCTGGTCAGCCATCTGAAGAGCACCCACAAAGACAGAGAGAGGAACAGACTTATATATACTCATACATATGCATTTGTAGCAATCTCCCACACAAATTCCCTTTGTGTCAAACAAATAATCATCACATACATCAAGGCTGCAGCTATCCCCCGTCTTGCAAATCACTTCCCTAGAATACATTTTCATAAAGAGCAAACATGAAAGTCAGGCGGGAATCAAGCATTTACCCTTAGGTTTCTAACAACATTTAGTTTAACCTTTCTTTACAACGGGTGTGTGGACTGAACACCCTTGCTGAGGCTATAAACAGACAAATAATGCCAAGTACGTGTTAGCTCACTGTTTTCAGCCTGCAGTTCCTTGAATGTGCAGCAGGATTAAACACTGGATGAAGATTTCAAACATTGCAGCCCAATTATTCTATTCATTCTTATAATTGATTTGTATAGCAAAAATTCACTCCGGGTCCCAAGGTGCCCTGTTATCTGCAGTTCTGAATGTCAAAGTGCCAACAGCACAGTCCAGTGCTGCTCCTATGGGATTGGTGTACAGCAGATAAACATAAAGTGGAGCAGGGCACCAGTGAATACAATGACAATGGTGCCATTCCCAGAAATTGATTCAAACTTCAGGATATTTAAGAGTTCTAATCGATGAGTTGATGAAGTGAGAAATGACTTTTTCCACTTGGTTATACCCACCTCAGTTGGCTTGTCACATTGCAAAGGAGCAGTATTGATGATTTGCTAAATCCCTCCTCTTAGTACACGGCAGGTCTGTCAAGTTTTGAAGTTATTCCCATGAAAACTAACTACAAAACTACAAAGAGCAAAAGTGTAAGGAATGGATTAAACAATATATTTGTCCGCTCTAATGTTAGCTGCAAACATTAGCATGTCTATCTGGCTAACTAACCTACCTGCAGCAGTAACTGAGTGGTACTTCAGGAGCATTTTGTACTACGTTATTTTGTGAGATACAGGTACATTAAAAAAAATAAAGAATAAAAAAACTAAGAACATCCAATGTAAGCCTTTTCCCTTGTAACTTTAAAAGTGAAATACAAACAATAATAAATCTAACGTCTGTCTTTCTTGTACAAGAATGTAAGTTAAGCAGCTAAACATGGCTTTGGTTGAATGAAAGAGTCAGATCATACTTTTTTACATAATACTTGAGTTAACTAGTTCTACACTGCAATACAAAAACACATGTTCCTTTATTTCCACATCTTCTAGATCATCCGATGAGGAGGCAGAATTTTTGCCTGACATGCAGTCTTTCAGTTTTTTTTAGCACAATAGCATGCCACGAAGTCATATAGCCATCAAGTCCATATTTAAGCCCCTTTTACAGGGTCCCTATTTTAAAACGAGTCAACAGGAAACATAAGAGTTCACCTGAGACAACGTTTTCAACCAACTCATGAAGCTAATATCAGCTTAATCAATAAATTCTGCTAGTGACAGTATTCATTTCAGCCTGCTAGCCAGCTTTTGTCTACCTCTGTCTGAAACCAAGGTCCCTTTGGTTGCAAAATTATGCTTCACTCAGATTTGAGTATGGGATTTTAGTTACTCTTGAAGGCTGTGAGGAATGTCACTTGAGACAACAGTCAGGGTGTTGGAGGTGGGATGCTTGGCTGACCTTTGGACTTTTACAGACAGTGTCACAGGGTTGATTGAGCCGCTGATCCACTGAGTGTGTCAGTCTGGTGAACCTCTAGAGCAGGAAGACAAAGTCACTGGCTTTATGCCTGTAACATTCAGCTCTATGTGTGTGAGTTAGTGTGTATGTAGGGGAGGGGAGAGTGTTTATGGGTCTGGCGGGGCATAGCAAAGCTTTCAGGTGAGACAATACCAGCCTCCATAGGACACATGTTTGTACTTCTGTACTTGTGAGGACCCTTGTTGACATGATATATTTCCTAATCTGTAACACTAACCTTAACCATCACATCTATATGCTTAACCACCTGGAATATCTTTGCATGATTTACAGTTCAAAAAAACTCCTTATTTATCATATACAAGTCCTTTACGCAGCCCATCAGTTCAGCCTCTATCTCACCCCCCTCCTGATGTGCCCACTCTGTTCTGATTGGCCAGGGAGGCTATGTAAACAAACAGTTGTAGTAGGATTTCTCTCCTTTTTCTTGTTCTTTACTCAGAATGAAACTTTTCAAATACATCTGTACATATTCTAGCCCTAATCCCATCTGAAATAGTGACCGGACAATATGAACAGCCCATGGAACAACCTACAACTTTGGCAACAAAGGCTACTGAACAGACGGCCGTTTGTGGGCATGCGGGAACAATCTGACATCATTGCGAGGAGGAGGTAGAGTTAACATTGCAAGCGAAGCATTCAGGGCAGGCTGAATCTTGGATTTTGACTTTCATTTTTACATACCCTCACCTCATATTTCAGACCTTTGACCATGTTTAACATAGACATGTGACATCATAACAGTCTATAGATAACAGAAAATCACAAAAAGCATAACATGTCCCCTTTAACCTAAACCAAAATCCTAAACCCTACTGTAAAACCAAGTCTTAACCCTCAAACTGCTCAAAGTGAGAACTGTCCAAAATATCATCACTTTCCAAAAAAGTGCTCATTTTCAAGGACACCACAAAGATATGTGAAATAACACACACACACACACACACACATAAAAGATTGCATTCACAAGCTTTTTCTCTCTTTAAGTATCCTGCTGGGTCCAGGTATTTTCACTTTCACAGCACTATTTTACTATCATCTTATTATTAAACACACACACACACACACATTCCCAGGGGGAATTACAAGCCATTAATTGTGTTATTGATGTTGTAGTTGTGGCTGGGGTGCACATTTTAACAAACCAATCACATCTCTCAATTGATAAACACCACAACAACGCTACTGATGCAGAGGAACCATATAACACTGTGAGTGTGTGCATGCTAATGATTGTGTGTGTGACATTATATGCGTGCTTTGTCTTCATGTGGATGCATTGTGTCCATGTGTGTGTGCAGGCATGCAGTGGTGTGCTGCTCTCCATTTTAATGGCAATTCCGACAGAGCCTTTCCCATCTCCTCGTCACCATGGCAACCGAGTGGGTAAGCGGCCACGTTTGTCCCGGGGGCCCTGGCCTTCTTTTGCGCGCCACAGCTGCGCACACACATGAACATACACACACACGCGCGCACACATACCAGGACACACATATTTACCCAAACAGACCTGCAGAAATCACAATTACAAATACATTAAACACACAAAACAAACATTTACTCCTCACGGCACATACACACAATGCATTGACACACACTGCTACACACTGTATGCACTCACAGCAGCACCCCTCCACCCTTTGAGCACAGGGTTCTCCATAAAATTATCCCCACACGCCTCCCCCTCCTCCTCCAAACCAGTGCTTGGGATTTCCCAGTTAACAGGGTTTTCCCAACTGTTCCTCCCTTGGCAGAAAGCTCTATAATATCTCTCACACACACATATACACATTCCTAAACTGAGCAATTAGCGTGGTCTTTGTGTGCGTCTACTGAAGCTGGCCAGCCAGTCAGTGGTCTGCAATGAAAAATTTACACTGCCCTTTCTGATGTTTTATTCACACTGCTAATAGATGGGAAAATGTTGAACGCAGCTGGACACCTCGGCCTCGCATAGCCAGTCCAGAGCTCACAAGTTCAGTATTCACCGGGAGCCTTGAGCCTGAAAAACATCAGCAAGAATTAGTTGAGCTGGAAGCTGAAGCAGTGAACTATGGAGGATGGTTTAAATGGTGATTTAACTCGCCACCTCTTTAAACTCTTGAACCATGAGAGCAATTATTTAAACTAGACATTGTAGATATACAATAAAGCCTTACTCTGTAACTGTGTGTCATACTACTGGTGTCAGACTTATTTAGAAACAGATTTTGTTGGATCATTTTAGAGACATTTTATGATTTTTTTTTTTTAAACAGCTGTTTTGATTTTACACTGTGAGACCAATGACAGCCCAGTTATGAATTCACCCAAACATGATGTCAAACACCTAGTGTACAGATTATCAATAGGTAAGCTGTTCTTAAGCAAATACCTATTGACCGTAACAAGCAAGCTGGGTAAAGGTTGTGGCATTTGTAGGCATAAGTCATTTGTATCTGATATTTTTCACGAAGAAGAGATATGACACAGAACCTTCAGCTTCACTTTTTTCTAAACGGAAGTATTTCAGTTTGAACAGAGGGTCAAATAAAAACTAAAGACAAATATGTAAATCTTTACCATTATCTTTAACATACAAAACAAATCCCATAATATGTATAAAAAACGGAGCCTGTAAATGTTGTGTATCTCAGGCTCTGCTAGGGGGGGGGGGGGTTGTGAGCTCAGGGACACAGTCTGTGTCAAGCTTGCTCATATTTGCTCCAGAACATCACATTAGCGGAGCCACACTGCCAAACTAAAACACATATCACTGCGATAGATGGTTAAAACCTTGAGTTAAGTGTCCTGACTTAATTGCAGTTATTGCTCATTTTTCTTACCAAAACTCTCCATAATGTAGGTTTTATGTTGGAGTACATAATCACTACATTTTTTTGTTATACCCTGCATGTCCTGAATTGCATCTGATGAGTGTTGGACAACTGCCAAAGAAGGTGGACTTCTTAGTTACAGATGTGTTGAATCGATACATACAACTCAGTTTTCACTCAACTAGTTTCTGTAACTTTCAGTTTGATAGAGATAGAAGATGATAGAGTTCATTTTCGTGTCAAAATTGCAGCTTAATTAACCCTTTTCAAAATGATTCGGATAGTGTCTGAAATGCATCAAACTGGAAACATGAGCATTTTGCTTAGCTTATGAAAATCTGACAGTAAGTCGAACAACTATACTATAAACTCTGACAACCTTCTGCCACCTTCCTGTCACACGCTGTAATTTAATCCAGTGCTGTTTGTCACTGTCCATTTATTTTACATGTTTGATGGCAGACTAGGCTTAAAAAGCAGAGATTAGAATAGCAGTAAGATTTAGCTGCGTCTGTAGCTCCAGCTGCACTGCAGATGAGAGAATGGAACTCTGTTTAATTTTTCATTTGTTTTAATGACTCGACACTGACAAGAAGGATGTCATCATCCTTCATCTTCCCCCTAATCCTGCCCAGGATGTTAATGAATTGTTTATCACCACTGTTGAAGCAAATATATGTTCTGTATTTGCTCAACTGAAGTGGGTCAGGAGCTGTACTCCTTGTTGGCTGTATCAAAGTTGAGTATGTGTTGTGCTAAATGGTGTTGTTCAGGACAAAATCCCTCACTGGCATCAGTAGTAGTGTCTTTTTTTTTTAATTCACAGTTTTGCATTTGTAAGGTGTTATGTTACATTTTGTGCAACTTTAACATTGGTTATACATTATTGTGAAGGTAGTTAGTGCTAAAACTTCATAAGAGTACATGTGAATTTGTTACAGTAGTAGACTTACAATTAGTATAATCTGACTTGCACAGTGACAGTCAAATCTGGCTCCAGCAGATGGCTATGCTGAATATACAAACCCACCCGCCCCCCCAAAGCTGCTAATGAATCTGTTATATGTTACACTTCTTTCTTTTCACACTGTACACACATTTAGAACCATATAAATTACATAGAAGTAATGGTCTGTTTAACTGCACCTTCAAAGGAACAAAAAGTAACATTTATTGCACCATACTGACTTTGATAGAAAGGCTGAGCAGCAGTCATAAAGGACAGTAATATCAGGCAAGGTGAGATTTCTACATTTTTTAACTGAATGTCCTGAATAATTGATATCATCTAAAAACTGCAGTGTAGTGGTGTGAAAAATTTGAAAAATGAAAATTAATCAACACCTTTTTGACTTATTTAAAGCTGTTTTTGTCCCCTACTCACTGATGTAAGGTGTCAGAAATGTAGTAAAACTGTGTGGAAGAACTTCTGAAGTGGGTCAGAGTAAATCCCAGTTGTGGTTCCTGTGGTATCGCCGGCTTATCTAAACTGACAGACTTTCTGGATCAACAACCGAAACCTACTGCAGCAGAAAGCATCACCCGCCGTCTGTTTTATCTAAACGCGTGTGCCTGTCAGTGTGTCTATCTGCCAGTCTATCTGAATGTGCAGGAAACAGACCTGACAGTATAGCTGTAAAGAGACAGGCAGCTTGAAAATTTGTATGTCTGCTGACACTAATGAAACAAGGATAAAGGAGCCTCACATATGATGCAGAACCTTGCAAGATATGGAATGAATAGTTGACTAATCACTGTGTGTCATCTGTTTTCAAGCCAAAACTGAAGAGTCGTGAGAATCATTGCAGGGAGATCAAGTCCTTTCAAGTGTATATTTCTCATTAAAATGTTTTAAAAGAGTTTATACAGTTTTCAGTCACTTAAATATTCTATAATTCAGGTTGATTTCTTAGGTTGCAAAAAGATTTAATTAACTGAAAAACACTGGATTGTGTCCTATTCCTTTCCTTCTTCACTCTCAGTTCACTCCACTATCATACCCTGTCCTATACTGTATCACTTTAGCCACATACATAGTTATAGGATGAGTGAGGGTATAAATTAAAAGTTTAGAGAGAATAAGAAAAAATCCAATCTTAAGATACTGTAGGTTGTGGCTGAAAGTTGCAGTGATCTTCTAAAAGCCTAAAGTACTAAAGGTATCACAGGAAAATGTTACTGCCACATTAAACTCTGACAGACAGCGCCCTCTACTGGGTGTCCTCTGACTGTGCAACTATGGTGACAGTCACTGTATTATTCTGTATTTATTTTTTTTTATAAAGCACTGGTTCTGCAGACAATGGATTCACCAGTAAAATATGACCTGCATCATTTCATATGTAAAACATCAGAGAATCCCAGCAGAGTCTGAAATGAGGACAGTTTTTTTTGTGTGGACTTTTTTGTGGAAAAACCATATCAGACACAAACTGTTCTTCCAAGCAGAGTATATTTATATATATCTTAAAACATGTGTGGAGGGATCTTGAAGAATCACATCTGATATTTTTAATAATTTAATATCAATGACCCTATAGGCATATAGCAGGGTTCTTGCTGTCTATCCTGTATCTATTTGATACTACCACTAGGAGACACCAGTCAGACAAATGGCTTTATAAATCCAAAAGATGGCAGTATTGTCCATACTTTTAAAAGGACATTAACCACTATCACTATCACTGTCACTATCACTCTCATCACACTGGATTACACACATTTTCTAAGGTATGACATACTTTTCATGTGATCCACTAAGATACAGTACTGACTCCAGGTCTGATGATTATTATTAAGTTACTTCACTTCTAATATTAGTCAATTTTAATCTATTTGTAGATATAACAAGTTATTTAAGTTGTTTTGAAAGTTCAAAAGTAGAAGTAGATAAAGTGTAAACTGAATAATCAGTTATGTGGATGGCATCATCGTAGTGCGCAGTGCTCTACATGTGATCAAGAATTCATTTCAGCTCACTGATCTGCAACGATGATGCATGAATTCAGCTGCACATGATCAGTTATTGTAATCTGAATTTAAAAACATATTATATAACAAGTTGCATACACTCAAAAGTATGATTGATGGAAGACACGTAATTCACTAACAACTCTTATTACACACAACCTGCTGGGTCGAGAGAGAGAGAGAAAGAGAGAGCGGAGGGCAGAGGCTGCATGTGTGATGCCCATTTAAGGTCACTACCTAAACCTGAAGAGCAGCCTTGAAATAACTGGCATACCATGCAATATGATAACCATGGAGTCAACAGGAATTGCCAGGAAGGCAAAGAGAGAGAAGAGGGAGCAGAGAGAAGGCAGATACACTCAGAAGAAGCTGTATCTAAATGTGTCAGGAATGTGAAACATCTTGGCACTTTAAGTGACGTGACTTTCACATTGTCCTTTGAGCCTGGACATGATATGAAGTCAACTATATTTGCTGGCAATATGGAGCATTCACATTAATAAATCCTTCCTTTCTTACAAACTAGGTTTACCTTATTTCTTATACCATGGAAAACCCATTATTTTCAATCTAACTGCTTGAATTTATTTGCTTGAATAAAAATGCCTGATTAATCTATAAACAATGAATGTATGAACACACTTACTGTTGCACCTCTTCTATGTATTTACTGACCAGGTTGCAGTTGCCCAGCGCAGACTAAGCTAAAAGTATGCTGACGTGTTGTCTGGCATCTCTTTATACAGTTTAGATTTGAGATTCATTCTCAGGGTTTTCACATTAGAGTTCATCCACCGTAGTCTGTAAGTAGACTACAGATAGATGGAGATGAGAGAGAGAAGGAGAAACATGCTCTAATGTGTAGGGAGGGAAAGAAAGAAGAAAGTAAATAAATATTGAAGAAAGCAGAAATAAAGGAAAGAAGCCACCCGGAGTAACATAGAAGGAAGAATCAAAGCATGTCAGTAAAATAGACGGTTGACTAATAGTAGCACGAAAGATAAGATGGGAGGGAGAAATAGGAGAATGCGGAAAGTCACTGCTAAGTACTCATCCAGCAGGTTAAAGACCCAATAAAAAGGCTGCTAAGCTTCTTGTTTGACAGAATATCTGCTACAAGTGTCATAGACTAAACTGTACTAACTGAGCAGCAACTTGTCTTGTCTTGCATGGTTAAGTTTTCAGAAGAAAAATGAGGCGGCATGCCGATCAACCTACTCTCCACTGTACAGTATACATGTATATCTATAATATTAACATTGCTTAGATTCAACCTGCAACTGATGTTCCTCTTTGTCTGTGGAGTTTGTCTGTGTTTGCCTCGTTCTGTCATGATTTTACAGACTGCTCACCTCTATATGTTAAATATTTTTGGCAGTTTTGCTTCAACTTTTGATGATTATCCCCTGTAGCTCTGTTACACAGTGAACAAGAAAAAAAACTTAAAATCTTACTCAACTTTGAAAAGACTTGTCATCTCGCATTTAACGACAAGCATTCTGACGTCTGTCATTGTCCACCTCAGACATCAGCCACAAACATACTACTGTAGATGGTTAAAAGCCGACATGCATTACATTTAGTTAATGGTCACCAATTTTCAAAATTGGTTGTTGTTGGTTGTTCAAAAAGTCCATTCTGAGTTGTCATGGACATTCAGCACACATTATCTTTCTTAATGCACTGCAGACTTGTCATATTAAAGAATTTTTGTGACTGTACTGAACAGATCTGATTGTGATCGTGTCTAAGATGACAAAAATCTACAAGGAATCAACCGCAATCTGCTAAACTTAAATGTAATCATCAGTTGTTTCGCACTTGAGGAGGGGGGGTTCTAAACACTCTTCAAAGATTATGTTCAGATTTGAATGGACTCCAGCTGTGAAAATCAGGCATGCTTGATATTAACATGACAGCTCCCGACTGTTGTGGATTTGAATCCTCCGCAGCCCACTGTGAGATAACGTGTGTCCGTGGTGACGTGCTCTAATTCTTCTTCTGGCGCTCCACAAGTTTGAAAATCAGTCATCACATCAGGATTGTAAGGAGTTTTATTTGGCTTTTGTCGCCTCAAGTTGTCAACGTGCTGAGTGTCAGGCTTCTTTTGTAGTTGACAAATCCCGCTCAAGTATCATTCAGTCTTATCCACCCATCCGACCATCCGTCTATTTTCTGTAAACTCTTTTGAGAGGCAATTGAGAGATTTTTGAGTATCCTATCTGCCCCTTTAAATGAATCCCTACTCAGTCTCCAAGGGGAAAGGTTGCTCTCAGGGTAGCAGCCTGAGTGAGGCAGATTGGCCACTCCTTTCACTATAATGTAACTCCCCTAAGGCTCTATTTCTCACTATCTATCTGCTGCCATCCTGTCTTCTCTATCCCGCTCTCTCACCTCACCTAGCTCACCCTCCTTCTCTCTCTCATCTCCTATCTATCACTCGCTCCTAGTTACAGCATCTTTAAATCCCTCATTTCTCTCTTTCTCATTGACATCATCACCAATACATTTATACGCACAAATACAGGTGACCCCTCTCTCTCTCTCTCTCTCTCTCTCTCTCTCTCTCTCTCTCTCTCTCTCTCTCTCTCTCTCTCTCTCACACACACACACACACACACACACACACACACACACACACATACATACACACACGCAAACATGCTAACACCCATCCCCTCCTGCTGGCAGAGCCGGGCGATGCAGGAGCGGCGGCGGCAGCAGCTGCTCTGACACATTCTGGTGTGACAAACACACACCGAAAAGACAGGAGGAAAGAAGGAGGAAGAGGAGGAGAAGATAAGGAGGAGGAGGAGGAGGGGGGGCCGGAGGAGGAGAGAAGGAAGAGAGAGAGAGAGAAGAAGAGGAGGACACAACTCTTGTCAAAAGGACACGGGAGGACAGGAGAAGGAGAGAAGGACGAGGAGGAGGAAGGGAAGGAGAGGAGAGCAGAGGAGACGCGTGTTGCAGCCATGTCAGACACACCTTTGCAGAGGAACGGCACCGCAACGGCGATGTGAGTAGATCGTCTTTATTTTTTTGTCTATCTCTCTCTCCATCTCTCCTCTCCTTGCCCATATCCCTCCATCGCTCTCCCCTCCATCTGACAGGGGTTGTCATGGGAACGGGAGCTCCGTCATGGTGAGGCTGCTGCTCAGTCATGACTGGAGAGGAGACACGCGGTACACCATGTACACTCCTCCCTCTCCTCTCCTCTCCTCTCCTCTCCTCTCCTCTCCTCTCCTCTCCTCTCTCTGTCTTGCTTTTCTTCACTCACCATCGCCTTCTGCAAACCTCTCACCTCAACCACACATCAGCCCTTCATGGCTTTACTCTCTCGCCCTATTTTCTGCTTTCTGTTACTGTCTCTCTTCTGTGTCTTCTACTTGTAATTTTACAAAATCAGCCCTGTACTCCTTCTTCCTCATCTTCCTCTATCTCTCTGTCCCTGTTCCTGTCTCCTAACATCATGGGCCAGTACAGTATGTGTGGTTGTGTATCTGTGTGTGTGTGTGTCTGTGTGTGTGTGTGTAATGTGGCATGTTTTAGCATAGTCAGTGTGGATGCTGCAGGCTTGGTCCAGTCTCAGTGTGTGTGTCAGCATAGTCCGCCATGCTGCAGACCCCTTCTTGCTGTGTGTGTGATTTGTGTGTCTGTGTGTCTATGTTTGTTAATACATACATGAGGAAAAAAATGCCCATGCAAAGATCGAAAGATAACAAAATGAAAAGCCCCTTGGTTTCTGGTCATTTCATCAGCACAGTATGAAAATCAACCTAAAAAAGACTGAAAACCTGCATTATATCCATGACTGCTATAGTCATAAAATCACAGCAAGACAAATAGACACTGACAGTGTGTTAAGGAGTGTTAAGATTGCTTTTTGGATAGAAAAATGTTGCTCAGCTCAGATGCTGTCAAGTCTTTGATGTTTTTTTTTCCCTTAAGTACTAGAAATGCACCTTGTCAGCAGACTTGTCAGATCAGTCTGACCCCTCTGCTGCATTTGCAGGCAAATAGTGTTTCCATTGTTATATACATGAAAAGGCATACAATAATCCTATATTTTACAATCAATCTGTCATGTTCAGCACATACCAAGAGCCATGTTGTAATGAAATTTTATAGCCGTACCAGCCCAAACATACCACTTTCTTTCTGAAAATTATGTTTGAGTGAGCCTGTTGCTTTAAGAGAGAGTTGCATCATGGGTTGTTTGTAGCCTTAATGTTGCTGGGCTAGCGAGTTTTTCCCGCCCGCTCTACCATTATAATTTCCAGTAAATTCAGTTTAGCCTACAATTTTCTGCTGACTCGTGTTACATGGAAGTACACATTAAGACTGGAAATAATATCTTCAGCATAGAAATGGACTGGAAATAATTGTCTAATGACCAAGAAATACTGTATGGACACAATCGTGGGTCACTATCACAGAATGTTATGTTAAAAGATGATGAGTGCGAAATGACATTCAGTTTCTCCAGGAAATTGCGATTTTGCAATCACAGTAAGTAACGCACATTCAACAAATCTCCACAATATTTGTAAGAGCCTGTGATTTTGTTAAATTACCACACCTTTTTTGAATGAAATGGCCAAATCAACAGACCGCTTATGATTTGGATGAGTTGTCGCATTCTGTGCCGTGGTAACTTTTGTCATTGCAGTGTGCATTCAGCAAGGATTCAGGCGTACATTCACGAGGATGTGTCAAATCCCTCCTGCCAACAGAAATTACCACCATAGACCATGCAAACAATTCCCAATATTCCCAAATGAGGTTTGCATTCAATTAGTCAGAAGAATACATGTTGATGTGTTGTTCAGACAGCAAAGACGGACATAATCTACCTCAAATATAAATGCTAAATGGACTGTATTTATACAGTGCTTTGCTTTTCTATTCTATCAACCACTCAAAATGCTTTACAACACATGCCAACATTCATGCATTCACACACTGATGGCAGAGGCTGCCATGTAAGGTGCCAACCTGCTCATTGGGAACGATATAGGGCCTTACAGTGTTTCCAATGCTCACCCCCCCCCCCCCCATTCACACACACTCACACACGATTTGGGGTTCAGTATCTTGCCCAAGGACACTTCAACATGCAGACTAGAGGATCAAACCACCAACCCTCTGATTGGTGGATGCCCCACTCTACCTCCTGAGCCACAGCCACCCTATAAAAATGGGCACTTTGGAACAGAAACTATATTTTTATGTTAGTGGATTTATTTTAACAGAATTATTGACTGATTTTATTTGGTGCTGATGTTGAAGTGGAAGTTTATTTAATAAAGGCTTATAAATGGATTCAATTACAGTATTTTCTCTTTTATATAACTTTGAGTCCATGGTTCTCATGTTCAGAAAATACATTAAACATTAGCACTGTAATGTAGTTGTTTCTGTGATATGCAGCATGCTTTTTATTGAAGGATGTGATTACATATGACTCTTCATCGGTAGTTTTTTTAAAATCACATTATTTTTCTTTGCTTGCAAATTTTCCCGTCATGCAATTTTACTGCAATAAGAGCACATAAAACATCACTAATTGCATCTTAATTTTTGAGAAAAGCTGCAAACTCAAGCATTCTTGGGTGCAATAATCACAAAAAAAACTCTGCAAAATCCTGGATGGACTAGACAATGAAAAATGTTAACAGTCAGAGAAAAACTTGTAGTCCCAAAATTTACCACGTTCAACAGCAGAAGTGTGTCGAACTATGTGAAAAACCAAATGAATAATACTTAACAAAGGTGAGATTTATGCTTTTTGAAAAGTATTCTCAAACAATTTGTCAAACTTTTCAAGAGAAAAGGCCTAACGATGAAGACTAATGATGAATTTGAGAAACTCATTTCTGTTAAATCTACCCCAATTCTAATAACAAGCAGGACAAAGCCGCTAACCTAATCACTGCTTTATCGTTAGCCAAACTGAAACAGCAGTATTAGGCTACCAGTGCTGTCTGAAAGTTGTAGAAACCATCAAACAAGCTGCGTTCACTGGTTAATATGGAATTTCTTTGAGATGATTAAAATGGAAAATCTTAAAGTAGTGATCATTTTTGATGCACCTGATTACTCCATTCACATGTGGGCTAAATAAATTGGTGAGAAGTGAAGTAGTGAAGGTGATAAGAACAGGAGAGTGGGAGATGTTCTGTGGCATTCAGAGCTTTGTGGGTGTACTGTATTGTTTTCTATTGAAGCCATTGTTGGTGGATGAATTCATAAGGCTGCTAAACAACAACAACAAAAAAATCAGAAATTCAATGGCTTTTTTTTTTCTTTTTTTTTTACAGTGTGTCCTGCTAAAAATCTGTCTTTTTCACAGGCTTGTGCAACCATAACATCTTATTGCAGATTTGGTGCATGGCATGTATCCCGTTATAATGACGCTCATACAGGCTATTTATATTATAGATTATAAAGCTTGTTTGCTGCATAATGTGCAGTTTGCTTGTGTCCCTGTGCAGAGTGTGTACAGTATGTAATTATTTTGGCGATAACACAGCCTGTGCGTCTTCGCTTCCAAATAAAAAGTCTTAAAAACCCAGTAGACGTTGCAGATCAGGGGATGCTGAGTGGTTGGTTGCTCTGAGTGACAACCAGCGTGATATATTGCAGCTCACCTACGAGCTGAGAGTTTTAATCAGCTGTAAGCGGACAGTTTGAGGAGCGATTTTTGCGTCCCCTGTCAGAGCCGCACCCATGGAACAGGCAGAGAAGGTGCAGTGAGGCATGAAGCAGACATGCCTTGCTGGCGCATTAATAGTTAATATTATAATTGGTCAAATGAGACAGTGCTGTCACGATTCAGTCAGTCAGTCACATCCTATCTTTCCATCCATCTGTCTGCCTTTCCATCTGTATACTGTACTCTCTCTCTGGGTTATCCGCTGATTCAGCAGAAAGCTGAGGTAGTATTTGTGGTCGTGTAGAGCCACAGTGGCAGATGGCCCATTCTCTGTTGCTATTTATTACACAAACAAGATGCTTACAGGGTAGCAATCCGGCAAGAACATCAAATTTATTTATATTCCTGTTGTTGCATTTATTGTTAATTGATTATTATATTTATCAACCAAAGACATGAAACATTTGTTGGTCTCGCATGTGAGCTTTTTTTTTTTTTTTTTAACAAAACAAGCAATTTGAAGATGTTCCTTTGCACTCTTGGAAGTTGCAATGACCATGTTTCACTATTTTTGAATATTTTACAGCTTTATTAATTAATTGATTAATAGCTTTAATCAAAGCCCACTAGGTCTCCTGCATATTTTCTGAGAGTATGTTTAATTTCATGTTTATTTGCAGATCATAATTTCATTCAAATGCAATTTAGTGCTTAAGTGATAAAACATAAAATATATAAAATATTTGAACATAAATGCAGACAGGCAAAAACTCAAAATCAAAATCAGCCTCAACTCAGTTTGGGTTTTATTGGAATTGATTACACAGATGATTCGTTTGACTCATCAACAAACAAGTCATTGCTAGCTGGCGAACACAGAGGAGCATCTCGCTACAGATCAAGATATTTCTTTGAACTTAGCTATATTAACTTCAAGGTAAGGTGATGTTAAGTATATTGTGTTGATTGTTGTGCTGCAAAGTCATAAGTCAATGTGAGATGTACTGTCAGGAGGCAATCCAAGGGTCAACTTTTTTAACAGTCAAGACGGGTTTCCTTTTTATGCAGGCTAACGCTTATGCTACCTAAGTCTCCATTCACACAGAAAGCTAACTGGTTAGTGAGTATTTCTATTCAATTCTAACTGGTTTATCTAATTTGCTTCTGAAAGCCAGTGACCTCCAAACTTTTTTCATCCCTGACAACTTGCCTCTTATAAATGCTTGCACGTTAAATTTAAGACCAATTTTGTAATGGAAAAATAAACATGGTCAGCCGTGCCAAGCAGTGCAGCGCTCAGGGAATTGGCCATTCAAAAATGAGGGGAAAAGGTTGATGAAAGTGAGGAGGGGAAAAAAAAGTATTTCAGATTTGTTTATACTTTTTAATAGAGTTTAGTTAAACTGTGTGTGTAGACAGACAGACGGATAGTCTCACACACAGCTAGACCTCCCTCCGCGATGTATAAATTATGAATGAGATTAAGGTCTGGCAGTCCCATAGCCAGAAATATATCTGATTGGGTTGCTCTCTCTCTCTCTCTCTCTCTCTCTCTCTCTCTCTCTCTCTCTCTGTCCCTCTCACACACATACACTAACTTAGTCTGCAGCAGAGGCCAGTCTGTCCAGATGTGTGGCTCTATCTGTGTGTTGCAGTTATTTTGGGAAAAGAGTACTAAACTCAGGCAAGAGGGATGGCAGCATTAACAGCTCACACACATAAACACACTCATGCACATGCATACAGATGCTTATTCAACTTCTTCTAACTTACTTTCTTTGTGAATATTTGCTCATTCCCTCTACCTCCTACAAACTCTCTTTGCATGTTATATTTCTTTGAGTGTGTGTGTGTGTGTGTGTGTTTTCCTGCCTCTGGTTCCACATCTGGAGGCCATTACCTCTGGGCTGGGATGGGGGAGAGGCGGGGCTGGACTGGCTGTGCAGTGAGGTCATCGCGGCGGCGTGGCGATGCAGAGGAACAATGATGCTGTTGTCTCCAACGGCGACCAACCAATGTAACTGACGCCAGAACGGAGGGGTTAAAGGGGGAGGGAAGGTGGCAGCGTTTTAGAAGGTGAGGAGGAAGTGGAAATGACAGTATAGGAGGTGAAAAGTTGGCATGAAAGAAAATAGAATAGAAAAGAATGTAATGAAAAAGTAGAATAACTTCTAAGTAAGGAAGAATGACTTGTAATGACAGTGTGAGCAGGCCAACATAATGACGAGATTGGTGTAAGTCCAGGTCAAACAGAGACTCTTCAGAGATGCCAAACTTAAGTCCTCCACTGTTGCTGGCTGTAAATTCAGACAGCTGCAGAGCTGAACCTGGTTTCATAAACTATAGGATACTAAGAGCCAAACAGATCATGGTCCACAACCTGCATATGCCCACATTAAAGATCTAGCAATATAGATAAATATGGGCAGGTCCCAGGGTGAAACAGTGCAGATTTTATTTTATTACCTTGATGGTGGACTGCACATAAGCCTAGAGCAAAAAGTGAGTTGTAGGGTTTTGTCCAACTGAATACATGGAAAAAAGAATGAAAATCACATGTGTGCAATATATTAGCATCTTGGCAAACAATATTAACCTAAAAAAAAACCCAGAAAAATTGAAGATAAAATAAATTATAGCTCACCACTGTACATAGCACCACATCAAACATTACACCTAATATAAAGTTAAAGCCAGCTATATCTTCAGACGATTCACAATAAAGGATTACGAATCAGAGGAAAGCTAGCTATTTCAGGGCAGCTCAAAAAGCTGTAACCACAATACTGACATATTATCACCTTATAAAGTGACAGACTTGTTAGGAAACAGTTTGTTGTTCATATACCAGACACGAAGCAACATTAGCATTCATTTCAGCTGATGAATGTAAGTTCAGTATTCACTCTCTTTTAGCTCCGGTTTGGTCTCCACCAACTCCTGAGGGAAGTATCTTGTTTCTTAGCTGCTAAATGCTCCACTGCCATTTGGTGCTGTGCAGTTAGCATATACAGTGAGTTTATTAGAGCTGTTTTGCTGGCTGCTGCATCTGGAAATGACTATGATCAGAGCAGGTAGAGGGATCCAAAACTGTGAAGTTTCCGGCCATAAAACCAAAACAACGCTAAAACACCTCGTATAGAGCTGATGGAAACTGCACAGTCAGGTGATAATTTTCTGTGGGTTTGTCACCAAAAGTGACACCTTTCACATGACACATACTCATTTGACTGACTGTACACAAAATATATTTATATATATTAGTGCAGCTTTAAACAATGTAATATTGATTTACCTTATAAGGATATCATGTTGCAAAATGTAAGTTCTATGAAGTCATCTTTTGAAAACAAAAGTATTAAATTTAGAAGAAAATGCACTTACATAGTGAAGAAGCCGAAGGGCCACCCTAACCCAAACAACAATATACATTATGTTCTTCTCGTAAACTTATGAAAATGATCAAAAAGACATCAAAAGAGCCAAGGCTTGTATACTTAAACTGATACAAAAACTAAGTATTTAATGAAACAGATAAAGACAAACAAATAAAATGAAAATATAGGTAATATACTGTATGTTCTACTCTTAAAATAATTGATTATAACTTGTGGAATTTATGTAGTTTACATAGTTTATGTTTACTACAGAGGTTTTGTTTTTATAAATGTTGGAAACATATATATTGTGTATATATTTCAAAATACTTATTTAAAATGAAAAAAAACATTAAAAACATTAAATATGTAAAAACAGAAATGAAATCAATTTGTAATTTTTGCTCTTTTCTTGTAAAACAAAACCAAAAAAAGGGAAAATACATATTTCACTATTGTCATGCTCAAAAAGACTTCCAAACTTTAAAGAATACATTAGATGAAAAACGTCATCACTCCTGAATCCATCATTCTGTTAGATACCTCTCGTCTCTGCACATCGGCATGGAAATTATATAATAACATGTTCAAGTGGCCGTATATGGTTCACTTGACTTTTAACAGCTCTTGAACGCCTCTAAACATCAAAATCCCAGCGTACCTTGACTTTTAATAGTTTATATGCAAATATGGACACTATAGCTTCGGGCTGCATTAGAGTCATTGTTGATTTATTCAAGTCTTGCAGCTGCCTGGTGGCTTTACAGGACAGAAACTCTCCAGCTGCAGTTATTTATTGTACACTTTCTTTTCTCTTGGAGTAACGCAGTGGCTGTTATGTCTGTGTGTGTGTTTGTGTGTGAGTGTGTGTTACATGCTTCAGTATTCTCTAAGGAGTTGACCAGGGTTGCTGCTGCTGTTTCTCCTTATATGGATGTCTGCTTCTGGAAGGAAGGATGGAGAAAAAGGAGAGAGAGATTAGGGCAGGGGGGGATTAAGGGAGAGGAAGAAATGGATAGATGGAAGGAGGGACAGGGACAGGAGAGACAGAGACAGGAAGGAGGAGGAATGGGGGGATCAGGTGAGAGATGGGAGTAGACGGAGAGAAGGAGAGGAAAGGTTGGAGGAGTGAGGGGTTGAAAGGGAATGAAGATGAAGAATGAAAGGAGGGATGGAGGGCACAGATGCACCGTGGGGGGGGGATAAAGGAAAGGAAATGAAAGAGAAAAATAGAGCAAGAAAGGAAGGGGGAAGAGGAGAACGTGTTGGGTATGAGAAAGGATAGATGAATGCACAAATCAGGGCAAGAATGCAGCAAAGGAAAAGAGGAAGAGATGGAGGGAAAGAGAAAGGATGTAGGGAAAGATTTAGCAAAAGACAGGAGGAAAACAAGAAAGTAAAGTAAAAATGGTGCATGAAAGGAGAGAGAAGAGTGGATGAAATTCAGGTGAACCTAGAAAGGGAAAATAAGGGGAAAAGAAAATTGGGACACGGGTAACTGTGACCCATTTAAACAAACTCTGCTTTTGTGTGTGTGTGTGTGTGTGTGTGTGTGTGTGTGTGTGTGTGTGCAAGAACATGTGTTGTGCTTTTGCAGTTTCAAAGATGTCCAATAGACGCTCATCTGCACACATCAATTCATGAATTGACATAATTATCTTCCTTTTTTTCTTTTTCCCTTTTTTTTTTCCATCCATTCCTATTTTCTAAACCAGAGTCCTTCTATTGATGTCCATTTAAAAGGCTCTGAAATAAATGCATGACTAGAATGACCAGAAATAGAACCTGAAGAGTCAGCTGTAGGATTGTTTGTGTGTGGGCGGCATCACTGCCTATAGTTTCATAAAATTATGTTAAAAGATCATAATACCTGAATATGTGCCCCGAGCACATTCTGCACTTTCTCTCCCATCTACAAGTGAGAGATATAAATTGCACACGACCCCTATCATGAGCTTATAGAAGCCTACAGTCGTATAGACCACACTGGCTGTCGGTTTGCCCAGGAAACCCACAGTCAGTGTGGAAAAGACTTTAAACTCTAATGTTAGCTGGTTAGCTAGCAGTACTTCTCTTTGACATTAACATGAAAGCTCACAAACATGTAACTACTTATTTTTAAGAACATAGTTTGCTCTTGATCCTTTGTAGGAAATCTCCTTATGTCCATCCCTGTTTTATAGGATGTATTTCAGTGCTGCAGATTTGTTTTGACAAAAACAATAATTTAGCTACTAATAATAGCAAAGGACAACAAGCTAACACAATGTTATAATTAGTTGTAAGTTATAGTTAAAACCACTGATGCTAACGTCACTTTAAACTGGGAAATTCTCAAGCTTTAAGTAATATGTGCCCCTCCAGTTGAATGGGTACAACACCTCTGGGTTTGCCCTTGTTGATTTATTAGTTTTCAATTTAAAAAAAATACAGTGGACACATTTCAGGAGGAGTTTATTGTTAAAAATGACCTCTTTATTATCTGATATTTCTCTGAACAGACACTATCTGAGTTGGTGGAAGCATTTTGCTGGAATGTATCCACTGAAGGATGCTTAAATGTGAATATGTTGAAACAACAGAGGTGAAAGAATGAAGAAACGCAGCAGGTTGTTTAAACTTTACTGTGTTTTTCTCGTTTTGTTCTTCTTCACTGTTTACCTTCGGTTACTTTACTTAACAACCATTGGCATGTCAATTAGCAGCAGCAATAGCAGATAGCAGCAATGAGGTGTTTGGTGTTAGATATAGACCACTCTGTTATGTGATAGCATTCAGTGCAGTTCAGTTGATCATCATCTGAAGATCAGGTCAGTTCATTGGAATAACATTTACCATCAATTCTACCAAACCACAATTAATGACCAACACATGACAGCAAGGTTTCTGTTTTTCATCTCCAATCTTCCAGAGAAGTCTTCACAGTATATCATTTGTGATCAGGACAGAGAGACAGAAGTATGCTGCATTTCAGAAGTTCTTCCAAGATTGTGGGCCAAAGGAAATGCCAAACTATGGTAACTAAACTGATGACTAATGTTTTTAGAGAAGTTTCAGATAGACCAAAATACCAATATGTAACCGCTTGAATAAATCAAAAGCAGAAAAGAAACGGAAAACTCTTGAACAAAAACAGATCATGGAAGAGAAATGAATCAAAGGTTGCAGTGCTCTTATAGATAGATGACAATGAATACCATTCTACTGCCTGGAAAAGAAAACTAAACAACCAATATTCAAGATAGGAGAATGATTTATCTCTGGAAGAAAAGATAGAGTAAAGATAAAAAGTAAAACAATAAAAATTGAGAGATGAACAATTTAATCCTCTATGACGTTCTGTTTTTCCATTCTTGTCTGATCTTGGGCACCCTCAGCTTTGCAAATATGACAAATCACTCCTTTGCTTCCCTTTTTCCTTACTTGTGCAATTTTATTTTGTTCTTCCTCTTTCTCTCCCTCGTCGCCTCTCTTTCTCTCCCTCTCTTCTCACCCCTCTCCCTCCCCTACCTTCATGCAGTCGCTTTCCTCTTCCACCCCTTCCTCTTCTCTCTCTCTCAGCTGCTCCTCCCAGCTGTTTAATCACACATGGCTCATGCCTAAAAAAGAGAGGGACGGAGGGGAGGGGACAAATGGGAGGAGAGACAGGGAGCCAAAAGAAAGAGTGGGTGATACAGAGAGAGAGAGAGAGAGAGAGAGAGAGAGAATGCGAGCAGCGGGGCTGAGTGTGAGGCACATGGCCAGTGAATGAGAGATCTTTGCGTCCTCGCAGCGCGAGCTCCTTGTTCCACTGTCTCCTCTCCCTGTGGTTGGATTACTGCTGAGGAAGGACCTCGTCTGGATACTCCTCCTCCTCCTCCTCTTCTTCTCCTTCTCTTCCCTCTTTCCTCTACTTCCCTCCCCTCTCTTGTCTCGCTGAGGGACTCCAGCTCTCTGTCTTCCCCAAAGTCTCACCTCTCGTTCTCCTTTCACCCCCCCTCTCCCCTGCTTCCCCCCTCAGGATGTCGTGTGAGGAGGCTCAGCTCCACAAAGAGAGGCTGCAGGCCTTGGCGGTAAGTCAAAGTGTGTTTAAACTGTCTCTTTTTGCTCTGCTCGTCTCTTTCGTTAATGTTTCTTTGGCCTTCCGTGTGTTTGCTTTGCTGTCTGTTTGTCTGTGAGTGACTTTCATGGCCGTCAGAGATCGTGTCTCACCTTGACTTAATCTACCTCTCTCTCTGTCATTCACCGCACCGTGCTCTCACTTAACTGTCTGACACCTTTGAGTTCCTGCAGCTCCGCCTGTCTCTCTCCCGCTTCCATTAGTCTCATTCTCTATCAAGCTCCCTCCGTCTCGTCACATTATTCATTCATGTTCCATTCACTCCAACACTAACACTTGTAAAGGGCGGGAAAAAGTATGAGTATCGAACTTTGACTGATGAATTTGTATGACATAAACACACCAGGCTAAATGTACGATTAGCCCTAGACTGGAACTTGAACATGGAGTCGTCATTACAGACACTGTTGACACTACAATGTGTATATTAGCGTTGTCGTCATCCAGCTTAGCTTCTTTGCTGGAAGGCTAAATGCTAACTGAGGCTTAAAAAAGGCTAGAATAAACATAAATTGTGCAGTGCATGTCAGTTTTTTTGATAAAAAAAGATTGCATCCAAGAGTCGGATTGCTTTTTGTAATTGAATTTAAAAGTGAATGTGTTGGGTGCCCTGCAGCATGACATCATAGCCTCATACACCCATTTTCGTCATACAAAACAGTGATTTTTGTTGCACTGATTGTTATGTGCTTTATTCCCTCATTGCCCTTCTGTCTCACACCGCTGCTGCATTTGTCTCGCTGTTCGTGTCAGCTTTCATCTTGTTCTGTGTCCTTTTTTTTTTTTTGGCGAAACCAACTCAGTGGAAAGTTAGTGGAAAGATGTTTTTTTTTTTTTTTTGGGGAGTTTTAGGTGTATCTCAGCTGTGAGGTAACAGTAGTCTAATTTGTGTTCCGTTACTCACTGTTATGTTTCACGATTAAGGAGTCATCTGTTGAAGTGTTTGGCTCAGGTCCTGATGGGACTTTAAAGCAACAGTTAAACCGGAGTTCACTGCCTGGAACTAAATTTGGCGCCAGCAAGAACCACAGCATACCACACACACTCAAGACGCACAGAGGCACAGGGACACACACACACACACACACACACATTCAAACACACAAGTGGGGGGAACAGCCGCAGTAGAAGCAGATGGAGAAACTATTTTGGCCACGTTGAAACATGGCAGCCATACCAGGCTGTATGTACTTAAACCAGTAAGTAAAGAAAGAAAGTGGAAAGTTCTCATGATTTGAAGAGAGAGGAACAAGCATTGCTGCTTCTTGCATCATTATTGCATGTGTATTAAGCAAAACACTACCGAATAAAAAACCATTGATCATGTTATCATGTAAATTAGTTTTGGTTTAGTACGCCGGGCCAAGAAAAACGTAGTCTCCGTTCCGCAAATTATGCAGAATATTCTGGTGGCATGCAGCTGTTGTAAACTTAACCTTAACACTACAAAGAATGCTCTATCTGGTAGTCTAAATCTATCCTGAAGGACTATTTGATATCCTACTGGAAGCGCCAAGAGCTTTGACATTAAGTACGGTCAGGCGCTGAATACAAGTAAATCATTCGAGTCCTTTTGTCTCCTCCAAATGATCATCTGTCTTGTCTCAACCGAGTGTGTGTACACTCTATCAAAGACAATAACAGCACTAATAGCTTTCAAGCCCCAACAAAGTAGTTAAATAGAGAAAGGTTACTGTTACACTTATAGTACTAACAACCCCCTTAGGCAGCTAAGCACTCCGTAAGTCTTAGAAAGAGCCAAACAACGCAGGTCCAGTGTAAATACAGAAGCTGGACTAAGTTTCCTGGAGCGCCTCAGGGAAAGTGAAGGATTTCTTAATCAGGGGGCAGGTTCAGAGAACCAAAATCACTGGAACAGAAGAGTTTAAACTTGACTAAAGTAGTTAAAAGTTTGATTGGACATAGGTGCTAAAACTAGGTGATGTCGTCTTCAATAAGGATGGAGGCAGGCGATACTAGGATGGAAAATATTGTGGTATATAAGGAGGGATAGTAAAACCAAGGGTTCATATGGACGTTTGCAGGCTAATATGTGTCATCAGTGACAGCCTTTGCAAAACACAAGTTGAAAATATGTATCTGGTGTGCATTTAAATCTTTCTTTCTTTTATTTTTTTTTTAATGATCTGCCCATTTTCTGTCTGACTTGTCTTTCTGAATAAGCATTACTGAACCCCTGTAGAGAGGTATACGGCGCTACTGTAATGTGTCTGGTCTGCAGCTGACATGCTAATGATTTCATCAATAATTGATGCTCGCAGATTTCACTGTCATCACCATCAGTGTCTTTCTTCATCAATTCTTTAGCAGATCTTGAGCCAAATTGGACGCTTCTTCAAAAATCCGAGCCAAGCGTCAGACCAGACATCTCCGTATCTGAGCCTTCTTAATACGCAACCGCTGAATCTGACATTGGTTTTGATTAACGTGTCAAGTGGGATTCAAGATGGAGTTTTCTTGCCATGTTTCATCTATTTAAATTCAAAATCACTGTCAGGAAGCACACAGCTGTCATTATAATGTTCATTTACCAAAGAGTGTGGCTCATGGATAAAGCAGTGAAGTAATGGTTGTGGTTCAGCAGTTAGCCTTGTTGAAAGGACAACATACCTCTCTGTTAGATCATCAGCAGTTGGAGGGAGAGCCGTGATGATCACATTTAAGTCTTCCTTACAAGCATCTGCAATATCTGATCTTAGTTCAGTTTTTGATTGTGAATGATTTAGGGCTGAAAGACTAAAACATGATTGAAACATCTACTGTATATTGTTGATCTGCACGTTCAACAGCATCCTGACTCGACAGCTGATGCAGACAGCTATCATCTACGCTATTTAACTAAAAAAAAAAAAAAGTGCAGGTTGTTATAATTCAATTTACATAATTGACATGCTTTACACATTTAAGACAAACAAAGATTAATTGTATGAATTGATCGCCCACCACTAGAATGACTACATAGTGCAAGTATGCGTGTGTGTGTGTGTGTGTGTGTGTGTGTGTCTGTCTGTCTAATGCTTGTTTTCTAGATAACAAGATTACTCAGAGCATTAATCATTCGCTACAACAGAGGATGAGCCATTTGCTGCGTTTAATCTAAGAGTTGATTAGTCTGTTGGTCTGCACACATGCAAACAGACAAAGATTCCCACAGTCTGATAGTGATTACGGCCTGTCAGCTGCCAGCAGTGCTGGTTTCCATGGTTACTAATTGGTCGGATTAGGGGAAAAGTTGTGATGTCATGTTGTTAAATCCAGGCCTGTAATTGGTGTGTTATTAACATGTAATTATAGTAGTTGGAGGGAATACGGCAAGCTCAGGGTTTCCCAAAAAACTGATTGTGTTGCATATGTGTGTGTGTGTGTGCGCATGTGTGTGCGTGTGTTCACCGAAGCTGATGTATGTGGTTTTGAGATCAGCCACTGAATGGGGAGTGCTTCATCTTTCTAATTAGCTGTTGCCCATGTGGCCTGCCAACCACAAGCAGCACAGCAAAGTACATATACAAAAGTGTGTGTATGTATGTGTGTGTGTGTGTGTGTGTGTGTGTCTCTCTCTTTGTATGCGCTAATTCACTGACCTCTCTGTAGTGTCTGTGATATGTTTACACAGATGACCTCAGCCCTTTGGACTCTTAGCTGCCCTCCAACACACACGAGGCCACAAATCGTCTGGGGCCAAGTTTAGGGGGGGGAATTAGGAAGTGGGAAGATGATGGTGGTGTGTGTGTGTTTATGGGAAAGAGAGCGAATGAGGAAATGACAGCTGCTGGCTGGCTGGGAACAGGGACAGGGACTGTGGATGATAAGAGTTGTAGATATTTCACACTCAAGATCTAAATCATTTCGTATGTCTTTAAGATTCTGAATGCCTGTGAGAATGATTAGCAGTTCCGCAAGATTAAAGTCCAGTTATTAATTATTTTAGTTCCTGGAAGTGACCTCAGTTGATCGTCTGGATGAGCTCTGTGAAGTAATCTGTGTGTCACGCTCTCTATGGTGGGTGGACAGCACTCTGGATTCACTTAGTGAGGTCTAATAGAGGGAAGTGAGCGTGGTAGGGTGAAGGTGAGGGGGATGCTACGGCTAGACCTCGGCATGCACTGAGATTTGTGACTGTGGCGGAGGGCCGGGGTAATGGGCTGCATTGAGACTGGTAAATAGAGTGGGGGGCTGGGCTGTATGAAGGCAGGCATGTGCAGTTTCAGTTTGTGAAGTTTACCTACTCAGGGACTGACATATTGGCAGCATTGAAACCCTGAAAACAATTCGGACAATATTGATTGAGGTAGTCAAAATGCAGTGTGTTTTCAAAGCAAAGTGTTTTCCCCCTAACCTACCAATAGTAACTTGAGGCTGTGATCACATTTTCAGTACACTTTCTCAGTTTCTTTCGGTGTTTTTTTCCACTGCACGCAGGTTTAATGGCCCTGCTTTGTGTTCCAAATCAAACATACCTGTTGCTTAACTGTTACTGAAAAGTACACATTATGTTAATATATCACAATCCAAAAATTCTGAGCATTTTGAAGGAAAGATCTTAGTTTTCCAATAGGTTGTTACAGATTAGCAATTTCATCATAGTTTGTAATGGCGATTATATAAACTGGGTGTGAACAACAGGAAAAGCCTAAAATAACCTCTGTATGAGATTGTTTGCCAAATCAGACCCATGTATTAATCCCTGTACCGGTGCTGATACAGTATTATACTCTATCTGAAATGAGGTTCAACACAACTTGCTGACCTTAGGTGCAGCTAAATCAAATCTTTCCAGTCTATGTACTGTAACAGATGTTTGCCATCTCTTAAGGTTTTATTTAGTGAACATGGGATTTGGCTGATTTGGTTCCGTTGACTGAGAAGACAAATATCCCTGTCAGATTGCCCCCATCTGCTCCATTAAATTGAAATTGTGTATATGCAGACAGCACAAAGACGCAGCTGGTTGGCTTATGATACATCACTGAACCCACCCGCATTAGTTTCGGTATATATGTTAAGGTCTGACCCGAATAGACTTCCTGAATTAGTGTCTTAGCTTTTGAATATTTGGCAGAGTGGGTGTTGTTGGATCCTAGAAAGGCAGGAGTGGAAAGGTGGCTACAGGAGGCTTGGTTTATGGACTTCAGCAGTTTATGGGGGTGGGGAGTGTGCTTGGGGCAAAGTCATTTTAAAGGGGGGGGTGGGGGGTGGGAGAGAGGTGTGGTTTGTTGGTTAGTAGGGGGTCTTCGGCACGCCAGGCATTACATGCCATCTAAAATTAGCAGCAGCTGTCTTGGGCCTACTGGACAGTCTGGCGTGTTTTTGTGTGTGTCTGTGTGTGCAAGCCTATGAGTGTGTGTGTGTGTGTGTGTGTGTGTGTGTGTAAGTAAAGGGGGTTCATAGATACTTGAGACAGGAGAGGCTGGAATGCAGCTCTAGTGGGCACTGCTGGTTTTAAAATTATTTTTGTGATATTTGAGCTTAATTAGATAGTAAACAATATAGAGTGACAGGACAGAGAAATAGTGTAGACACTGTGACATAGAGCTAGTTTAACACATATGGTGTGCAACCTAGCAGCTACAGCTATGAACGCAACACGACGTCGGTCTCATTACTCTCCTAATAACAAAGAAACTTTGGTTTGCTGATATCCGTGGTGTGAAGCAGACATCAGGATTACTACAAAAAGTTTTCTGTGTTTTCAGCGTATGTGCAGAGGTATGCACGCTTGTGTCTCTCCTCAATATGGACACGATGAGTATAGTCACCACCTGCTCCTATCGCATGACAATGGCATGCAAGACGTTTCAGTGATGTGCCAAGTTTGCATTCACCGACACCACCTTTAAAGCTAAAGAGTTATCAGGTTAACGTTCACACGCCTCCGTTCACTAACAAATTATCATTGTCTGAAAAGGATATCACACTCATGTAGTAACTATTAACAGCAAGATGCAAAAATGACGTTTTCATAAGGCTGCGAGTGTTTGCTGCGCGTTGTCACGGCAGCTAATGATTATTTTCATTCATTTCATTGTTCAGATCAATATAGCAGTTTTTTCATTCAACATTTTTTAATCTAGAAAATGTAAAAAAATGAAAAAGATGTTCAATTTATAATGATAGCACAACAAAGAGAATCAGCAAATTCTCACATTTTAGAAGCTGGAAGCAGCAAATGTTTGATTTTTTTTTTTTTTCCTTGGTGGATGACTTAGTACCATTTCAGTCTCTGTTCTCTCAGTGTTCGGGTATGGCGGCCTGCTGACTGGAAGATGATCTTCACTGTGAGATGTTTCTGCTGGGTGTGTTGGCATGTGCAGAATGTGACCCATCTGATCCGTACCCCACTTCTGTTTACAAGCTTAACAGCAAGCAGAAGTTTAAATCCAAGAGCGTTACATCACTCCTTTCATGCATCATAATCATGTTTGCGTGACCTTAACAATGTGACAAAGTCTCCACTGTGGCTCGGCCATTTTAAATATCGAACACAGACTTCTGTTTTAGTGTTCTCGGATGGTGCCAACAGTAGCAGGAAAAGTGATGCCCTCTGTATAAGAGTTTAACGGCAAGCCAAGTGGGGCCAGACACTCAGTGAGTCAGAAGTGTGGGAAGTCATGTGTGTGTCACCAAAAATGTTAACATATTTTCCTGAGGAGGAGGGAAATACAGTGAACAGAGCAGTTCCTGTCAGTTCAACTGTACAGCTGTAATCTTTTTTTATATAAACTGGAGATTCATCTAATGAATTTAAGAAGCAATTATGAACTGATTTCATGGGAACTGTGTGACAGCAAGATAAAAAAAAGTCCACAGTAAGATTCTTGGCACCAAAACCCAATTCAAGCCAGTAAACAGAGTTTTCAGAGTTTTTCTGATCATTCAATGTGTACAAGTACAAAAGTTTAAAGAAGCAGTGCAGTATGTTAGAAATTCTTGAATCTACACATACATACATACATGCGTACATACAATCATACAGTACATATATATAAATTCTCGATATAAATACATAAAGAATTTTTGGTCAAAGATATTTTGAGAGGAACATTTTATCAACTAGCTCTTTTAACAGGACAAGTACTAAAACTGGAGGAGTTTGCTGTATTAGCAGAATCCGTGTCTAGGATTCCTTCTTGGAAATCCTTGAGGAAACCTCAGGAGGGAATTCCGAAAGGAAAACTTGGACAACACTTTGGGAACAAAAAGAAATAATACTGTACGAGACGACAGGGCCTTAGCCTCTGTCAGTACATCCTGAGATACATCTGTCCATGCATACCAGCAGCCACCACCAGAGTGAATGTTTGAGTTAAGACTGTGTTCAGACATAAAGTTGCACTACAGCAAAGCAATAGTCGCATTTGTGTGAGATTATTGTTGTTGTTGGAAACGCTAAAACTTGTAATGCCTAGAGAGCACACAGCGGTTTATTTTCTTTTGAGGCAGGATTGTACATGTTTTCACAGCAGCAAAAATCATAATCGTAAAATATTACTGCATGTCATTAAATTCTCAGATGATACAGCCATCCTGCACAGAGATAGCAGTTCATCAGCTTACTATAAAATAGAGAGATTTGTGCAATGGTGTGATACTGACCATCTTGTGCTGTCCTGTGAAGAAGACTAAGGAGATGGTGTTTGACCCAAAGGCAGTGGGCGACCTTAAACCAAGGGTTATCCACAGTGTATCCATCACTCATATTGATAACACACTCAGCTTTAGAGTCCATGTTGAAAGTCTCTGTTTTAGACTTCTACAGCGGATACATTTTTAACACTGACTAAGGGTCTATGGAGTTGAGCAGAAGTTCATGTCACTATTTTACCATGCAGTATTAGAGAGTATTATAAGATATGGTATTACAGCCTGTTATGGTAATTTGACGGTACAGCTGAAATCACAGATTGCTTGTCTGGTACAGACTGCTATGAAAATTATGGGGGTCAAAAAACACTTGTCCCTCCAAACAATTTATGAGCAGTCTACTATCAGACACGCACAGAAAATAGTGTCTGATCCAACTCACATTCTCCACACAGAGTTCCAGTTTTTACCTTCTGGTAGAAGATTCAGAGCTCCCAAGAGCAGGCTGAACCATTACAAACATTCATTCCTGCATATGTCCATTAAGCCTCTAAACACTAACATGTGATGTAGATGTCGGCCATGAGGGTCGTGCGATATGTCGCCGTTGTCAGTAGGTGTATATGAGTATATCTGCACATACAAACTGTGGCGTATATGTATGTGCAAACTGTGTATGGACGCCATGTGCTGTTAAGATGCTGACATTCTTTCTTATACTATTCAGTAAGTATGATTTTATCTTCTATGGAACTGCAGGAACAAATGTGGAACAAATTTCCCTACGGGAACATTAAAGTATATCTTATTTTATCCTCTCCATCTCAGCACTTGTGAGATAACTGGTAAATTGGAAAATTGTTGAAAAGTATGCTCCGAGGTATTCTACACGAGCTGGTACGTTTACGTGTTTGGATGTGCAGTATTTGATTTGGTGTGTTTGCAGAATATGTTGCATTGTGCTGCAGCAAGATATGAGCTAGTGTAAACTTTTTTTTTTACTAGATTAGCCTCCTGTTGTGTTTTTTTTTGCACATCCCTCAGCAGCGAGCACCCTCGCTCTGTTGCCTCATGAAATGAATGAGGAGTCTGTGTTATTTGCTGCAGAGCTGTTGTCTGTCTTAAAGGCCCCTCAGGACACTTTATTATACAGTATGAAAACCACAGACTTAAAAGTATTATTTTTTGTATAGAATACTGTGTTTCACATGGAAACATCATTACTGTGGATGCCCACGGTATACATTTTATTTCTGGAATGTGATGGAAACCGGCACCCGAGCAATCTTTGATCAGGGATGTCAAGCATCTGTGTGTGTGTGTTCCTGTATGCATTACTGTATAGTCAAGGATTCTCTATTTTGGATATATTAAAGTCTACTTACTCATGCCTGTGAGAGTACCGTGGATTTATATTAGTGTGTGTGTGTGTGTGTGTTTTGCCCATTCCTCGACCACATGTCCTGTATGGTCCCTGACATCTGGTGACCATATTCCTGATCGGGCCCTCTGTACTTCACAAGCCATGGGAACTGCTGCTAAGTAGGCTGCTGCGGTGTGCGTGTACATGTGCGTGTGTGTGTGTGTGTGTGTATGTGTGTGTGACAGAGAGAGACAGAGAGAGATGACCTCAGGTTCGGTGCAGATGTTTTCACAGCCTGTGCGTAGCTCCGTGATGTGTCCTCCCAGCGAGCCTGAAAACGTCAAGTTGTTTTACTTCATTCTGTTCTGTTCTGTTCTGTTCTGTTCTGTTCTGTTCTGTTTTTCATGACTGTGTTGTTCTGTTTTTAAGGATCCTTGTGTTTCCTCTTTTTTTTTTAAAGAAAGTCTACTTGTTTTCACTCAGATTTTGCAAAAAGCTGTGTGTGTGTGTGTGTTTCTTGCTACAAGAGGACATTAAAATATGACTAAAATACTATTACTAGTCACTGTTAGTATTACTATTCACCATGGAACAGAGACTCTGGAGGCGAAGACCCAGGGTGAACGCAGAATCTTATCCAACCTAGATGACAAAACAGGTTATTTGTCAGAACTTCCCAAAACAACCCATGTGACTGTTACAAAAATGTGGATGTGGTTTGACTAAATCTAGACAATTAAAAGTACTCGGTTATAGTTAAGAAAAGATTATGGTCATTGTTTGAAGAAAGTCATTTTGATTGTGAACAGCACTCTCCGTTGTCAAAACCACATACTCCAACCTCCTCCGTAGGATTCTTGGCAGCGTTATAACAATGTCGCACTACTTCTGGCTTCGCTTCTGAGAGACAGCCGTCGAGAAAACACAATATAAATCATATGTTCAAATGATCAATTCTGTCACTGTTCTGGTGAGGACAGCCTCTTCCAGTTGAGAGTAAAAACGAAACTGTTGCAGAGATGCTGATTATAACCTGATAACTCAACTTTCTATATTGATTTTTGACTCATTTTTCTTCCATTTTCCGATAAGCGACTACACCGTTCTGTTCTATTTTAACATTTTCTATCCCATTTATCTCACTTCTTTTAAGTTCTGCTATCACTTCTCCCATCTATTCTTGTCAAATCCTGCATCACTCTATTGAGGTTTCCTCTCTTTGAGATGCGGTCTAACCGTTTATTCACATTTTGGGGTTTTCCCTGATAGTTATATTTAGCGAACAGGAAGCGTCCCAGAAATCCTTGCTCTGCTCCCACCGAGAGCGAGAGAGAGAGAAAGAGAAAGAGATAAAGCCGCACACACATCTACAGTATCTCATGCCCTTCAGCCCCAAGCAGGGTTGCGGTGGGATCCGCTGTGTTTACATTCCCATGCGTCAATTTAAATTCTGACAGTCGCCCCACATCGCCGCTGTCTTTTCAGTATTTTATTTTATTTTTTATGATTCAAACCTCTGACTCATCTTCCGCCAAGCCCGGCCCTCCCCATCATCAGCTTCATTCATCTCCACATGAAGTTAAGGATTGTTCTCCTCACCTCAAGTTCAACCTCAGCTCTGTTTTGAGGGTTTCAAGGCCTAATCTCTCGTCTTTAGATAGCCTGTGGACACTAACCCCTCTCAACCCTTGATAAGCTCTCACCTCTGACCCAGCGAATACTTCACTTCCTTCCTGCGTGCACCCGGGGATCATTTTTCTCCCCATCTCCTAGAATGAGAAGTTGAATGTTAGAGATGTAGTCGAGGTAGTGGAGATTTGCTGTCGCGCTAATGAAATCTTATCATAAAAAGGAATCTCAGCTTTGTTTAGAGTTGTAGCCTGTTTTGGAACTTTCCCTGATTAGTTTCTGTATTGTTGAAACCACACACCGGGATAAAACGGTGGATGTAGCTTCTGTGATGTTACATAACCAGTAGACTCACAATTTCAATATTAAGTTGGACAATATATTGTATAAGAAGCCATTAAGTCTCTGCTCATCTTTAAATTAAATGTATGAAATCCTTAATTGCCCTGAGGAGATCTTGTCTTCCAGATGATGAGCATTAAGATTAAAACAACAATGAACAGCATGCTTTAGTGCATCATCATGCTCAACTATATTCTTCTTTACTGCCCTCCAATAAAAAACAACTAATGAAACTACCAATAGTATCAATCCACAACAATGAAACATTCAATTTTTAATGACTCATTGCGAGTGGATATTCATTTTCATGTCTTCTGTTCTTTGTCCCTCAGGAGAAGCGAAAACGGCAAACTGAGATTGAAGACAAAAGAAGTCAGCTCGATGACCTGGTGCTACAGCTACAACACCTCAAGGTCGGTTTGTGTGTGTGTGTGTGTGTGTGTGTGTGTGTGTGTGTGTGTGGACTGTAGGTGGTTAGCTTACAGAATTGAAGCTTATTGTTATTTCACTTGGATGTTTGAGCTTCACTGTGCAGAATGACGTCAGACAAGAAGTCTGTTTTCACATTCATCTGCTGAGGGAGGAAAGTTGTGCTCAATTTAAGTCATCACAACTGGTTTGTAGCCAATCATGATCCAATATGCAAGTTACACAAATGTGCAAATACATTGAGAATACAATTTCCTGTGAAGTAGGAGACATCCTGTATACAGCTGTTAAATCAAAAATATTTGCATATAGATAGATTGTGTTTTTTTCAGTGAGGGAGAAGGAGTACAGTATATGTCATTTAAAGTATTTTAATGAGGTATTTGAACTTTTTCAATCAGATACAACTTATTCAAAAGCAGATTATTGTTATATGTCTTAAAATGTTTGGAGGTGCTGCTGCTGGTGAAATGACTGCTGGCCCTTCTAAAATCTGTCTTGATTCAGTGTGTTGGTTGGATCTGATAGAAACCCAGCTTACTCAGTTTATACATGGCTTTTCCTTTTCTGTGGGCTGGACCCACTAAGCCATAGAAATACTGTGGTGTCCCTTGGGAGGAAAACAACAATTTATTAACAGTACACAGGCTACTGTAGACTCTAGCCAACAGCAAAACAATAAGAAACTGCTAACTGTGCTGTTAGCGCTGAACTAGCCTCTAGCTTAGACTCCTGCATATAGACTAACTCAGTGGTTCTCAAACTTTTTCACATCAAGGAAATTATTCCCCTTCTTGCTGGGGACGCCCCGGGACACCCTCAAGGACTCCACTCTGAGAACCACTGGATTAACTCTTCAAACTACTAGAAAAAACAACAAACATTCCCTCTTATACTCTGCCAGTCACTGGTATTCTATCTCACAGCGACACTCAACACATTACAGTAACTCCTATCATGTCATTAACTACTATACTACTCTGTGTGTGTGAACAATACAGAAGCAGAGGTGGGTAATGAGATGCTGGTGAAGCGTCAGATATTGACTTTGGGGTTAACTGAGAATGAAGTCTGAGTAAAGGTGAAGGTCAGGTAGGTAGGTTAGGATCAGAGGATAGTGTGTGTGTGTGTGTGTGTGTGTTCTTACCTTGACCCTACATGTCAGAGAGAGATAAAGAGCCAGAGCATGCTCTCTCAAAGGTACATCATGTGCCTTGTTTTACAGTTTTGTTCTGTTCCTGCATGCTACTTTTACATGCATATGCGTGTGTGTTTAATGACTTGCGTGCACAGATAAATGTGTTTGTCAGTTTCTGGCCAACAGGTAGTGGTTCATTTTATCTAAACATCCAAAATTTCAGTGCTCCTGGTGCGCAGGCCTCTTAGAACAGACAGGCCTGGCTGTTTTCTTCTTTCCAGAGAAACACTCAAATCCAATCACACATAAACATTTCCCACTAATAATCATTGCCAGCTACCACTGGAAAGCCAAGATTTTGTTTCAAGTAAACATAGATTTGACATTCAAATAATAAGTGCTGCATAGATGGGGAAACAAACTGCTGACAGATTGTTAGTTAGCTTTCAGGCATCTGTAATTAATGTTGAGTTTTTAAACCTTTCATCCAATGAGAAACATGCCCCTTGACCTCACACACGCAAGCTCAGAGGAACACATGACTATCCCTGTCAGGTGGAGACACACCACACACACAAATACATAATGTCAAAGCTTCTACTTATGACAACCTTAATGCACAAATGTTTGCTTCTTCATCATATTTTTAGAATGTATTCGTAAATAAAACTGAAGTCAGAAATAAGTAAAAAGAAGTTTAACTCTACACGATATATAAACCTACAGTATATGTATGATACTACTTAGTTAAGGTATAATTCATAAACTCAATGTATTAATGGCACTTTTTGCATTCTGTAATGTTGATTTTTGTTTCACCTCTAAGAAGAATAGTATGGAAAATCCTGCAGCCATAAATGCTGTACAGATGCAGCTTGGGTGGGGAAACAGTTGTGGGTACCCATTATACTACAAATATGGTAGCCAGTTTTAATATTTGCAATAAAAATACATTCCTTTCTTTAATTAGAACCTTTAAACACACTTGGCATGAATGGATCCTTTATTATGATTCCTGCACGCTGGTGTTTTCCAGTATTTAACACCCATTTATGGAAATATCGACAGAAGAGAAACATTGATTAAAGCCATGTGTACAGTGTGTTTCAGGCCATTAAAGCATTGTGCTCAAATGCAGTTCAGACATTCACGAAGGTTAAGCTGATTCACAGCTGTTGAACCTGACTTTGATCACAATCCAGATTGTGTCCAGATTTCTTTATTCTAAGTGCAAACTGATCTAAGCCTTACTGATCAGTTTGGTGTGACTGTTGCAAAAACATCAAAACTGTCCCAGCGCTGCATAAATTTGAGCCTGAAAGGTTTATCATTAGCAAAAAATAATGTTTTTTAACGTTTTTAAAAAGTATAATTTTTAAGTATACACTTTGTCTTTTTTTGTCACCAAAATATTCAATCTCTTTTCTCTCTGACCACTGATGATGATGACAATATGAGTTACGCTGCATCATGTCATGGCACATGTATACTGGTAAAATGATTTGTTTTAGGTCTAGGGGCTTCAACCTTCTTGAAGCTGTGCAACCAATCAAAAATGACAATAACAACATGTGACCGTGACAGTGAAAAGTAATATTTGTAACAAAGAACAACATACTGTATAATGTTAACTGCTGACATTTTTGGCTACTGCAGTAACTGCACTTTAGACTACTAGCCTGTGCTGTCTATAATAAGAAAGTTTTCTCATTTTAACACAATCCTTTTCATGTAATAATAGATATAGGAGATTGTTTCATGTTATAATTATATACTTTTCTCATTATTGCTAGTTACTAAATAATTCTGAAAAAACAAGAAGCTTTTCTTGTAATACCAATTTACCGTTTTATCTTATTATATCGCAAAACTTTCCCATTATTTTACATGATGAATGTACCTCATCAAAACAAACTTTCATTATAACATAAGTTGATAAGTTGTTAAGTGTCTTGTTAATAACAGACACTTCTATATATCATTAAAACAAGACGAAGATCCAGTTAGTGCCTATACAGATGATATTGTAGAATACATTGTCTAGAAAAAGTGAAAATTACTGGTTTATATGGTTTGATTTACCTTTATAAAATTTCTCATTATAACAAGGAATTGAGCAAATATTTTTTTGTTATGGTGGCATCAATGCGTTGCCACAGAAACCCACAACAGAAGATAAGTAATAACATGCTGGCAGCCAATATTCAGTTCACAAAAGCTTTTCCATTTGCTGTTCTAAACACAGTGAAAGCTCCATCCTGCTGCACAGAAAATGATGTGTTGAGCCACAATAGGTGAACAAAGAAAGGAGCGCCACCTGCAGAAATTCAGATGTTTGGAGGAAAAACCTCCTCCAAGTACGTGAGGCAGCCTGCCTCTTGTATCTATCTATCTCCTGTGTATTTTCCATATTCCCCAGAGATAGCAACAGATGTCATCTGAATGCAAACTAACCCCAAAGTGTTAGCGCTCTGCTTTATCCACTGAACATAATCGAGAATCAAGCCCCAACCCTACCCACTGATCTACAGAGCCAACGCGCTGCTCTGTTTAGTTTTCTTGCATACAACACCAGTAGGCTCGAACTCCAGATGTAATCAGTGTCTGGTCACGCAGTCCCATTTAATGGCCATTACCTCTGAGTGCCACACAGCCAGGCAGCATGAAGCAGGCTTTGTAATGCGCTCTCCAGAGACATAGTGGCCTGGGAGAGGAAATGGAGACTGGAGCCCAGAGATGTGATAAGGACCTCTGCACTGTATGATTCAAGCTTCTCAGAATGGAGGCGTTGATCTGAGTCTGGAACCATGTAAACATCACAATACTTTCAATCTTGTTGTGGGTGTATTTTGGCGGTTTTCTGTTCTAAATTGGTGATCTAAAAAAAAATGGATGGTTTGTTAATCGCCGTAAGAAGGTAAAGTACTAGTTGCAGGACATATATTTCAGTTTTAGAAATAATTATTTGTTCTTGGAAGCTGAACTTTAAATACTTAAAAACATAGATTAGGTTAGATGTTCTAATCTAAACAGCTATAAACCTCTCCTGTAAGAGTGGTTGTGTGTCAGAGCTCAACAGGAAATGGAAAGTCTGTTAAACAGCGTGAGAGAGAGCAGAGAGCAGGCTGGTCCTCAGAGGAAACAACTGGTCGATTACCCTACACAACTTTATGCATAACTGATTTGTTGACTGCTGCAGTGGAACTGGAAACTTTTTTACATGTAGTGATTTTTTTTTTTTTTTTTTTTTTGGCAATAGTAAAATTCCACAGAGAGGTCAGATGTCAGGGTAAACTACGGGCCAGCATCCTCCACTGGTTAAATGATGGTTTCTTTACCTCAGAATATTACTGTGATCTTGATTTACCCTGTGATATATGGAGTTCTCTTTTAAGATAAACTTGCAGCTGGCTTAGTATGGTCTCAAGCTAAAGCTGCAAGTTAGAAAACCTATTAAACCTTTATTTAACCAAGGAGTGACTGATCATTTTGGTTTTCAAGATTGCAACAAAGAGTTATGCCAAAGGTCCTTTTATAGCAATACTAGTGGCATGATTCTAGGGATGGAGATGTGAATTATCAGACTTCAAACCAGCATTGTCAGACTGAAACATCTCAACAACCATTGGATGGATTGCCATGAAATTTAGTACAGACATTCATGATACCCAGAGAATGTATCCGTCAGACTTCAGTAGTCCCCTGACGTTTCCTCTTGCACCACCAGCAAGTCAAAGTTTTCACTTTCCTGTGAAATATCTCAACATCTACTACGTGGATTTAGACAAAATTTGGTAATTTATGGTTCCTAGACAATGAATTTGTCCAATACTAAACCAAACACTTGCAAAACTAATGATGATTCCATCAGCTTCAGCTGCACTTTGTGTGTCGTGCTAGTTAGCAGTTGTTATTAGCTGACATGATAAACTAAGATGCTGAATATTGTAAACACTATACATGCTAAACATTAGCATGTTAGCATTGTCATCATTAATATATTAGCATGCCAATATTAGCATTTAGCTCAAAACAACGCTGTCCCCAAGTACAGCCACACAGAGCCGCTAGCGTGGCTGTAGACTCTTAGTGTTATTTATTTCTGTAAGTTTACATTCAGTCTAGTTGATAAACAGGACGTGCAATTTCAGTTTCATTTGAAGAGTTTGACAACTCTGAATATGTGATGCACTTGATGCGGCTATGTGAGGTTACCTTGGGTCTCTGGGACTGCAGCAGCCACACACACACACACACAAACAAACAAATAGCCCAGCTGCAACATTCTGACAACAGGTGGTAAAAAGCTTTGGAATAATTTCTGCGCAGCCCATTGTGTGGTTTCTGAGTGTTTGTGCGCACATACACTCATGCTGTTAATTGTCAGCTCTACAACTTGGAGCCAAGCTACGGTTTGACAGTAAACAGCCAAAGGTGAAACTAAAGTGTTCCTGCTCAACTCTGGCAGAGTCCCAGACAGAGACGAAGACATTAGACTTAGAAACATAAACACACGGCTCTAGCAGTCATCTTTAAAACATGAAATGGAGTAAGACATTTCATGTTTTATAAGTATTTTCTGATGTAAACGTGGTTCTGAGGTCTACTCTTGAGTCCTTAACTAGATGTGTGTGCTGAAGCAACTACATTCTGTATATTATACCTTTAATTACATATTATTTTATTTTAGGTAAGATATTAAAGTTATCTGACCTCACAAATTCAAGCTAGTCATCCTGCCCTCATAGCTATTTGGGTAGATTATATTTGGCTTTTTTGGGGTGCCCTGTTGGCTGTGCAAAGTCACGAATCAACTAAAAAAAGTAATCACCTTTGATTTGTATATATACCAGCATAACTCTTTGTCCCCACACCAATCCAAGAATAATACCCTGCAAACTTTAAATAGAACTGGTGGTGCATCTTAATGGGGGGGCAGTTTGTTGTGTCTTTAGGCAGCAGCTGGATAGCTAGATTTTCAGCTCTACCTCTGAGAAATGTTTGTGCAACAAAGAGTCCCATCAGTCTCATCACACAGCAGTAAATTGATCAAAGAGCGTAAGGCTCACATACAAGAACTCAATGAACTGCAGAGTTAGTCAAATCCAATAGAAAAGCAATACTCAAAATGCCCCAAATGGAAGCACAAGGTAAATTCTTTGGAATTTAAGAAAGACAAATTTAGGAAAAAACAGCCTTGTTTTTCTCTATAAGAGATTATACAATACCAACAAAACATTTTCATGTATTTAAGTGTGAACATAACAAAATAACCCGTAATAACTGTAAATAACACATGAATTAATTATTGTAGTTCTCTTGGCCTGATAGGATTCACCTTTAGCAAAGTGTAACAGCTGAGGTGGGAGTCTATCTGTGTTATGTAAAATCTGTGTTCATGTGTGGGCCTATGTGTTTATTTATTAGTTCTAGCTGTGCTTGGCAGTCATTGCAATAATCTCTCAGAAATTAGTCCTCATAATGGAGATTAAAATATATCACAACCAGGCTAGAAAAGAAGAGCTATTTAAAAAAGTCTGAATAATCTGCTGGGGTGGATTTTCCTACTCCAAAACACAGCCAGTAGTTCAAGAAGAGTCAGTGAAGTTAACTTGCTGTCTTGCATGTAAAAAGTCAAAAAGTCACTTAGTGTCAAGCTGAGGAGGACCTCCAATGTGGCTGCCAAAATGTGTTACTATACATCACCTAAAACCTCTCTGTAAGCACCTCTCATATCTCTGTTTCCTCCTCAGTCCAAAGCCATGCGTGAGCGATGGCTCCTCCAGGGGATGGGAGTGGAGGAAGAGGAGGCACGGCGGAAACAGCTGGAACAGGATGAAGAACAAGGAAAGAGGCTGGAAGACATGATACATAGGTACTGTACATACACTTATACACTTAGGGCTTTGTTTATTCTTTATGCTCCTTGTGGCATAGCCGCTTACATCTTTTTTTTTCGGGCAAGTCGTTTGTTGTAGGACGTAACACATTTCCAACACTAGCATGATCAGACTCGGATACTGAACAGATGCGCGTAGCAAAGTCACAATAACAAGAGTCGTCACATCTGTTTTTGTTACAGCGCATCTGCTTTTCTTTCAGGCTTTGTGTAGTCTTCAGTTTTGACTGAACCGAGATGTATTGTAAAACACAGATCATATCACCTTCTTGGCTTTCCCTTCTTATGTCCCATGTTCTGACCCTCAGTTCAGCCAACCGTGGCAGTTTTATGACAAGGTCAAACGCCTGACAATCACATTCTTACATCCCATCCACACGGTCCAAACATTGTGCTTCGTCTTGTTAACACTGGTCAAAAACATCAGATATGTATCACATGTGATGCTAACAACGGAGCGCTGCTACACTTTAAGCTGTAGAGTGAAACATGCACTGCAGTAGATAGATATATCAAACCCTGAGGAAAGTATCAACAATAGTGGGGTTATGTACACCACTTTAATTACGTAAGCCACATTTGAAGCATCGAACCAGACTCCCAAAATAGAGCTATAATTTGGTGAGACTACATGTGGCTCAACACAAACACGCTCATTTCGCACAGCAGTTAACATGCACACAACAAACACACACACACACACACTGTAACTTGAGAAGTGTTGGAGGTAGGGGATTCTTCAGGGCACAAATCTACTAGTTCTGTAACCTTAGAGCAAAATCTCTTCTGCGCACTGATTTGAAAACAAACACCAAGAGCTAAACTGTATACATGTGTAACCTCTCTAAAAACAGATATGACAAGAGCTGACAAGGAATGAACAAAGAGAGGGATAGAACAGAGAGGAAAAAAGAGGAGGGAGGCTTTAGGGAAAACGAGAGCCGAGGGAAGGAAGGAAGAGGGGAAACTCATAAAGCAGAAACAGTACGTTACAAGATAGAAGCGAGGCAAGTGAAAGCAGGGTGTAATTGCCAGAGGAAAGAGAGTGAGATATTGAGAAGATTGAAAGAGGGAAAAAAAGGAGAGGGTGATGTGATTCTGTGTGCACTTCCTGCGTTTGTGTCTCTGGGAGGAGCTTCCTGATTCCCATCAAGCATTGCTGCGGGATAGTCACTTATTCCCCGATAAAGTTGGGGCATGAGATCACCGGTGCTATGAATAAAGTGCTAGCTCTTGTCATCATGATGCTGAGTGTTTTCCACTGACGGGGTGGGGGTATTGTGCTGGGCTACACCTTGTCCTGTCTGAGACAAAACATGCATTTTAGATTCAGGTTTCGTTTTTGTTTTGTTCGTTTGGGTTTTTTTTAGATTTTTATGAGCTGTTTACTGGTAGTATAGCAGAGAAGATTCATCAGATTTCTTTCCTGAAGTGATGAATTAACTTTAGACTGTGGAAAGAAACTAATTGCCAGCAACGGAATGAAAACTGACTTGAAGTTAAATGAAAGTTTTGAAACGTTTCCTGCATAAAATTAATGAATGAGCTGCGTATTAAGTGTATGTGAACTGGAAACCAAAGTTAAAATGCAGCATGCCTAGTGGCTAATTAGCAAGCATAGTTATCCATAGAAACAAGACTTAACTTATATTCCAATTAGTATAATATTTTTGTTAGATTGCATGTCAACGTGTAGAGAACTGACAAAGAGTGAGGAAGGTTGGCAGGGACTGGAAATGTTGCCTCTTCAGCAAGGTAATGCATGCATGTATCTAAAAGCAAGAACATCCTTGAAAGTGCATAAAATGCCTGAGAAATTAAAGTTCTTCTCCAGACATATATTAAGACATATAAAAATACTCTACTTGGAACAATGCTATGTGTCTGTTTTCCACACAAAAGTACAATTACAGTGTTAAAATTGGTAAAAAAAATAGCATCTACTCCTCCCTCATTAAAACATCTAGAATCTATGAATATGTAAATGTATTTCATTTCAGAAGTTTAACTGCTGGACACAAGATGTTTTCTATTTCACTGTGAAGTCCATTCTCAGTGTATGTACACTAGTGTAAGTTACATATTGGACCAGGATTGGCGTCAAACTAGTTGAGATGTCACAAATCCTGCTCACAGGACCACACCTAAAGCTCAGATTTTCAATGAGCACAGAGAAACTTTCCACTTTCAGCAGATGAATGTGAAAACAGCCTTCTAGTGTCAAACTCTACTAAACTCTGCACAGTGAAGCTCAAACATCCAACTGTTTGAACAATAAGAAAAAAATATTCAGGAGTGGATGGGGACTTTAAAAGAGACGCAGCAAAAAGGGAAAGCCTCAAAATGTGATTTTTTTTTTGGGACAAGACAACCTAAAGTAGCAGAAACTGTTACCATGCAGCACAGAATAGAAGAAAATATGACTCAGCGCAAACTCCTGCATCAACAAAAACTTAAATAACAATATGGTAAAGAATAAATCTCAGTATTGGAGTAGAGGACGGGCTGTTCCTCTTTAGGGCCTCTGTCAGTATCAGGAAGTGGGTGTGAAGTTAAAACTAATCAGCCGACATGCAATGAATATATGTTATTTCATAGTTCATGTGTTTGAGTGATGGACATCAGAGCGAGCTCAGGAAATTGGGCTTGTGGAGAGGCTCTGGGTCAATTTGGCATCAGTAAATCAGGCTCATGCTCCACCTCTTCATCTATCAAATCTCTGCATGAAAGAGAGTCTGTTAGCCACCAGCTACCGTAGCTTATCACCAGTGCTGAAACAGCGTCGACATCGTCACAAACGCCAGGATAACATTCGCTCGGGTATAAACAGAACAGCTGTGAATGGTCAAAGAGAGAGCATTGTAGACAAAGTACAGTTGTGATTGTGGAGCAGCTTCGCGTGAGTCAGTTCATTCAGCTGCTGCTGAATAGACGTGTTGTCTTTTTCAAAGAGGAGATATTGCAGTTTGTGGTTTCAATTACTTACAAAAGCAATTAAAACCTCAAAGATAACTCTTTACTGTGTTACACTGTCGTGTGTTTACGGTCTGGTTTCACTTTTTGTTTTTACAATGTAGCCAATTCCAACTTTATTGAGTTTCTCTGTATAGTAACAGACAGGAAGCAGAAAACCAAAGCTGAAATGAGAGTCAAACTCAGGCTGCCATGATATGTGGGCATTTCTGACTCCACTACACATCTGTATCACAAAGAAGACTTGAATTCACTCTGTATTTTCAAAATTTCTGAACACCTTTCGTTTCCAGGCTGCTAGAAAGTTTCTGAGTTCTAAGTTAGTGGATGCTTTGTGAAATAACTCACCCTTGTTCTGTTTCGGGCACAGTTATATACCAGTTGAGTCAGTTATCATCGTAAAAGACTCCAAGCAAAACTCCAGCAAAGCTCGGATAACCTGGCTTTTTCCCTGCATGTTTATACATAAGCAGTGCTGCACAAACAGTTCTCAAGCCGTTGCCATTGTGAGCCAGGGTCTCAGATGTGTGCTGAAAAATGCTTCGAGAGAAGCTCAGCTGTCTGGGACTACATTCTCGGGGCTTTCAGAAAACAATCTTCTCCAGTGGGTACAATAAAGCCACAGAGCACATGTGTGGGAGTCAAAGGAGTGCCTTTCAGTCACACAAAATCCTAAACGTGAAACCCCATTACGGAACTATTTTACACAAATAACCTTCAAATATTAACCACAGGAAAAAATCTAATTTATGAAAAACTTTTTAAAAAAAATGGTCATTCATTTGGGTACGATGTCATGCTGTGAAAGCGGGAGAAATTTCAAAGTTGTTGATGTTTGGGACAGGACACTGATTCACACTGTGGATGTGGGTGTGTTCGTGTGAATGCAGAGGGTGTGGCAACTATATTTACACCCTGTGGGACATCAACCAGAGTCTTTCCACTACTGATAGGACAGAGGTGAATAGTAGGGAAGCATATGGACTCTGCATTATCTGTGTGTGTGTGTGTCTGAGTGAGAGAGAGAGAGAGACAGAGAGAGCATGATCATGGATAAACCTGGCTTTTCATAAGATCTACATCTACCTCCCCCTTGTAAACATTTCTGAAATATACTCTTGTAACTAAAAGCACAGAAGCCCAGACACCTTGTCCGTCCCACTTTTACGGCTGTTAGACTAATAACACATGCACTAATGGATGCTTTAATGACAGAAAGCGACAAAGACAAAGCAGCAGCTCTTTTATGGAAACCCGTATTGTTTCACACGCCGATGAACACATAAACAGGAGCAAAAGAAAGAGGAGGAGCTGTCGTATCCGCCTGCAGAGAGCAACTCCAGTGTTGCTGAACTTTAAACGCGTCGAGACAAAAAAGAAAAGAGGCAAGAAAGAACAAGGGTCCCTTCAGATTATCCATACGATTATGCAAACCTAATGGAAAACACATTACGAAAAACAAAACACAAAGACACAAGGACAACAGCGGTGTCTTTGTGCGGTGTAGTAAGTGTCTGCTGCCTGCTGTTGACTTTAAACTGGAAATCACATAAAGTGAGGGGGGAAAAAAAGAGAAACAGTACAATCTTTGTACAGGTTATTACACATACCTAAGGTCACTGAGGCTGGAGAGCACAGACAGAACGGGGGAAAAAAGAGAGAGAGAGGAGGGGAAATAGAGGCAGTTTGTGAGGTCGTTTTTGTCAGTTGTAACCCAACTTGAGCAACACACAAAAAAGTGATAAAGCGATGAAGAAATAGCAGCCACTGTGCGCAGGAGAAGGCGCTAACCTCGCAGTGAGACGGAAGGAGACAGAAATGAGAGCGATGTGGTGGCAGCAGCAGCAGCAGTTTTACAGATTTCTCTGTCATTACACAGACGGGCAAAGTAAACAAAGAGAGGGACACAGCAGCGAAAGGCCCTTCCTTTCACAATATGGCACTGACCCGACCTGTACCCACACTGCGCTACTTTTGGATTACTGCTGTTTCATGTTGCACAGACAGCTCCATGCGCATTTAGCCATCATTGTGGGGGAGCAGTGTGGTATTTTTGGATTTTTTCGTATCCTGCCACAGGACAAGTTGAGAAATTCATCTTGCAGAGAAGCCATGAGGAGAAATTTGATTTTGCAGAAATCTGAGCGTGCATGGGATCGTTTAAGATATGCATGTTTACATTTTAAGGGAGTTCAGTCATATTTTGCAGCCTTGATATAACTAGGCCACTGCAGCAAGATTAGGCTAATACTGCATACTTAACCTCTTTATGTGTTTATTTATACTTAACATATAGTTATATTGCGTGTATTTCATATTTAGTGAGCCTAATCAAGATAAGAAGTCGTTTTTTTCCTGTTTATGTCTGTTTGCTAAGAGTTTTATCACTATTATTATTCTCCCTGCTGAGTCCCACCCCCACAGTGACCTTAATTCTCCACAGAGGATCAATAAAGATTCATCTTATCTTGTCCGACTATCAATCAATTACCAGACCAGAGGACCTCTTAACTCGAAACAGTGCTAAAGAGACAAATGGAGTCTGTAGGCTACATGAGGTCTAGAAGGCAATCTGGCAACAGCAAACTATACTTACTGCAACGAGCCCATTGAAGTGCCCCGTATCGTGTTACATAACGATCTAAGAATATTTGTCTTTGGCCTCACAGTGGCAGTATGAGAGCACACAGTTTTTAACTGAGCAGAAAAGTGTGATCCAGTTCAGTTCAGATCATTTCACTGCAGTTCAGCTGTGTACTGTTTACAGAGTCTATCTGCCCTCATTTCAGAGCTTAGCCATATTTATTAGAAACATAATAAACAGTATATTCATCTCTTCCAGTAACATAACATCAGGACACTGTAGGGCTGTTAAAATTTGCTCTACTATATACTTCTAAATTTAAACATAGTGTAGATAAACCAGCACAATGAGGCCGTGTTCTGAGAACTGTGCAATATTTTTAGTCAGACACAGCTGCTTGGCAAATATTGCTGCTCCAGGCTTATTTTCTTAACCTCAGACGTAACACCAGACAAGACAGATACCATTTTACCTCGCGCTGAATGCAACTGCAGTGAAAACAAACTGCAGACACCAAAATTGTACCTAACAAAACTGCTTCAAAGTCAAACATTAGACCCCAAATGTGAGGTACAGTAGTTTAGACAGAGGTTCTAGAAAGTACAGATTTAAGAGCACCAAACAACCACGTGTCATGTTGAACATTCATTGAAGATGAAATTCTCAGTTCCAACAAAGCCCCCTGTTTCTTTTTAGATTTCAACTTACAATAAACTCTGCACTCGGTTCATGTTCCACCTTTCCAAAAACCCAAAACATTTTACATATGGTATCTATCTTTATATCAAAACAGATCTTTTCAGTCAAAACAGGTTCTGTATATAGAGGAATGAAAAGGTTCTCCGTCACGGTCATTTGGCTGAACAAAACACGAATGTCTCATCATTCCTCAGGGATACTGGAGTGTTTTGTGATCTGGCTTCTATCCTTGCACGCCCTCCTTTTGTCCTTTTGGGTGATTCTACAAGCTTATAATTTAAGCCTGTTAAGCTGATGTTCTCAGTTAAAATCAACTAAATGCATGTAATACACAGAAAATTGCCTGGGTGGATACCTTTATCTGGCAAACAAATGATTTTACTAACAGAGAATGAATACACAGTAAAAGTGCTAGCAGAGGTCAACAAGTGCTACTTCAGTTTGTAAGTACTGACATTTAAAGTTATACTCCTCTACATTTCTGAGTGAAATACTGGACTTTACACATTTATCTGATCTTCAGTAAATTATAACCAAAGTTATATTCTTTACGTACGACTGTTATTCTACTTCTAATGGAGTATTCTTGGTGTATAGATTAGTATTCATACTGCTGGCCCTGTCATGTCACCAACAGTACAACCTGTAATTTGCCTTTTTTTTACACTCTCAACAGTATACAATGGTACAGATAAAGAGAACAGAGATAGAAAGTATGCGATCAATGCAATATTTAGTTTTGTGTGTGAATTTTAGCCAAGTACAGTTAATCAGATAAAAATTCTGTTTATTTGTCCCTGAGGGGCAATTGGTTCTGTTGCAGTAGCAATAAAAACAACAAAGGGTGAGACGCACAAGATAAAAACCACACATAATAGAAAAACACAGGAGTAAAAAGTGAACAAATGAAGTATAAAAGTAAGAATATCAATGAAGAAAAAAGGAGAAACAGGCATGGTTGGAGATATGCTGATGCTACTCGTACTTTACAGAGTTGAGCAATGAAACGGCATAGAGTATGAAAGAGTTAGTTTTAGTTAGTTAGTTTGGACTGATGGTTGTCTGAGGCAGGAACTCTAAACGCAGGAGATGGGTACTGTCAGATATTCTGCTTTCTTTAACAACTGTTCTTTATACAGTTCAGATACATTTCATCAACCTTGTTAACGAGTTTTTCTGTTTGAGGTTGAGAGATGCATACCAGCGAATGAAAGAAAAAGTGAAAACCTACTCAGTAAAAGATTTATAAAATAACATCATTAAAGATCTGTCAACCTAGAACTTGGGTAGCTTCCTCAGACAAAAAAGATGCTGCTGGCATTTCTCACTCAACGTATCTTTATTCCTATAAAAGCTCATCTTATCGTCAATATGATGCCCAAATACTTGAAAGACTCAACAATCTCAACATCTTGTCCGTTAAGTAAGAAGGAACAACAAACTATGTGAGTTCTAGCTTCTGTATTTGGGTGTGTGAACAGGGTGTTACAACAAGATCATAACTCAGTAGCCCAAAATAAGACGTGTAAGAAAACCGGGTGGATGGATGCTGTACATCTCCTCTAAGTGATGTGAATTGGATTTGTGAAATTAAAACAGGCTAACAGGTTTCACTCGCACCTGCTCACCTGGCCTCGCCTGTTACGGAAATAGCAGGCGCTCCTTATCTGTTTTTACGCCAAGTGTCACTCCTCACATCCTGCTTGTGATCTGGAGCGCAGATAACAAACAGGACAGAAACAGGAAGAAGAAGAAGAGTGCCGTATAATAGCATATTATAAATCTCTACCTACCTCAGCGCAGAGGACGGTTAAGGCCAGTCTGCTGATACATGATACAGCTTTGAAGGTTGTGATGTGGTTTTTCAGTGTGAGTAAGCAAACTTACAAATGCCAAAAAAGGAATTTTAGTAAGTGGTTTTGAAGGAAGCAAAATATTAAGCCGTGACTCTTGCCTGCTACTGACTGGAAAAACCCTAAACTCTATCCATGTGGAGTCATGTGTCATTAGTTAAACTTCCAGCCTTCCAAGATATGACATTTAATAAGGAAAAATTAAAAACTTTACCTTCAGACAGCCCTTTTCTTTGGCACTACATTTTCTAAACTGTAGAACTTCCATATTCCTACACATGCCTCACACTGTATTACGCCACAGATCAGCTGTTCGGGTAAGAAAGTGCTGCTGGTCTTTGCAAACGGAAATGATGTACGTGTTTATTTGCATATAGAGCGGGGAAGTGAGATCCGATCACAAGTGGAAACTCGAGACGCATGTGGAGGCACATTCTGATGCCAGGTGTGAACTGATGTACTTAGAGGTGTCAACTTGTGATTGGATCACCCAAGATGCATGTTAATGCCAGGTGTGGACAGGGCCAAAATGTTTTTATTAACGTTGAACATGTAGGATAGTAATTTTCATTAGCCTTATGTTAAGACATAATGAATAGATTCATGATCTTCACAAATTACAACTGCTTGTGTTTGAAGCCATTAATATAATCACAGCAAGGCCCATGCTAGAATAGCTGGTGAAAAATCAACCACATATATAGAAAATACTTTGCTTTCAATAATAATTTCTATCTAATATGGTTTTTCACAAACAAAAGCTCTATTACTTCATTAATCAAACATCCAGCTGAAAAACTAAGACATATTTTTGACTTGGACTTCTTCAGCTTCTTACAAACTTACAGCTATTTTAAAATATATGAAAAGAAAAAAAAAATCATAGTTTAAATGTACCCAATGTTTTTGTCAATTTCATCTTCATTGAACAATTTGACATGTTGAGAGTGACAGTAAACATGCGCAGATAAAGCTGATATAGCTGTCATATTTTGCCACTAACCTTCATGGACTAGAGGGAAAGATGATTCTACAGCTCCGCCCACTGAGGCTCACCTCCACCGATATCTAGGTTATCTCATCTTTCCAACAGCTCTGTGTCTGGAAAAGTATACAAGAAAAACTGCAAGAGAAGAAGTGTGCCTAGAAAGCAACTTTGTCACCATCACACACACAACACACACACACAGTACCACGTTTAAATACACTGTTCTTTACAGTGCGGTCAGACCGTCTTCCTCTTTCATAACATCAGTCTATCATTGCTTTTTGTCTGCCTCTGTATCTCTGACAGTCTGTGTGCATGTGGACACATGCCCAAATATACACACATCATCCACCACACATAAAACCAGATGTCTGCTCTTCCTCCTCCTCCGCCTGTATGATGTGGAAAGCAGTTGCTGCCCACCCTGGGCGTATCCATAGCAACTGGCCTGCGGTTGGTTGACAGGGCGGGACAATGACATCACTGGTCTCTTTCAGGATCGCCACAGAGATAGTAACAATGCCAGGTACACAAGTATAAGGAGAAGACATAATACGGAGAAGACACAATAAAGACTATATCTAGAGGGGGAAGGAGGGGCAACTTAAGGTTATGGCCCTGTTTCTCTCTCTCTCTCTCTCTCTCTCTCTCTCTCTCTCTCTCTCTCTCTCTCTCTCTCTCTCTCTCACACACACACACAAACCACATAATCTATTCTGTAAAAAAGATAGATTATAGATTCATTAGGTGGGTTAATAGAGGTCTTTGGTAGATCTTTTTGATATGAAAGAGCCCAGACTTTATAAGATATAAAGCAGGTAGAGACAATTAAGTAACATCTAGTATTAGGTAGGACTGCTAATAATGTTTCATCTTTCTTAAAGATTTATAGAGACTTCATACATAATAGTTTTTATCCCCTTAAAAGATCAGTACCCAGTGTGGCAAACCTCTAAATCCAACAATGTCTCCACTTGATTCTTTACAGGATCAATTTTATTTTAAGATGAAAATGAAGATGGGAAATACAGCAGTGTTACTGTAGGATTAGTCATGAAACAAACTAGCGGCATCACATTATTTCTTCTCTTTTTGTGCTCACAGTTTTGACCATGTTTAAGGATTGATCACTAGAGGGTGCCAGACACAAGCATGGCTGGGTGGCTCTCTTTACTCTGCACATTAGCCAAAGACCATTGAGGAGTTGCTGCCGGTTGACACACTGAAAGACACACTTGATCCATCCACTCTAATAGTCTTATAGGAAATTCTGCCTTGGTGAAGTTTCCTACCTCTATTCCCCGTCCTATCACCAACCCTTCCTATCTACAGTCTTCCCTACTCACTATTTTTACAGTAATATGAACTCATTAAGTGCCACAGAGACAATATGAGTCCCTACAGGAGTATTACAGTGATATTAGCGTGTTTGTTCATTATCGTTGACAAGTCATCCTCACAGAGAAGGGCTTTGATTTAGATTAAAATATATGATCAAGATTAAGACAATTAATGTCAGGGTTCCAAGCAATTTGACAAGGGTTTGTGCACAACTAATGCTGACATGATTGTCTGCCCCATCCATGAATATTTATAACTTTTGTCTTGTAGGATGCTCTGTATAATATAGTATCTATAGTGGTGGTAATATATACTTAAAAATACCTCGAACTACAGAAACCTGCATCCTCCTCCGGTAACAAATCTTGTTTCTCGTCCATTTTGGCAAGACCACACGCTGCTCATGGGAAGCAGAGGTAAAACCCATTTCCCACCAGAAAGGGAAAATAGGAAACGACATAGGGAGGAGCAAGGAAAAGTAGCCACACGGGAGGCGACAGTGTCCAGACGTATTCAATGGTTCAAAAGGTGAGGGTAAAAAGAAGATACAACTGAGGGAATCTTCAATATCAAAGCGCATGGACACAGTTACTGACATACAGCATGTTTGGGTTTCTGCATTAACTAGCTTCACACATTTTATTCAAAATGTGCTGCATTGACTCCCGTCTCACAACTGTCTGCAAATCTATTCTTGCTTTGTGTAGCAGTTTATGCTGAATGTTTATATGACAGAGGAGGTTTAATACAAGTGGATGGTGCAATGCAACTAATAAGCTATGATCGTTTCCTCCATTTTGAACTAGTCATCAAAGGTCAGCACTGTCAAGAGAGCTTGCTTTTGGTCAACGATGTGACTTTGAGATTTACCAACGTTGAACTTGACATGAAAAATTTGCACGGATTTAGTTTGCCCCAGCAAGGTAATACACTAATTACAGCGATTCCACTGGAATGAGTTGGTGGCTGGATTGTTATTGGTTGAGCAGACCTACTCAGACCTGCTCAGTAGACCTTTATTTACTTTTGGTAATTCTATACAATCACTATAAGAAATTATTGTCTAGATTAGTCTACAAATACATTTCAAGTAGCCTACTTACATGAACTGATTACACATTGTAGTGTTGTCCTTGCAAAGGCAAAATCCAGGGTTGGGTAATTGTTTCTCATACCGACAAGGCTCGAGTTAAATATAGGATGTGCAATCCAGCATCACTATATTTATAAATAACTACTGTCTCATTGCAGTCGCCACTCTTGAACCACAGAATACACTCAGATATGAAGTTGGAGAAACCACTTAAAATTAAGAAAAGAAACGGTAAGAGTGCTAAAAATAACAATGGAAGTAAGAACAAGAATCATGGTTACTGTCACCTGCCTACTGCCACCTACAATATGCTATAAGTATTAAACAAAATAAATGATTAAACATCTCAGTTGCTATGAAGTCCCAGTCCAAATGAACCACATATACTACATTATATGGACAATACACTCCGATAAGATGCTGGCTGTCTTCATAATGGACAGTGGTTTTAGAATAACTATTGTCAACATTGCTATATTTGTTGCCGTAGCAAAGACAATACAGTTGTTTTTGGACACATAGAACCTTTAATCATCTGATTTCAAATAACACTGAGCAACCCCAAACTGTGGTGATTATTTTGGTCCAGACAATGGCTTAAGGGCACAGTTGTGTAGAGGATCAATTTCTCTGCTGCTTTCTATGAAAGCTTTACTAATTTACTTATTAATGCATAACAACGCTACTAACCCTACCCCCTAACCCTAACCCTGACCCCAACCTTAACCCTAATCCTGCTCCAACCCAAGACACGCAATGTATGTTCATATCATTTGGCTAAGGTTTCTGGTTTACTAATGACTGAGGTACTTGGTCCTCCTCACAGTTATCAAAGCTCTGAAAACAAGTATTTTTAGTGCCACCGTACAGTTTTCTGTAGCTGTGTAACACCCAAACGACAGGCAGCTGAAGATGAACCCGATTCAAAACACTGGCAGATGGGAAGTGACTGTAGACTGTTTGGATTTGTTTAGTTAAACCTCAGTGATCAGCGCCAAAGCACCAAGTTTTCTGGCGTACATGAAAGACACAATCCATGATTTTGTTGGCGCCAACAAATTCCAAAAATATCCCCCCTGTTCATTGTTTTTATATTGTGAAAACTCAATACAGTTCACAGTTGAAAGTGGACTATTCACCCTGAAAACCTGTGCTCTACTATTTCTGTGAAGTGCTTCAGATAAAATTGTTCTTTTGAATAATATACCACACAGTCAGGACAATGTGTACTAGTGCTTGTTCATGGTCGCTGATGCTGATATGTTGAGTGGGCTCTATTGATTGTGGAATACTGAGGGAGCAGTTTACGGCATTGTTATGAACCTTAATATCTCTTCTACACACACACACACACACACACACACACACACACGTCGACTGACGGACAAATTCTTTGCGTCCCAGAGGAGTGTATTCTAAAGTGCTGGCAGTCAGTGAGGAAGCAACCCTGGTCCTCCTCCCTGACCGCTTCCTAGTATTGTTGTTACGTCCATCTCTTAAATGTCCACATTAGTGTGCATGTGTGTGTTTGTACATAAGCCTATTTTAGGGGCATGTGATTTAGGTAATGCTACTGATGTCTCAAAACTGCCCTCATCAGAAAAATCAAGTGCATTGGTTGGACTGTATGTTCAAGCCTTAAAACAAGGCTTAAAACACCTATGTTTACATTCAATTTACAGTCAATGTTAATTTCTTTTACCCGTTAATGTGATCTCCTAACCTTAAAGGGGACATATGCTTTTTGTGATTTTCTGTTATTTTTATAGTTAAGATGTCAGATGTCTATGCTAAACATGGTTAAAATCCCAAAACTTGAGGTTAACATATTTAAAAATGCTGCCTGCAAGTCAAAAGCCCAGGTTTCAGTCTGCTCCGTTTGCAATGTTACCTCTACTTCCTCCTGCCATGCCCACATATGGCCATCTGTTGGTAGCCTTTGTTACTAAGGTTGTTGCTAAGGTTTTCCATGGGTAGTTTTCCACTCCCATATTTCAGATCAGATTTAGGCTCGAACAAGTTTCCATTTTGAATAAAGAACGGGAAAAAGCAGCGAAATCCTGCCACTACTGTTTGTTTACGTAGCGTCACAGGGGAAGCTGGCCAATCAGAACAGAGTGAGCTCTTCCGCAGGGTGGCCTTAAGGAGACAGGAGCAAAAACCTGCATGAGGGAATGCAAGTGCCAATGTAAGATAAATAAGGAGTTTATTGAACTGTAAATCATGCACAGATATTCCAGCAGAGCCCTAGAATATAAACATAGAGCTGGAAATGTGCATGATACGTCCCCTTTAAAAATGGGCCTTTCTGGAAGGCACTGACAAACATGAGGACTCAGAATTCAACTCAAATCAGGATTTAGGTGATTACTTACACTCTAAAAGACAAACTTCTTTATACACACATTCTGCAAATGGGATTAGCACTGCCGGATATACTGTACAGATCATGTAATTCTTCAACCTTTATGTCAAACTAAT